>NC_036167.2:1306868-1633586 GCF_900002375.2 Plasmodium berghei ANKA
ATTGTTTTAGATGCACATAACTTAACTGGTCCTTTAGGATGAAGTTTAGATTTTCTTACCCAAGCAGCTATTGTTGTAGATTTCATTTGTAAAAATGCTCCATCCCCATATCCCGATAATTTATAGTCTGCTAATGGCAAATATTCATAAGTTTCTTGATTTATTTCTTTTAAATACATAGATAAACATTCAATTATACTATCTGAAATAGATTCCTGTAAACATATGACATATATATCATAATATGGAGATATCCAGTGAGAAAATATTTCAGTTTCTTGTGATTTATAATTTTGTAAATTATTTTTTTTTTTTCCAGATATTTGATTACAATTATGAATACTTGTTTCTGTTGTTTTCCTTTTAGTAGAGTTTTCAATTGACGTATTGGGAATATTTTTTTTAGGATATATTTGTTTATTTGGTGTATGTATGCAGTAATCTCCATTTTTTTCACCATTTTTTTCGTCTTTATTACCCAAATTGAAATTGGCAAGCTCATCATAATATTCATTATCATTATTTTTATTCCCTTTTATAGTTGGGTCAATATAAATTAGTGGAGTTATAGATCTTATAGTATGTCTATCATCAAGCTTCATAGAATATAACACATCTTTAGTATTTTCACTTAAATAGTTTGTTGTATATCTTTTCTTTTCATATTCATATCCTTTTGTAAAATCTGAATATTCACAATTCCATGTTCCGACATAAATACTTATTGGAACGTTTTTTATAATATTTATATTTTCACTATTGATCATTTGTTGTCTATTCGTAAAATAATTATATCCAATTACAATTTTTCTATCATTTTTTTTTATATTTTTTTCGTTATTTCGAATACATGTTTTTTCTTTGTTATTATATTTAATAGTTCCTTTAGTATCAAAAATTGACAGATTTTCAATTCCATTTTTTTGATATTCTTTGCTTGTTAAAGATGCCTTTTTTTCATTTTGATCATAAATTTTGTTATTTTCATTCCTTTCTTTTACACTATCCATAAAAATTCTATTACTTTTTATATGCCCATGTGATTCACTTCTGCTTCGATATTTATGTAATGGATAATTTTTCATGACATTTTGTAAATTTTCATTTTTGCAATTATTTGGAATGCAACTAAAAATCTTTGCATTATTTTTTTCTTTCATATTGAAAACTGTTTTACTTTTCTCGTTTCCACTTTTTTCAACTTTTTCATTATTTTCGTTTTGGTTATTTTTCATATTTTTAGAATTTTCAATAATCATATACTTTGTATTTGTCTGTCTTTTTTGGGGCCCGTTTTTTCCACTGCGCTATTTTTGTGAACATATTAAAAGGAGTGTTTGTTTTATTCTGCTAAAAGCATATACGGAAATCGAACTGAAGCTTTATTAAGAATAAAAAACAAAAAATTGTACTTAAAATTGGCCTCAAAATTTGAAGGCTTAAAGGAATGATGCAGATTAAATCTATTTCACTATTTACAAAAAGTTATAAATAAAATTGCATTATATATATATATTTATTTATGTAAGAAACATGAAAAATAAAATTGTAAACAAAATGATAAAATCACTTTAAAACATAAGCAGTGAAAATAAATAAATTATACTGAATAAAAAAATATACAAAATACAATGTTCCAAACATGTTGTAAAAAAATGAATAAGAAATTTAAAAAAAGGAATATATGATATTGAGAACCACATCATGTGAAAATAATAATTTGAGTTTATTTCAAAATAAAAAGCATCAATATTTAAATTCGTGTAAAAAAATTATTTTTTCATTTATGATATATTCACTACACCCACCTTTAATTTTTCATGTCTGTTTCATTTTTATTTGTTTTTTGTTTATATATTTATAACACAAATTGTAAAAAGAGAAATCGTAAATATTGTCTAATTATTTTCAATTACCTTTTTATTTAATTACAAAAAAAAAACATTTTACACATGTAGAAATGTATATTTATTTATATATGTTGTAATTCACAATGGAAAAATAAAAGTAAAATTTTTTTTGCATATTTTCACTTAAATTTATTTCATTTTTTTTATCAATTAACACACATTAAAAATGTGAATTTAACAAAAGATAATATATTTGTCTGGTTTTAAGGATAGCGAATTTTTTAATGCTATTAAAGGGGGCTTGTACCATATTAATATTTTTTTTTTGTTTTATTTTTTTTTAGAAAATGTGTAATTTATTGACTTCTCTGCATATAATTCAAATACTCGTAAAGAAAATATGTGTAGAATTTTCAGTTAAATTTAATAATATCATATATTTAATACTTCCATGTTTATACATTATGCATGTACTTATGTGTGTATATACTAGTATGTATATACATGTATAATATACTAATTTGCTAATAGAGAAAGAAAACATGTCTGGAAGCTATCAATATAAATAACTTATATCTAGATTTTTAAAAGACTTTTTTTAACGAAAATAACAAAAAAGAGGGAAACAAGTTAAAGTCGAACTCATATACTTGTTACATATATTTTATTTTTGTTTTCAAAAAAATAATAATAATACCATGAGTATTCAAATTTTTAAGCCCAATTAATTTATATTAAAAAAAAATCCAATTTATTAATATATATTTCTAACTATTATTATTTTTTATTTTCAGTTTTAGTATAATATACATAAATATGAAAAACAAATGGAATAGTATGATTATAGTTGTATGCTACTTAAAAAAATGCAAAAAGTGTATTAAGTTATTTCAAATTAAAAACAAAAAAAAAACATACTATATACTATAGTATGCCTATTTGATATGTATTGAAAATGAGATGGAATAATCTACATATAAATATACAAATTATTTGTATATGAATAATAAGTAAAAATATATATTACTGTGTATAACTTTGGAAAAGAAGAAATGAACATATAAAATTTAAAACATCATGACTTTAAAAAAATAAATTTGTTTAATTTTCCTTTATTATCATAAAAATTGACTTTTTATTTAATTATATAGTGTCAAATAGTTATATTTTATATTTTTTTTTTCCGAAATGGTATATTTAAAGGTATATGCAAAAAAATAAATATTTTTACTAACATTTATGTAATTTAAAAAAAATTGATAACTTATCGCCATAAGCTTGAATGTCACACCAAATTTATAATTTAATCAACAATTTATAAATGAAAAATGTGAAAAAAATTAAAATAAAAAATGACGAAAAATAGGATAATGAAATGGTGAAATAACAATGGTTATGAAAGCTGTGTAAATATAGAGCATCAAAATATATTGGAAAATAAAATAAATTATTTTATATTTTTTATGGGTAACAAATTAGTCTACTTAATCATATATATATATATACATATTTACATATTTGTTTATACGGCTTTGCAATTTGCTATTTCCCATTTTGTATGCAATCCTTAAATCAAATTAATAAACACACAAATAGTGGATATGCGAATATCTGTATTATCCAGTTTTTTATTTTTATTTCCAAAAATAAAATATTTAGCAAACAAAAGTTATTCAAGAATACAGTTTACTACTTATAGTAAAATGATATATAAATTTGATTTTGAAGTTTTCGGAAAGGTTCAAGGTTTGAAAAAAAAAAAATATAGAAATTCGAAAAGAGGAATGGGCAATTCTCATATTATGTTAATATTTTATTTTTTATTTTAAATAAAAAAATATATAATTAGAAAATATATTATGAGTAAAAACTTTAAAGTTTTTTTATATGATTTATTTCTAGTTATTCATGCCTTTAAACATGTATATATATATTTCTTTTTAATGTATATGCACACATAAAAATTGTATGAAAATAATTATATTTTTTTTAGGTGTTTTTTTTAGAAAATATACAAAACTGGAAGCTGATATGCTAAATATAAAAGGATATGTACAAAATACAAATAAAAATACAGTAATAGGAACTGCGGAAAGTGAAAATAAAGAATCATTAAATCGATTCAGAAATTTTTTAACAAATAAAGGCAGCCCTTCATCACGAATTGATAAATGTTTGATAACAGATGAAAAAACTATTGATGTATATTCAACTAATAGTTTTTATATAAAGCGATAATTTTTACTTTTTTATTTTTTATCACCATCATTTAATTGTAGATACCATAGCTGTGGTTAGATTAGCAAAAAATAACCATATAATTTTTGAGTTTTAAGTTTTTGGCTAGTTATACTTACAATTTTTTTGTTAAGCTTGCTTAATCGATATTTATTTTAGAAAAAAAAATGAAAAAAAAAAAAAAGTCTAATGTTCAAAACTTGGAAAAAACTTTAAGAAAGCGGGGTGGTAAAATTAAGACAATTTATGAAAAATGTGATGATAACGAACTTAAAGATATTATAGATAATAAAATAGAATATATATGGAATTATATTCTTAAAATTGATAACAAAATAAGTGATGATAAAATATTAGAAGAAGAAATGAAACATAAAATAAAAAAAAAAATAAGTTTTAAAAAAATAGATAATTATGATGAAATTATATATTATAATAAAAATTTGGAAAACCTAATAAACATTCAGAAAATTCAAAAAACTTTACACCATTTTAATATTAACATAAATATTGAAGATATTATAAATATGATTTTATATTTTACTAATAATAAATATTTTAAAGAAAATTTAGAAAAAAATATATATTTTGAGGATTATATTGATAAAAAAAAAATGGAAAACAAATTATTGTCAATTGATATTAATAATTTATATATAAACTATGATATGTTTAAGCATATATTTTTAAATATCGATCTTAATATAGCAAATAATGGAAACATTTGGTGAAATAAAAAAATACAATTTTTTATATTAACATTTTTCTTCATAAAAAAGGCGAGTTATATATACATTGTTTCATATTATTAAATTTTACTTTTTTTCGTTTTGTAATATAACAAGGAATATATATCATTAATTAAAAAATTAAGAAAAAATTATCATATGTCTCTTTTATTTTTAATAATAAAATGAACATACTATATATTTGTTTTCCTGTCTAAGATATTTCAAAAAATTTGTTGTGTGGCATTTACGGAGTTTACATTAAACAAGGTAATAAGGGCATTTCCCTTCCCCTTTTTTTTTTTTTTTTTTACCGAATATGTTCATACAAAATATGTACCAGCGTTAAAATTATATATAAAAAAAACCTTTGGTAGGTTGTAATATTAATGTAGATTTTTGTAAAAAACAATCAAAAAATGTATTAATATGGAAAGAGGTATTATATAAAATGTTTAAGTCTACGTTTAATATTTTATAACTTTATTAACAGTTTTATTTTTAAAACTGATATCCTTATTTCTTCATTTTGTTATGGTATACTTTATCTCATTTAGGACATATATATTAACTACTATATGAATTTTCATATGTGCTTATATATATATTTGTTCAGCTAATTTTTATTCCTACTATTTTGCACACATGATATAAAAGAAGTTTTTCTTCTTCAATTTTTTAAGCTATTTTATGTTGGAATTATGAGAATACTTAGGGGTCAAGATATTTATTCAGTATGCAATTATTACATGTACAGGTCATAATATTTTGGATTATATATAATATTTATATATTTCAATATTTTATATATATTTTTATACATATAATTTATATATGCGTATTTTGAGTCATATTTTAAATATATGTTTATGGATATTGTTTGTTAATATTTGGGTGTTATTCTTTTTTAATATATCTCTGTCATATTTTATTTCAAATGTTTTTTTGGATTTTAAACAATTATTATGCATATATAATATATTTTTTTTTTCATTCAAGAGTAATGCCAAGTTAACATCATTATTTCGTTCCCCCTTATGTTATATTTATTATTATTTTAAAATATGTTTAGCATTATATTTTATTTAGTGCAATATTTCATTTAAATTTATTTAGGGGTTTTGTTGTATTTAATTTTATATTATTTGCATTTTTTTTTGAATTACAAATTTGTAAAATACTAAAATATATTACTCAAGTTATTTTTGAAATGTTCCAAATTGTTAATAAATTATATAAAAAAACAAAATTAACATATTATGAGCATTTAAAAATTTGTTTATAAAAGTTATGTTAAAACATAGAGCAAGGATAAGACGGTTATATTGATACAAAATATTAAATACAGAAAATAGAAGAATATAAATGAAATAAATATATTTCCATGAATATATATAAAAAGATATAAGAAAAAGCAAATGATTAAATTTCCATTGAAATGAAATATGAAGAAGCTATAAATGTATACAATTGATGGAAAAAATGGGGTACAAATATGAAGCATTTTTGGGGGATGATATAGGAAATACAGATTTGATAAATAATAAAATTGAAAATAATCGAGAAAGTGATGATAACGAAATGAAAGAATCGAGTTTAAATAATATATATAGTAAAATAATAAAAATTAGAAAAGAATTAGAAAAAAATTATAATTTATTCTATTCATATAATTTAATTATTAGTAGTAATGATAAACAAGAAAATATGAATAGTTCATATAATAATTACACTAATATGTATAATAAAAATAGTAATATACTATCTAATAATAATACAGCATCAAACAATATAACATTAAACAAAATAAATGCGTTAACAAATTCCTTTTATGTAAATGTAGAAACGTTAAAAAATACTTTTGAATTTATAAATACTAATAACAGAGAAATTTTAAATAGCAAAAATATGATTTGGGAAAAAAGAATTGAAACATTAAATAGCGAGGCAAATTCTTATATAAAAACCTTGGACAATATTTATAAAACAAATTTAAGAAAACAAGAGCAAATAAGAAATAATAATAATAGCAATGAAAGTTTAGGATATTTACATAATAAAAAAAAAAAAAAATTCGAAAATGATGACAATACAATTAGCTATTTACATAAAGAAAGAGATATTTTAAAGGACGTTGAAAATAATTTAAATATATTTCATGTTCAAGGTATTAATACCTTAGATATGTTAAGAAAACAAAATAAATTTTTAAAAGGAGTTCGGAAAAAAGTTATTGATATGTATAATTATATTGGGTTATCTTCATCTCTAATTAGTACTATAAAAAAAACAGACAAACAAAACTTAATTATTGTAATAGTTGGAATTATTTTATCCTCTATTTTTTTTTATGTTTTATATTCCTATTTCAAGCGATAATGCACACATTTTATCACACTTTTATATTTTTTCTATGTTTCCCAGTGTTACATTATAATTAATACTCTTTTCTTAAATTGAAAATATTCTATTTGTTTATCATTATGATTATTTTGCAATCGTAATGGCATTTTTCATATTATTGCCCTTTGCAGCTTTATTTAGTTTTATATTATTTTATTTTATTTCATTTTTTTTTGTTGTTTTTTTTAATGATAGTAACATACCTTGCCAAACTTTTTCCTTTTTTTCAGTAAAATTTTTTCATATATAAAATTTATAATCAAACTTTAATTTATGATATTAAAATAATAAAATTTATCAACTTATTAGTTCTATGTTTCATATACTAGGCCCGAAATATGCACCCACTATATTTCATGGCTCTTTTTGTTTTTTTTTTCACACCAAATGGCACTACATATTTCACAAAAAAATAACTAAAATAAAAGTATAAAATAAAAGAATAAATAACAAAAAAAAATATAATTATTTCAATTTAAGTATTACGACTTTTTCAATATTCTAAAAAAAAAATAGCCAGTTTTATTTGCAAACTGAAAAATATTTTGGGAAAATGTAAAGTAAAAAAAAAAAAAAAAAAAAAAAAAAAAATATAAGGGCTTAGTGTGTTTGCAAATGGAAACGGAAGTCAATATAAGTAGTAATGATGTAAAAATAAAAGAAGAAGAAGAAAAAAAAAAAAAAGTAAAGAATGATAAGAATGCAATAAGTAATGATGGATATAAAAAAATACCAAAGGATGTCCAAGAATATATTGTAGGAATACCAGAAAGTTGGGAATATGTAGAAAAGAGCAAAGGATGGTTTATTATAGAAACTAGTAAAAATTATAAATTTTATTTTAATAAAAGAACTCAAGAAAAAACGTGGAAATGCCCTAAAGAGATATCAGAATTAATAAACGAAGAAAATATAAATAATGATGTGGAAAATAGTAATAATTATGAACAAGAAGAAAATAGTGGGTATATAAATGAAATGCCAGAAGGTAACGTAAATAAAAGTAAAGAAGATGAAAAAATGGAAAAAATAATAAAAGAATATAAATCCTTATTAATTGAAAAACAAATAAATGAATTTAGTAAATATGAAAATGTTTTAGGAAATATATTATATGACAATAGATTTTTAAAAGTACCTAAAGATTTGAGAAAAGATTATTTTTATAAATTAATAAAAGAAATAAAAGAAGACAAAAATAATGAACTCAAAATATTAATTGAAAGCTTTCAAAAGTTGTTAAAAAAATTCGAAAATAAATTAGAAAGTATATATAATCATAAAGATGATATAATAAATTTGTTGAAGGGGAAAAAAGAATATGAAGGAAATCATACTAAGAAATGGAAAAATATAAGAAGTAAATTATTAGATAATTATTTAGACAAATTAATAAAAGAAAAAGAAGCAAAATTAGAACAAGAACTTGAACAAGATTTATGGGATTTTTTGAAAACCGAAAGTACAGGTGTATGGTTTAAAATTAAAAATACTTTAATGAAAAATAAAAAATATGAATTAATTTCTTATGAAAAAAAAAATAAATTTTTTGATGTAATTAGTAAAAAAATATTAGAATCTCGAAAACATAATAAAAGCCAAATAAATAAAAAACATAATAGTAGCCAATTTGAAAGACATGATAAAAATGAAAAAAATTTGTTCACTGTTTTTTTACATGAACGATTAAAATATCCAGATATTGAAAAAAGTTTAGAATATTTTTCTAAATATAAAAATTTGGAAAATAAAAAATTTGATGAACTTGGATTAATTCCAGATGATATATTAAATAACAAAAATTATAAACAAATATTTTTACCCGATAAAGATAAATATATGATATATAAAGATTTTATAAATAATTATATAAATTTAAAAAGAGAGCATTTTAATAAATTAATTTCAGAACTTTCGATAAATTTAATAAATAAATCTTTAGAACAGATAATACAAATTGTAGATGAAAATAATAAAATTTTTAAAGCTATAAAATCAAAACATTTAGAACAAATTTATGTAAATTGGAAAGAAAAAAATATATATGAAGCAAAAAAAATATTCAAAAACTTTATCATAAAATCAAATTATATTAAACATGATTCTGATCAGTCTGATAAATATACTAAGTTGCTTATAAACCTTTCAGAGGATGTTAGGTAATTTAAGATTCATTTTTATTTTATTAATCTATGTATTGTATATCTGTATAAAATCTTTTATTTATTACTTTAGTGAAATTATTAAAATAGTATCCTAAAAAATGTGAACATTATTTTGACTTTATAAAATTAGGGTAATCAATATTAACATCCTTTATTTTGTTGTCTACATTTTTTCACATTATTTCCGCTCTTTTCAGCTATCGTCGATTGGATTGCGTAGCCGATGAAAGGGATCAAATTATAAAAGATAGAATAAAAGAAATGAAAAAAGAACATGAAAAAAATAAAAATATAGCTGAGAAATTAAGTTTCTAAAAACGACATTTTATAGTTCCTCATTTCCACACACTCACAAACAAGCAAACACTAAAACATATATGACTGTATCATATTTCATGCAAATATCTGTATTCGTATATCTGTATGAACAATGGTTTTTCTTTTAAATAATGGGGTTTTCTTTTTGATTTTTTTTTTATCAAGAAAAGTTTAGTCTCACATTTGATGATTTTCCTAGCAAGCAAATATTTTTTTTTGTTATTTTATTTATGCATAAAAAGGAACTATATTTTATGTTGCCATTTTGATAATTTATTATTTTTTTTTTTCCACAAACTAGTTTCAATTACGTCTTTATTATTATACATATTTTGTTAATATGCAAGGGCTTCTTATCTTTTAATATTACATCATATTTTAGCTATCTCAGTAAAAAAAAAAAAAAAATATTATTGTATAAAAATAAATTTTTTATAACACATTTTAAAGAATTAATAAACAAAAAAGTGTAAATTTGATTTTTTTTCAAAATAATTATTACTTCTTTGCTTAAACTCTTTAAAATAATACGAATTATTTATCTCAGTCATGTAGCGAATTTATTAATTCATGTGAAATAAGTCTATGTAAAAGCATATGCACATATGGATGTATATAATACGTATATATTTTTTTTCATTGTTCATTCATTATATTATTACATAGTCCTCTAATCGGTTTGCAATTAAAAAAATAAAATTATCTCCAAAAATAGTAAAAATAATATATACCCGTTCAAATATGGAGAAATAAGCACATTGTCCCATTCCATGCCTATGCAAAAACGCCAAATATAAAGAGTTTTTTTTTTTGAACGAATTTAATTATATCAATATATTTTTTGATGATAAAAAAAAATATAATATACACAATCATAAGTATGCAAGCGTTTATTTATTTTTTACAAAATTTATTATATCCATCCTTTTATCCACAATAGGAAAATAAATTATATTTTTATTTGTAATTATTATTAAAGCGTGAAAAAGAGAAAAAGAGGGGGAAAAAATAATAATAGTAATAAATAAAATAAAGGACTAATTTGACTTCAAAAAGGTGTGCATTTAATTATTTATCTTTCGTTTTGTTCAATCACAATAAAAAATATATGTTTTTCATATTTAAGATATATTGGTTGGAAATAACAAAACGTTAGGCTATTTGATTAATTAATACCGTGTATGTTGGAGTTCTTTTATTTATATTTATACGTAGATTGCATGCTTTTTCTAATTTCATATTATAAGCTAATATTTTATTCATTATATTAATTTAGTCTCGTATATGCATCCATTAAGTGGGAATTAGCACACACACATGTGCATGTATTTTTTTTTTTCTAACCATATTTAATTATTCACTTTATCATCTAATTCTACATTTTGATATTTTAAGAATGTGGCTAGAAAAATATGCACCGAGAAACCTTGACGAATTAAATATTCATAAAGATATAACTGCACGTTTGAAAAAGTTGAGTGTGCATAATGATTTGCCTCATATAATATTTTATGGAGCCCCGGGCGGGGGTAAGAGTACAAGAATTGATTGTCTAATAAAAGAAATTTTTAAAGATGAAAAAATAATTCGACGCCCCGAAAATATAACTAATACAGAAAGTAAAATAAATATAAATGTAATACAAAGCAATTATCATTTAGAATTACAATGTTTTGAATTAGGAACAAAAGATAAAATTATAGTACAAAATATAATAAAAGAATTATGTAGCTATAAATCTAGTGCATCTTTTTTTTCAAAAAGACCAATGTATAGAATATTTGTTTTTAAAGATGCTGAATTTTTAAGTGAAGGTGCACAAGCCGGATTAAGACGAACCTTAGAAACTTATATAAGAAATGCTAGAGTTATATTACATTTAGAACATTTATCAAAAATTATTGAACCATTAAAAAGTCGATGTATATGTATAAGAGTTCCATTACCAACTGAAGAAGAAATATTTACAGTGTTAAAAAATATATGTGATAATGAAAATGTATCATCAAATTATAATTCGACAAATTTTTTTAAAACATTAATTAATATACATGGAAGAAACTTAAGAAAATGTATTATGGCATTAGAAATGACAGTTTATTCAAATTCAGATAAACCTCATCATTCTATATCAGTGGCTCATACTTATATTAATGAATTATGTAATTTTGTTTTTATAAATCCAACACAAATTAAAATCAAAGAATGTGTAACAAAAATACAAAGTTTAATAACTTGCCAAATACCCGTTAATTTTATTTTTGAAACTACTATTAAATATTTATTAAACAGTAAATATGATAATAAACTTAAATATTATTTTTTAAGATTATCATCTCATTTTTCATACCTTTCAGAATGTTCATATGACAAAAGTATTTCACTCATTGCATTTATTATAAATGCAAATACAGCCATATTAAAATATTCCTCATCCAAGAAATGACTAACTATTTTATAAATATTGTAATTCATATATTAACATAAATAATGAATTTATTAAACTTTTTTTTTTCTGATTTCTATCGTTTATTTTTTATTTTTTTTAAATTATGCACGTTCATAAATTGACCTCATATCCCGGACTCAAATTTATGCCTATACTATTATGACACCACAATTTGCTTGTATATGCGCACACACAATTTTTCATTTAAGCTAGATAAAAAAAAATAAATATATTACACATATATATATATATATATATATATATATATAATTAAAACGTTAAACTGACTTCCGTACGCAATTCGAGAGGAAGCCTTTAGTCATATACGTAGCTGTGTGCAATTTATTATTTTCTTTATCTTATTCAATTTTTATTCTACATATTTACATTCATTTTCATTTTATTTCTTTTAATATTTTATTATACTTTTTTTCTGTACGTATTTATATGCAAACAATTACAAGCTCGCTTTAAGCGGCGTTTAAAAATTTATATATTAAAATTAGTTCGCAAAAAAAAAAACAAAACAAATCAAATCACTTTTATTAAAGAAACTATCACATGAAAAAAAATATATATATACACCCACATATTTATTAGAGAAATGAAATGGAGAATAGTTATATTTTTTTAATTTTGCAAATGTATAAAATTCCAAAAGGGGATTTATCTGGAAGGGAAATATAACCATATTTTGTTTTTTCGAAAAATTTTAAAAAGCTTGTATTTTTTTTAAATTCAGAAAAGTTCTTTGCATTTGTGCAGGAAACATTAGGATTGTTATGATATGTACAGGATTCAGGTGTTCCCATTTTACAATGGCAAGATATGTGACTATCATTTTCAATGGGGTGGTTATGCATTATTTCCTCTTTGTAAACTCGTTCGTATTCATCCTCTAAAAAATCTAAAATTTGAACTTCCTTTTTAAATTTTTTAATAAATTTTTCAATATTATAATCATTTTCATAGTGAGATAATGCACATGTCGAATAAATTATAACTCCATTTTTATGAAGCAAATAAAATGAATTGACAAGTAAATCATATTGAATATTAGAATTATTTTTAATAGAATTAAAAGTCCATTTATTTATATCATTTGTCCCTTTTTTTATTAAATGTTCATCAGTAGAACATGGAACATCCAATAATATTTTATGAAATTTTTGAAATCTGATAAATGAATTTAACTGAAGCCCATTATAGTTAGTTATATGTAAATTACCCGATTTTATTAAATCATTTGGTAAATGCTTATACAATACTTGTTTTAGTCTTTCATATCTTCCTTTATTATATTCGTTAACAACAAGGCATCCTTTCATATTTACTTTATAATAATTTAAAACATTCATACAACAATTTATTTCAATATATTTATCGTTTAGAATATCGATGCTATTAATTCGATCTAAAGGCGAAATATCAAAACCAAATAATTTATTTGCAATAATAAGAGATTTTCCCCCTGGGGATGCACACATATCTAATACGTTTTCATTTTTTTTTACGTCTAAAAAATAAGCAGACAAAAAAGAACACGGGTTTAAATAATATGCTAGTTTCTCTACATTTTCAATCATTCCGTCATATTTTATAATACCATCTATATTTAGTAGCTCTGATCTACTTATTGTTATTTTTTTATAATCCAGATTTGATTCAGTTTTTTCATATAAGCCATTTTTTGCATTATCCTTGCTGGTATTATATTCCACAATGACGTTACAGTCCAATTGAGAAGAAAACTTTATAGAGTTAGAATTTTCGTTATGTTTGCAATTATTTCGAGTTATTATTTCGTATGATATATTATTATTATTATTTTGTGAAGTATCAGAATAGGTTAATAAATTAGCATATTTTTCATCGACAAATAAACCACCAAAACTCGTTTTCACTTTTTTATCTTTTATCATATACAATAAAACTTTGAGTATATTAATATAATCTATTTTTATGAAATCATTTATAAATGCAGCTTGGATTGCTTTTCCTTCCTCTAATTTTTTCATCAGCGCTTCAGCTCTGTCTCCATATTCTTTTTTCAAATTCAAAAAGTAGCCCACTTTTCCGCTACATTTCATTATTTTATTTAAAATAAATATGAAAAAAGTATAAAAATTATTTAATTAAATAAATGATTATTACTTCTGTATATTTAAATATTTATACTGGTAATTATTTATTTACTTATTACATAATTCTCCTTTTTTTCTTGGCTATATAACTAGCGATTTATATGAACAATAATAGAAAGCAGGATGTACGTTTTGCGTAATTATAAACTTGCATATTTCATAAATTATACATAGTATATCTTTCTTTTTCCCATTCTCTCATAATTTGTTTCAATTTTAAAAAAAATTGTATCAAGTCTCAAAAATTATGCAAACGAGTTATTTTATTATACGACAAATCCGTTGTTTTATATTATGTACATATAAGGACGAAATTTTTAATATGCATATAATTTTTTTTTTTTTTTTTTTTTTTTTTTTAAGCCTAAATTATTAACATGAAATATATTTTTCATTATTATTTCTTACTGTTAATAATAAAAATATACATATATCATAAATAAAATAAGAAGAAAACATAAATAATTATGTAACAATATATTTTGTTATCCTTTATGTTGATTAAAAAATGGGATAATTTGATTTAGTATATATATATATATATATATATATATATTATATGTAATTAACGTAAATGAAAACAATGTAACAAAAAATTACAGTGAGAAAAAGCCTTATCAAATAATTTATGATTTATTTTTGAAGTTTGTGTTAAATTATTATTCGCTAGTTTGTCCTACTATATATGAAATGTAATTGAAGATATAAATATAACTAGCACATATGCCCTCAAAAAACATACATGTTTATACATATGTAGAATAATACTTAAAATATAAAGTCATCATTTAATACTCTAAATAATCTTGTGCATAATTTATATGAAAAACTTGTACATGTTTCAAGGAATATTATATTTCACACTAACTGAAATGCGAACAGACAAGTTATAAAATAACATGGATTTTTGTGAAAATTTAAATGAAATAAAGAAAATTTCATGCTATGGAGAATACAGATATAACTTATTTGGAGGGAAATAAAAGTCCAAATGATAAAGAAAATAATGTAGAAACACATAGGAGAAATGAAAATAAAATTTTATTGAAAGATGATAAAAATTTAAAAATAATACGTTCCAAAAAAAAAGAGAAAAAAGAGGATGATGAAAATGAAAAAATTATTTTATTTGAAAATAACGAAATAGTAGAATATGATGCTAGCTATTTTAAAAATCAAAATAATAATATTGTATTAATGGAAGAAGATTACTTAGAAGTTTTAGAATATTTGATAGAAAAGACATTTTTTCCAGATTTACATAAATTGAAAAATGAAAGAGGAATGATAAGTAATTGCGAATTTAATAATAAAGAATGCAATGACATGAATTATAAGAATAGTAATATGTGTCCCCCTTCTCCAAATACATTTATTGATGAAGATAACAGTATTTATGAACTTATGGATAAATATCGAACAGATTTATCAAGTGATTTACAAAGTTGTAATAAAAATAATATATTAAGTTGTATTGACGAAAAAAAAAAAAAAAAAATTGATAAAAACTCAAAATATAAATTAGTTGTACTTCCAAATGGTAAAAAACATAAAATAAATTTAAACATAAAATTAAGTGATTTTCAAAAATTATATATATCAGAAGATAATAAATCTTTTGAATATTTATTAAGAAATATGAAAAATAAAAATATAGAGAAAAATATGTATTCTATAATTAAAAGAAATGAATATAATATGAAAATGGATTACATTGAAGAATGTACAAAAAATGGAATAAAATGTGATATGCTTCATATGAATAAATCAGAAAATGAATTATATCCTATGAGAATTTCGAATGGCTATAAATCAAGTGAAAATATTTTGAACAGGCAAGATAAAAATAAAAATATAATAGCTTATAAAAATACCAGATTTTCAGATGAATATAATGAAGATATTAAAAATCAAATAAATCAATGTGAAGAAATTAAACAAATGAAATTATTAAACAGAGATCGTGAAAATAAAGAAGATGAAATGATTAGCAAAGGTGTTTTTAATTTATTACACGAAAAAAATGGATATAAATATGTCAATACTCCAATTATAGAAGCCGGGAAAGGATTAGATAAAAGCCCAATTATTACGTGGGGGAAAATTATGAGCACTCCAATATTGTTAGAAAATAATGAAGAAGAAAATGACGAAAAAGAAGGAAATAGTGGAGAGAAAAATAAATTTGACTATCCCAACTTAAATAAAGAATCATCAAATTGTGATATAGATAATTATTTAAAAAATGAATTTGCTTTACAAAAGTTAAATAATAGAGAAATAGCTGCTGAGAAATTACAAAATAGTTTAAGAGGTGTAAAATATAATAATAAAGAAATTTTAAAAAAAAAAAGATTTAATATGTTAGTTAAAAATACATGTAATACAAGCTCTCGTATGTCAACAACTTCATTTAGAAGTTATGTTCTTTCAAGAAAAAGCCAAAAGAGATTAAATGAGTTAAGCCAAAAATCATCTTTAGCATCGCAAATTTTAAGAAAAAAATAAAGTTATATAATGGGAGGTACATAAAAAATATAAACACACATGTAGATATACTAAATGATTGGATATATTCCAAATTATGTTTTGGTACATATATATAAAACTATATTTCGTTATCTATTGTGGGAATTTGAAATATGCTAAGGATATTGAAAAAATTATGGATGAAAATTATTCAAAGATAATTACCTAGGTATATTATTATTTGCACATTAATTTTATAAATAATTTGATGCTATGTTTATTATTAAAATGTTGGAGTCTTTTTTTTTATATTTTTTTTGTTAATGATTTCAAAAATTTTATTAATTTTTGCAAAACTATTTGCTTTACAAAATGAGACAAGCAATTTTTTTCACGCATTGTTATTTTTTGATTTTTTTGTGTTTTTAATAAATTGAAAATTATATTTTTATGAAACGATTAACTGCCTACATTAAATAATATTGATTGGCACTTTTTAATTTGTATCCAATATTTATGTATATATTTTTTCCATACCCACTGGTATATATATTTCATTTTTTTTAAGCCTTAATGATGATTTCAAATAGGTAGTATTTATTTTAGTTAGCTACAATGCATAAAGGATACGTTTTTAGTTTTCTTCTAATTTTCTCAAATAAATATTCCTGACTTTAAAGAAATAAAAAACGTACACACAAATATATGTGTATACCTCAACATATAAATGCTTAAAATCATGGATTTAATAAAATTAATGGACTATGGAAATATATCACATGACTATAAGGTCCTCTTAAGGTTACAAATATGAACATCACATATGTTTTTTCACTGTTAAAAAAGTTGAAAAAGTTGAAAAAAAATATTAATTTTTAATAGAGAAAAAAAGAAAAATTCGGAAAAAGAGCGGCTAGCTGCACTAGTGATACAAAAACATTTTAGAGGATTCTTAGTTAGAAAAACAAACATAATTTATAGGTAATTTTTTTTATTATTGTTTTCCCTCGAAATAGTAATACATATATGTATATACTTGTAACGACAGTTGTTAAATATGATTTTTATCATTTTAGACACCTTTTAAATAATATAAGAAATAACTTAGAAATTTTAAGATGCAAATATTTACTAAAAAAATTAAAACGAGAAAAGTTAGGAGACCAACGTAACATGTATTTATCAGACAATGCCACCAAAATACAAAAAATGTAATAAAAAATGTCAAAATATGGAAAAATGTGACAAAAATATTTTTACTCTTTTAAAGTATACAGTATTAAAAATTGTCATTTTTTCTCCTTTTTTATATGAACACAAATAGATTTCGTGGATTTTATTCGAGGAAATATATTCACAATTATTTTAAGTGGAAAGAAAATATCATTGAGATCGATAAATATGTGAGAATAATCAAACTAGTGCATATATATTCAAGTATTTATATTTTTAATGAAAAGTAATTGAAGTATGTATAGTTATTTGATTTATCTTTTTGTTATATTTAACTTTCTTTTTAAATATAGGTAAAAGGTCAAAAAAATAAAATGCTATACGAAATCGAAGAGAAAAGGATAAAACAATCGGTATGATAAAAAAGTTTTGAGATTAATTTATGATAAATTGGAAATGCATATATGTAAAAAATTGTAAAACATGTAATGAATATTTTTACATAAATATATAAAAATTGAATATTTATATAATAATACTATGAATAAAATAAAAATGGAAAATCTATAACATTATAGAAATAATATAATTTTATGTGATTAGTCAATAAATATTGTTTTCCTCATTTTTTAGGTATATGACAAAAAAATGAAAGATATTAAAATTCATAATGTTGCAAAAAATTTGCATCATTTAATATCAACAAAGGCACAAAAGGGAGTCTATAATTATAAAATAGAAAATATAATAAAAAATCAAGTAAATATAATTAGAATAAAATGTGTATATAATCATATGTCCTTTTTTAAATGAATGGGTTTATATTTCAGACTTTTTTTGGATTTTATCATTATGGTAAACTTTCGGTTTTTTATTTTATATAGCAAGAAAATATAATAAATAAAGTTAAACGAGACGTTAAATAATAGAAAGCTTTCATGGGTGGTATATTGAAATACCAAATAATGGAAAAATGTATAAAATGAAAAAAAAACGGGAAAGATAAATTGAACTAAGTTAGCTTTAGAGTTGCCTATAAAAAAAATATTAAAATAACCAAAGTCAATAAAATTGAAAAGCAAAAAAAAAAATACATACAACTACAATGGAAATTTCACGAAAGGACATTACTAAATGTGGGTCATATTTTCTAGGCCAATAAATATCGTTTTGTATACTCTATTTGTTTTATTTTTTTTCTTACTTTGATCAAAAATATGTTATCCCCTATTTCTTCATATTCGTCCTTTGATACCCACACTCCTCTTTGAGCATCTCTCAATTCGGGTTGTGAAAATATTTGGGCACCACACCAAGCCATAATTCCTCTATTTTCGTGTGCATGCACCTGAAGATTAAAAAGTAGAAGCATCAAAGTAACGGTTCAAAGCGGCGGTATATAGTTAGGATTTAGTCGTAAAGGGAACATAAAAGTTTATAAATAAAATAAAGATAGACACAGTTTGTTCATTTAAAATTACCTTTACTGCAGATCTGGCATTTTCAGGTGAATTATTTTTGATTTCACGTTCTAATCGTTCAACTAAATTTGGAAAAAGAGAACAACCACCCGATAAAATAATGTAGCTACTTAAAATTTTCCGATTTTCAATAGGACAAGATAAAATAGATTTACATACAATATCAGAAATACTTAAATTATCTCTATGACATAAAAGTGGATTAAATAAAGCTTCAGGAACATAAAATCGTTCATGTGAAATTTCTATAGTACTATATCCATCTCTTAAAACATCCCCATCAGGTAATGTATATGTAACTGTTAAATCATCTCTTAATTGATCTTTTGGAGGGTTTAACGAACAAAAACATAATGTTTCTTTCATAATTTTTACATATTCATAAGATTTTCTCGTTGTCATATTATAACCTATATCACAAATTAATTTTTGCATAAACATAGTTAATTCTTCGCCTCCAAAATCGGAACGAATAACTGAATTTTTTTCTATATACCCATCAAAAATTGGTATACATTGTGTAACCCCTTCTCCTATATCTAAAACTAAACCTGTGGTTAAACCTGCTGCATATATAGACATTAGTCCAGACACAGAAATGTTTATACTTTCAAATCCAAAATTTTCAAAAAATATTTCTCCCATATTTTTTCTATGAGATATAGAACATAATGGTGGTTCAGTTAATAATGCACTTTTTACACTTTTATTTGGATCTACACAACTTATTGCATAATCCCATATGTTATTTGCTAAGTCCCAATCAGATATATGTCCATGATCGAATGGCCTATATATTGATAACTCTGATTCATGAAAAAATGCTTCGTCGCCCACATATGTTTGATTTACATCTTTGTTTCTCGAATTTCCAACTACTGTTGGGAATACTATTGCCGGTAAATTATGGGTGTTTAATCCTACTTTCATATAGCCTATATATTGAGAAATTAATAAAAATAGCGAAATTGAGGATAATACTAATTTCCATGTAACTTTTTTTTTTCTGAACAGCAAGGTATTTTTTTTATAAATTAATAAATTAACTTATTTGCCTGCACATGCAATAATTTTTTTACCTGAGCCATTGTCAATTACAATTGTGTTATTATCCATTCGTATAAGGTTATGTATGTTTAGTTATTTAATATTATGTTTGTCTGAGTAAGACTATTTTGTAATTTTGGTGTGTATATATATATATTTTATTATTTTTCAATTTTCATTTTTTTCTTTTTTTTAGATTGTTAGCCAATAAAAAAGTCAAAAATTAGGAAAAGGTAAATGCTATGAAAAAATAATCCCCCCAAATGTCCAATAACTTAAGCTCAAAGAAAGGAAAATAATAAAGAGAAAGGTTGTAAATAAATCAATAAATATATAAACAAATGCATAAAAAAATAATGAAATATTATCAAAATTAATATTATTAGTAATACATGCTTCATATATGCATTTGAAAAGCTATTGAGATATTTTCCCCGTGAAAATAAAGGGCATACACACATTATTTGGTTGTCCTTTGTGTTTTACGGAGTTTTTATTATTTTTACTATTTTTACTATTTTTATTATTTTTACTATTTTTATTATTTTTACTATTTATTATTTTTACTGTTTTTACTGTTTTTATTGTTTTTACTGTTTTTATTGTTTTTACTATTTATCCTAAATGTTATGGGAAAAAATCATTACCCGCTTATCACATGGCCCCAATAAACCGTATTGTTCGAAAGTTAGGAATTCTTTACAATTGTTTCACATTTCCAGTAATAAAAATGAGAAAAAATATAAATTATAAAATATAGTAAAATATAATAATAGAATAAATAGTCTGAAAAAAAAAATCTATAATAATTAAATGGTTATTATGAAAATGCACATATTAAAGTATGAAATAGGAATATAAAAGTTACCAAACTTTTATTAAAATCGGCGTGGTTTAAAAAATCGGATTAAAAGTTACATCAAATTGAAACTCATAAAAAATAGTTTTTAATACATATTATCTACTGATAAAGGGAATAAAATAAGTATAAGAAAATGTACATTCATAATATGGCAACAAAATAAATCATTTATAAGTTTTTTTAGACTATATAAAGAGTTTGGTTAAAATAAAAAAAAAAAATATATATATATATGTATATTTACTGTTTCTTTTTTGTGGTGAATATTATTTTATAACATAACTTATCATTTTGATTATGCAGGAATGTGTCATTTTAAAAAAATACGTATATATACTTAGAAATATTTCGAACATTCACAATGAAAAAAAAATGTATAATCCCAAAAAGTTTTAAAATTGTAAGTTTTAAAAAAAAAAGTTGAATCCCCCACTTGTGAGTTCTATTATATTTTACACATTTATGTAAGTCAACATATATATCGCAAATATATTATTCATGATCTCATTTATTTTTATATTAATTAAATGTAGTAATTATAAAATGTCAAGAATAGGACGTTTTAATTTAATTGTCTTGGCTGGTTCTCCTAAGCCAAGTGCAAGCATAGGACAAACCCTCGGCCCTTTAGGTAAAGTTGCACATATCAATAAATAGATAAATATATTAATATGGGAATTTAGAATATATATATAGATAGATATATAGATATAGATATATGTATAACTATTGAATATTTATAGGGATAAATATGATGACATTTTTCAAAGAATTTAATGAAAGAACAAAAAGCATATCAAAGAATGTTCCAATTCAAGTTACACTAGAACCACTTAATGATAGGTATCAATATTTAAAAAAAATGTTACAAAAAATAGAATATATAAAAATTTGTTAATAAAATAATATCCTATTTATATCATTTTATATTGATATTGTATAATAAAAAAAATAAATTTATTATCCTAGATTTTGTAAGGAAATAATACACACACTTGTTATTTATATTTCATTTTTATAAATACTTATTATATATTTTTTTTACCATTCTAGAACATATCGATTTTATTTGAGAACCCCAACAGTTGTATGGTTTATCAGAAGATGTGCAAGGGTTCCAATTTTTAGTTATGCTCCAAAACACAAAATTGTTGGTGCTATAACATTATCAGAAGTATGTTTATTTCATCATAATTCTATAATTTTTTATTTTTTTGTTTATTCATTTAATTGCCTACTTTATCATCATGTGCAGGTTTTCCACATCGCGAAGTGCAAACGTATGGACCCCCCCCTGATCAATATGTCAATTAAAAGTATATGCAAATACATAATCGGTAAAAAATGAAAAAAAAAGTGAAAAAAACATGAAAAAAACAAACAGAATGATGGTAAATTTATTCACATTGAGATTCATGTGTAAGTATACCACCACGTTTGATACTCTAACAAGTATCTGATACATCTTAGTCTGAAGTTTGTATTGTCAATATAGATAAATATTTATATGCCCATTTTTAATAGTTTTTCTTCTAATATTTCCATTTAGGTACATGCCAAAGCATGGGAATAAAAGTATGCCGAGAATTGAATGATGAAGAAAATAAAAAATATTTTGTTGATGTTAATCAATTAGACAATATTAAGAAGGAAATTAGAACAAAAAATAAGTTTCAGAAAAGGTCAAAAAAATAAATATCTATATATTTTGAAAATTATTTATTGTAATTTTTAGATTATTCATTCGAAAGTATGATCTTGATTTGTTATTAATAAAACAAAATATATGAGCTGCATAAAATACTAGGATAAACATATTAGTTTATCAATATGCACAAATCAAATAAAAAAATGAAAAAAGAATCGGCATATCGTCATTTCTATGCATTATATATTCAGGAAAAATATTTATTCCTTATTTGAAAAAAAAAGAACTCATTGAGATTCATACAAAAAATATAAAATGTGAAAGTTCAAAATAATAGAATAAATAATTTGATATATTGGTTGTGTGTTATTGCATCGATCATTTAAAAAAAAAAAAAAAAAAAAATACAAAGCATATACAAAACATAAATTAATCCTGATACAATTTTGTGAGCATTTATTTACTAGGAAAATAAGCATTTATATTTTCAAAAAGAGTTTGATTGGTTTGTTTCTTAATTTGTATGTCCTTAATAATTTGTAAATATTCTTGATTAACCGAACTATCTTTACAAATATCAGAATAGTATTCTTGGCATATATCTATGAGGTAGTTAATAACTTTTTCAGTAACTTCAATATTTAACGATTCATAATAATATAAATATTTTTTTAAAGTATGAACAAATAAGAATATATTATCACTATTCGATTGTATAGCTATTTCTGCATTTTTTAAAGCTTTCTGTAAACATTCATAAGTTTTTGTGCTATTTCTATATTTTTGATTTTCCCAATATAAATGAGAACACATTAAAAGTCCAATACATTGATCTTTTTTTTTTAACAATTTATTAGCATGCTGGCATAATTTTAAAGCAACATTATTATAATTTTCATTATCCAATAAGTTAATATATGACGATAATATACCAATAGCCCATATTATACATTCAAATTGTTCAGATGATAAATTAATATCTTCCTCATATATGATTAATGATTGAGTAATAAATTCTAAACAAATAGCTTCAATATTATCAAAAGATATAAAAGAATAATCGTTTATAAATTTATCATATTGATCTACTACTATAGAACTATAAAAAAATATTTTAAATGCTAAAATTGGTATTTTATTTGATATAGATAATAAATTAGTATGTATGAATTTGAAAATATTTTTTGCATATTTATTATATTGATTAATTTCTTGTTCACTTAATATTATTGTTTGTTGTTCATAAGGATTTGAATTTATGTTTGTTTCTTTATTTGTAAAATCGTTAAAATTTGGATCATAGTAGCTGTCTTCACGCTTATTTTGTTCAGAATCAAATTCGGAATTTAACAAATTTATATTTTCATTATTTTCTGGAATTGATATACCAATAGCTATTATTTTTGTTACAATATTTAACAGAGTGAATATAATACTCGGAAGTAACTGACTAAAATATATACTATCATATATATAATTATAAAATAACATAGATGTGTTATATTTTTTATCTATATCATTTGTGTTTGTAATAATATGAAAAAATTTTGATATTTTTTCTGAAGTATAAATAATTGAATTATTTTCAAAATTAAATGGATCTTTTTTATTAATATTTTTTTTGTGGGTCGATATATCTTCATAAAAAATGCATGAAATAAATTTTAATATTTCTTCTACATTTTGATATGCCATTTCTTTATTTTTGCATTCTATAATAGCATCAATAATATTTAAACTTAATTTTTTTTTATATTTATCATTTATACTATTTAATAGATTTTTAATATTTTTAGCTTTTAGTGCATTTAATCCTAAATGATTAAATGGTAAAACAATAATATTTATGACTTGTTCAGAAATTTCATCATCATTTATATTAATATTTGACACGATTTTATATGCCAATTCAAATAATTCATTAATTGTTGTACTATCATACATACATATACATAAAAAAATAAATTCATATAAAACTTGAAGCATTTTTATTATAATTTGAATAATTTCTTGTTTATCTTTTTTAATATTATTATTATTATTATCACTATTATTTCCGATAGAATTTTTGTGAATATTATTTTGGTTACTAAATTTAGGTATATTTTGAGACGCATCTATATCTTTGTTACTTTGGTTTAAATTAGAAACTTCATCATTAATATTTATCGAGTTTGTGTGTACATTATTTATATTATTATTTTTATCAAAATTGTGAAAAGATGTATCTAAAGTGTTATTAAAACAGTCAAATTCGTTTCTACATTGTTCAATTGTTCTATTAACATATATAACAAGATGATTATAAAATAAATTAAATATATCGATTTCTTTTGGAAACTCAGATTTATTATGCTCAACAAAAGATCTTAATCTTTTTAATAAAGTAATAAGTATATTTTTAAAATCAACAAAATTATTTAATTTTAGAATCGAATTTAATAACATCTCTAAACTATATAAATGGCATTCATCACTAAATACCTGAACAATGGATTCAAATATATATTGTTGAATTCGTGAATCATTGATATTAGATAAATATAATAATAATTTTGGTAAACATTTTTCTATATAATATTGTTTTGTCATTCCTTCTAACTGTGACATTCGAACTAATATCGATCCTACTAACATTTTAACATCCATTTTTTCTTTTAAAATTTTTATTTTATTATTTTTTAAAACATTATCATCTATATTTGATATATTTCCACCAATTGGAATTACTTTATCATTCATTCTATTCCACAATTTTAAACTTTCATAAAAATTTGTTAATAAAAATTCAAACGCATCATCAATATTTCCACCCCCTGCTTCTTCGTATTCACTCCCAGTATCTGGTATTCTATCTTTACACATCTGTATCAAAAAATATCTCAAAAATAACCCTTTTAAAGGATGCTGTATCCCTTTACATAACTCTGTCATATCTTTTAAAATATATTTTGCTTTTATATCTTTATTTTTTATGTAATTTCGTCCAACAATTATCAGCAAATATAAACGTGGTATTATGTTTCCTGCATGTTGCACACTTTCATATATATCTATAAATTTTTTTTTATGTTTTTTTTTATCATTTATGAAGCTATCCAAATGTTGCAATTCGTTAAATATTAGCATGTATAATTCATAGTAATATTTTGGAGATAGTTCTGTGGTTTTTAATTCACACAACATGTTGGATGCATGCTTTAGAGTATCCCTTAAAGATCCATTATCCTATAAAGTTGAAAATGTTGAAAATGTTGAAAATGTTGAAAATGTTGAAAAATGTTGAAAATGTTGAAAAATGATAAAAATGTTGATTTCCTTACCAACGCTTGCTTCATAAAAAAACTTTGTTCCTTAACAACAAAAATGCATTCATCCAATAATCGTTTTTGGTCTACTACATGATTAGGTTCTTTATATGCATTCATATTTACTTATTTTTATTTATCACTTATAAATGTGTATAAACAAAACTCGTTATTAAATTTTCCTATACAATATATAAGCCCTATTTTAAAGGTTTACAATATATTTGAACAATTTAATTATATGAAAATATTATCGTGTAATATATAATTCGTTATATTCTTTTAAAACATAATAAATAATATCATATATAAGTGGACATTTCAGTGGAAAATTAAATATGTATACTAAAAGAATAGACGATTCTCTAAATGTATTTTTGATAAATTATAAAAACTTTCATGGGCATATATAAACATGTGTTTAAAATCAGAAAGTGCTGATGCCACTTTTTACGTTCAAAACGAAAAAAATGGGGGAAAAAAATTTATAATTCTTAATATTTCTTGTAAAAAAGGGCAAACGATCTCGTTTTTTTTTTTCTTTTCTTTTTTTCTTTCTTTTTTTCTTTTTTTTTTCTTTTTTTTATTGCAATTTTCTAACTAATGATAATCCTTTTTTTTAATAATAATATAAGTATTTTATAATAGCTTACATTTTTTTTACAAAAATATGAATATTGTAAATATATTTTACTACCTAATTATAATTTTTTAGTTTAACTGCACAAATGTGTAATGTTTAGAGAATAAACATATTTTCGTTCATAAAAAAATATTAAATATTTAAGTCCGAAAAAAATGTATGTACATAGATGAGAAATATGAAATGGAAAAAAAGAAAAAAAAAAAAACATGCAATCAACTTTATGTTTATTTTAAAAATATATATATATTTATTTATTATTTATTTTTCATTATCTTATACCTTTTGAAAGTCCCCAAAAAGCACAATTTATTTTACAAATATTTTTTGAACTATGAATATATGTGCTCGCATTTATCACATTGTATTTTTATTTCCCATATAATTATTTTTTGGCAGAATTTTTAACACTATTGCTATTATGCCATTTATTTGGACACTATAACATATGTTGCATAGTTGTTTACTATTTATATTTTATTTAAATAAGGGAATAAAAAAAAATATAATATCATATTCTCACTAATTTAAATTATTCGAATAACCATGGTTTAGTGTTGATATATGAAAACTCATCATATTCATGCTCACACTCAGTTTACAAAAAAAATATAAAATTTAATTCTTAAACTTTTATTATATAAAAAGGAATGAAAAATGTTTTACACACACTATTTCTCAATAATTTATTTTTTGTATTTATATGTATGTGCCCGTGAATATGTTTTACAATTTCCTATTGAATTATGTCTTATTTCTATCAAATTAGAACATAAAATAATTATAAGCAAAGTTTTGTGCGTTATTTGTATTGATAAAGTAAAAAATAGACAATTGAAAATGCGAAAAATTCTATGTGATTTATCATAATGTTTGTTAAAATTATTTTATAAAGAATAATGAGTAATAATATTTATAAACATAATAATAAAGTTGGTTAGTTTAAGTTTTTTTCTTTATTTGGAGTATTCTGATTAACATAAAAATATGTACATTAAAAAAAAATATATAAAATAAATAAACGAAAGGATAGATAATGTGATACATGAGTAGCGAATGCATTTACGCCACGTATTAATTATTATATGCAACATATATTAATGGAAAGTGAACAATGGAAAATGCCATAATTATTTAAATTATACTAAAATAGCGATACACACACAAATAATATCTAATCACATATGTATACTCATACATATATATATATATATATATGTGATAAACATACATGATTATATATATAGTATGGATATAGCATATTGAATACAGATAAGTAGTACATATAATAATTGGTATACAATGTAATTATTCATAAGATTTGTTTCATGATAAAAATAAAATAAATATACATATATATCACAAGGATTCTCATAAAATTTTGAAATAAAAATATTCAGTTTTTTTTAAAGCTAGCTAAAACATTATTACATTTGCCCACATACATATATATATATATATATATATATATATACGCGCAAGGTATAGTGATAAATATATTTGTGGATTTGTAGGCTTGTAAAAAGCACTACACATGCAGTTTTAAAATTTATTTATCACTTTCATCACCATCATCCAAACATTCGTATCGATTTTTTTTTATCGAAACATTATTTGTCTTAACAGTTGAAACAATAGCTTTTTTAGGAATAACTTGAATTTCTGATTTATATTCTGATTTTTCCTTTTCATTAGTTTTTAATTGACCTTTTGGGCTTTTATAATATGAACTATTTTTTGATGGATGTTTATTATTATAATAACTTGATGATTTATAATTATTTGAATAACTATAATTACTCATTTTTGAATGGAAACTATGATGCTTATTATTCCCATTATTATTATAATTTTTATGTCTCATAGAATTATAATTATTTGAAAAATATTTGTTATCCATTTTTTCATAATCCATATAGTTATTACTTCTATGATAATTATCTCTATAGCTATCTTTTCCATTCTTTTCATAATTCTCTTTATAGCTTAATCTATCATTTGAATTTCTATACCCTCTATCATATGTTTCTTTATAACTTATTTTATCATTAGGATCTCGATTTTTTTTTCTATCATCTGATGAATTATACTCTTTACTATCATAAGTTTTTTTATCTATTGAGTCATATTTGCTACTTCTTCTTTTTTCATAATTATTACTTCTACTACTTCTTCTTTTTTCATAATTATTACTTCTGCTACTTCTGCTACTTCTTCTTTTTTCATTTTTTCTACTTTCATCTCGTTTACTTTCATCTCGTTTACTTTCATCTCGTCTGCTTTCATCTCGTCTGCTTTCATCCCGTTTACTTCGATCTCTACGACTATGTCTTTTCTCATCTTTTCGGTCTGATTTTTTATCATTTCGTCTACTTTCTTTTCTATCATATTTCCTACTATATCGATCTCTTCTTCTAGCACTTGAATCTCTACGTTTGCTACTTGTTCTGCTAAGTTTATTTGAATGGGAACGGCTTTTTCTAGAATTTGAATAAGATTGTTTATCATTTTCTATGACATTATTATTTTCTGTTTGCTCTCCTAATAAATTTGTTCGAGCTTCCCAAATATTTTCTCCTTTTTTTAAATTTGGCTTTATTAAAATATCAATTTTTTGAGTTTTTCCAGTTCTTTGTGCATTATTACTAGGCGCATTATTTTCATCGCCTATATTATTATTTTCTTCATTATCATTGTTATTGATTTTTTTTTTTGTTTTTTTTTTTGTTTTATTTTGTAACAAAGTTGATTTAAGATTTTTGCTAGTAATATCTTTACCATTTTCTGAACTTTCACTTTCATATGTATAATTGTCATTATTACTTCGATGTGAATCTTCATAATTATTATCGATTTTTTTATTATCATGATCATAATATTTATTATTAGAATTGGATTCATTATTATTACCATAATTAGCACCATTTCCTACATCATTATTTACATCATCTTTATTTTTATCTTTTGAATCAAATAGTTTGTTATTTTCTTCTTCATTTTTTTTCTCTGTTGTAATAACTTTAACCGTTTTAATTGAAGCAATTTTTTTTGCTTTACTTGAATTATTCGAATTTTTTACATATTTTAAAGAACTATCATATAAATTTTCGATATTATAATTGTAAGCATTTGAATTTTTGTTATAGTTATCTCCATCTCCTGATCCTTTTATATTTCTGTTCATGTTTTCAAAACCTTCATCATTTTTTTTAGAATTATTTTCATTACTCTTTCTTAAATTATGATTATCTTTATTTGTTGTTTCATTATCTGAATCAAATTTATTATAATTTTTGAAGTTTCTCAAATTATTTTGTCCATCATCATTATTATATGAACTATTATTATTATTTTTATATCCATTAGAAATTGTTGAATTATTTCTTAAGTTTGAATTATTTCTATTATTTTCATCTTCACGCTTAATATTTTTCATAATTATATTTTTTATATTTGCTTTATCATCCTTTTTAATAATATTTAAATCTTTTGATTTGCTTCCATGTATTACATCTTCATTTTTTTTATCTGATTTTAAATTATTTCTCAATGTAGAAAATGCATTATTATTATTATTGTCATTATAATTATTCATATAGTTTGAACTTTTGTTATAACCCGATTTTACATTTCCTTCGCCATCAACATTAGAATTATATCCTTTATTTTCATGCACATTATTATTGTACGGAATATTATTTCCATCTGAATTTTTAAACCCTTTGTTCATATTCATTCGTTTCATATTTCCATCAGATCCGATAGCGTTCATATTTCCACTAACATTTGTAGAATTATCTAAATTGTTCATATTATTTTTCATATTAATAGCAGTGTTATTTCCTGAATTATTTTTATTTATTGTAAATACATTTTTTTTTGAAGCATTGCTATTCTTTCCAGTATTATTATTTCCATTATTTTTGTTAAAGTTGTTATAATTTGAATTTCTATTTAAATTGTTATTTTTTTTATAATTAAAAACATTTTTATTCGAATTAGATCCTATCATTCCTTTTCTATTTTCATTGTTCATTTTCATTCCTGATTCTTCTTCTTCTTCTTGATTCTCTAATTTTTGTTCGCTATTACTATTTTCTTCCCCACTATTATTATCTTTTTCCTTTGAAATGCTTTCATTTATAATTTTATCGGGGTTTGTATTAACGGGTTTAGCTTCTCCGAAAATGTTTGGATTAGCAACATAACTGTTTTGATCTAACGGTACTGTTCTTTTTTTTAAAACTAATTTTTTTCGTTGTTCGGATGTAGCAGGTGTTTGTTCAGGAGTTGTGTTATCAGCATTTGCATTTTTATTGTTTTGATAATTCATATTTTTAAAAGAAAAATTGGAATTCGAGTTTTTGTTATCATTTTGATTATGCATGTTGTTATTTGACTGATTCATATTCATGTTGTTGTTCATTCCTTGTTGATTATTCATGTAATTTTGTTTCATATTATTGTAATTAAAACTTGAATTAATATTATCATTTCCTCCTTTCATTCCCATTCTCATATTATTATTGTTATCGTTAAAAAATGAATTGTTATTTAACGAAAACATATTATTGCCGTTCATATTATTATTACCACTATTGTTTGCATTATTATTATTATTATTATAATTATTCATAACATTATTACCTTGCCTTACATTACCAAAATTATTATTTCTATTTGCTGTTTTCTTAAATTTATTTTGTTTTTGATTTAAATTAAAAGCTTTCGTTTTATCCTTGTTAATTATAACTGAAATTGTACCATGCTCAAATGTATTATTTCCTGAATAAAGCATTTTTCCATTTAATTCCAATGACCTGTTCATATCTTCTGCGTTGTCAAATTCGATATAAGCTGCTGCAGTTTTACCCTTTTTGTTCAAAATATTGATTCTTTTTATTCGGTATCCTTCGAACATAGTATAGATCTCTTCTTTTGTAATATCTATGTGAAGATTTCGGACGTATATTTCGTAGATATTTGAATAGCTATTCATATCTGCGATAGGGTAAAGAAAAAAAAATGTGTATAAATGCGCCCAAAAAATTATGAACAAGTCATAAAAAATGTAGAAATTATGAAAAATATAAAAAAAATAAAACAACAAAATAGCTATATTGCAGCTGAAATTATTGTAATAAAATTTATCAGCATGTACAAAACAGCTACATAAAATAGTATGTTAATAAAAAATATCGAGTATTTTAATGCACGCATGAAATAAAAATTGGCGATTTTTCTTCATATATTAACTATTTTTTTTAAGCTTAAAAATAACAGTAATAATAAAAAAATTACCATTTTTCGAAGGAATAAAATAATTTTGCTTGGGATTATTAACGTCACCATTGCTATAATTATTATCCAGCGTTTTATTTTTCATGGCATTATCATCATTATAGGTGTCAACTATAAAGGATAAATAAACAATTGTTCACAAAATATAACATAAATATATATAATACATATGTATTTATGTACATTATATTAAGCATATAATGATATTTTCAAAATAATGTACATAATTTTATACTACAAAAAAAATAAGTAATAAAAAATTATACCTAATGGCGAATCAAAATCTTCACACATATCAGCCCATCGATTGCTGCTTTTATTTTCTTCTTTTTCTTTCTTTTCATCATCATTGTTGTCATTATTTGTATTGGTTTTGTTTGTACTATTATCATTATTATTGTCAGGGTTTATATTTGTGTCGTTTTCATTTATATTAACTTTATTTTTAGTATTTTCTTTATTTAAATCAATATTATTATTATTGTCACATTGGTTACCATTTTCCTCTTGTATCCCCATTTTGCTTTCAACAATAGTGCTCATTTTTTGTATTATTCTTTTACTAAAATTCGATTAAGCTTATTTATTTTTTATAATATATATTATAGTATTTATTATAATATTTATTATAGTATTTTTTATAATAGTTTTTACAATATATTGTTTAATTAAAATATAATAATTATATATCTTTAGATAGCGTTTATTATAAAAGAATGCATGTATGTTAAAAATTAATTATACGATTAATTCTCGAATTTGTATATTTTATAGTTTTGACTTGTTCGGTCTTTTTCATAAATTACATATATTTTAATTTACATAAATATGTTATTTTTCAAAAAAATATATAATTTTCCACAATTCTTATTATTTTCTATAACATTACATATAAATATATAATTTCTTGAATTTTGTATTTAAATAATTTGTTAATATGTTTTCCCTATTATATAAAAACATTCTTTTATTTTCTGCAAAATCATACACACATGAGTAACTGTTATTATTATTCCTAATAAGATTGCTATAATATCCTTATAGTTTTATTTATTATATATATCTTTAATTATTTTCCACTACAATATAAAATTCGTTCATTTCATTTGTTTTTTTATAAAATCCATCACATTGAAAAAGGGAGCAATATATCTTGAAATGGATAGTTGGTATTATTTGTTGTATAGGCGCATACATATACATATAGAATAGATATATATATATTAACTAGTTAATTATTTCAAAGTTATTAAAATTCTTGGTATTCCTTTTGGGTCCTATTCGAATATCACCAGCTCCAATTCGTTTACAGATATTAAAATAAATGTAATATTAAGGAAAATAGAAAATAATAAAAAGAAATTTGAAAATCTCTCCACATCTAATATTTTGTAAGAATTAATTCCTTTTTATAACATCCATTTTTTAGCAATAAATAAATATTTTATAAATTTAGGTTTTTTTTTTTTTTTTTTATTGGGTTGGAAATAACTTGCTAACAATTTAGCTCTTCTTTTGCAAGTATTTTACAATAATTTTTTATATGTTATATTTTTTTTAACTGAAAAAAACTTAATAACAGTAGTAAAGAAGGAAGCGTGGTTCTTTATGTATAAATTAATGTGATACAATTTTATGTATTTAAAATTATTGTATTCAGGGTTTGTTATTTTTTATAATTTATTATTAACTAGTTTTTTGTATTTCTTTCCGAAACTCTGATATATTTGTGTTGCTTTTTTTTATTTATTTTTAATTCACATAAATTTTATATATTATTTTTCTTTTTTCCCAACTTTCTTTTAATTTTTAATATAAAAGATTAAAAGGTAGTATAAGATATATAATAGTATAAAATGTAAAATATATAAATAAAGGGTTCACAATATTATGTGGTACAAATATGTTATAATAAATATATATTTTTTCTTTTAAATAACATTTTTATATATCCAAAATTGGCACTTTATTTTATTATATTATTTTTTTTTGATAATAAATATTTGTTATATATATTTTTTCTACCCATTTATTTTAATTTCAATGTGATGTTACTAAACTCATTTAAATTCTTAACTACATATCACCGTTATATTATAATTTATTATTCCATATATGCTACTATATTTTATATAATAATTTATATATGTATAGGAAATTTTTTTAACAATTCATGCGTGCTTTTAAATTCCCCTTAAATATAATATATATATATATAGCATATAAAAAGGAAAGCATGAAATATATTATCAGTATTTAAAAATATAAGAATATGTATAAGTATATATACACATATCAGTAAATATTATGGCCAAATTATTCCTTTTATAATAATAGGATAAGTAATGTGGTATTTTTAATAGGAAAATTAAAAGTATATATTTTGAATATTTTTTTTTTTGTGGGAGGGGGGCAGTTTATTATAAAATTGTTATGTTTATATATAATAAAGAAATAAAAAAAAAATAATTTTTTATCATAAATAGGTATTTATATATAAAAGAATCCCAAGGGATAGTTATATAGTGTAAAAATGTTTAATATTTTAAAAGTACATAAAATTATAGCATTTAAGAGATTATTATAATGGTAATATATATTCCTAAGATTAACTCTTTTTTTTTTTGTCGTTTTAATTTTTTTTCTTTATTTTTCTTATTTTATATTTTTTTTAAATTAACAAATCATCATTAAGTATAAACTTTATTGTAGGCGCAGACATGCAAAAGGAGTTCAAATACAAGCTAATGATATATATAGTAATTAATATATATCTGAATATATTTTTCACATTCTTATAGTATTTTTTTTTATATTTATGCACTTATATTAAATTATACAGAAAAAGAACAAAAAACAGGCTATGAAAAGTTGTTTTTTTTGTTTATTCTGCTATCAAAACGTTTGTATGTATATTATCAGTTTTTTTTTTATTTTAAAATATGTTAATATAAAATAAATTTGGATTCTATAAATAATATTAAAAATAGGAACAAGTCGTATTTTTTAATAATAAAGAGCTTGGTTATTTTATATATTAGTTGAAGTATATGTGGTTATAGAAAGCAAAAAAAATGGATAAATAAAGGGTAATAATAAATTGTTGGAAAACTTAGTATTCATTTAAAACTTCAAATTACCACAAATGTATATTTAATTGGTATTATATCATCATTATAGCATTTCATTTTATGCAGATAGCTCTATTTGTATATCCTGATAAAATAAAATTAAAAAAATCAAACAAATATTTAAAAAAATTATACTTAAAATCCCTTATAATTCAACAAAAAACTTTCAGTACTTTCTTAAAATTTAACTTAAGAATATACATTTTAGAATGAACTGTTTTTTACCGAATTTGTTAAAAGACGTCGAAAATAAATAACAACTGATATATAAAATATATAATTTTTAGACTTGTTTATTTAACAATTATAAATATGAATATTATCATAAAAAGACGAACAAATAAAACAAGAAAAAACAGAAAGAGTAATGGTTTTATATGTTGTTGAAATGGATAAATAACCATAAATTTGATAAAATTATTTGTAATTGTTAATTTATTTTTTTATGACAAATTTTTATAAAAATAAGAGTGGGAATGAGAAATATTTTTTAATTATTTTCACATACTATTTTGAAAGTTTATTAAAATAAAAATTATTTTATTTAATATAAATAATTCAAATCTAAGATAAAAATATATACTTATAGTTCCAAGATTTAGGAAAGTATTTATTTTATATCTAAGTCGAAAATCATTTCGACAAAAAATCATGTCGAAAAAATATTATGAAAAATTATTATGCGATATCCGTAAGTGCAAAAAGAAAAACTAAAATGTTTGTGTGCAAAATACACAATTTTTTTTATTATATTTTTAATAATTCATATATATATAATCATATATTTATAATGTTATTCTTTTGTTTTATAGAAAATCAATCCAAGCCCGTGGAGTCAAAATTCGGGTCGTATATTCTTCAAAAATTTGGATGGGAAAAGTAAATACATACATATTTATATACAAACAAAAAAAAAAAAAAAAATTATAAGACTTAGCCAATCAAAAGCCTATGATAAAGTTTGTTTTCTTATTTTGTAAAATTATCAAACTGATAAATGAAGCAATATTTCATATGCATTACTTTTTTTTTTCTTTTTATAGAGGTAAAGGATTAGGGAAAAACGAGAATGGGGATGTTAATATTATGAAAATAAAAAAATATGGAGAACATGGGGTAATTAAAAAAAAGTATATATATATATACATACATATATTTATATAAATAATTGAATGTACATATAGCTTATAATTTTATTAATAAAATTAGTTATAATATTATCCATTATTTTTCTGATTTAATCTTATTTTTATTTATTAATTTTTACTTTTTTTTTATTAAAAGCTGGGATATAAAGAACAAAATGAAGAACAAAACAACAACAGTATGTGGTGGGAAAATATGTACAATACATGTGCAGCAAAAATAAGTACTAATAATAATGACCATATTGAAAAACATAATTTTACAGAAAATAAAAAATTAAAAAATAATAAAGAAGATAAAAATCTTAAATATTCCATTTTTGTGAAAAAAAATAACTGTATAATAAGTGCATTTTGTGATAATTATTCACAAAATTCATCAAAGGAAAAGGAAGATAATCATAATAGCCACACAAAAAATGATACGAAAAATGGCAATAATAACGAAATGAAAAATGGTAACGACTTTAAAACAAAGCACAAAGAAATAAATAAAGAGAAAAATAAAATGAATAGTCACTTTGGTAATAATATTTTTCATTATAAAAACAAAATGTCCAATAATAATAACTTCATTATGAATAAATCAAAAGCCAAAAAAAATGGAAAAAAATGTAATAATATATAAAATAAGAAATAAAAAATATAAGACCTAAATTAAGCTTGGAATGACACACAAAAGTAGAATAATATATTTTCCACATTTTATAAAATTCAAAAATATAAAAATATTTCCAAATATATATTTAAGCATTCATTTAGACATGCATATTTTTTTGTATATAATTAGTTCGAAATATTGTCTTTTCACAAATAAGTTGTGGTAAAAAAAAAAATCAATGTCCTTTCTTAATATTTGATATTTTTTCCACAAACAAAAAATGTTATATGAAAATTTTTATATGAAAAGCTTGAATATGCTTTGCATAGCATATATTATGAATTAATTGTTTTTATAATAAATTATATATATACTTTTTTTTTATTTATAATTTTTTTTTCACTTTTTTTTTAATATATGATTGTTTGTTTTCAAAAAGATCAATAATTTTAGCGAAATTCGCTTTTTTTGTAATAACTACACACAACACCTATCATTACATTTGTGATAATAAATAAAAATGTGCATATTTATTTACATTTTGGGGGGTATGCGTATTTTATTTGAATACTTTAAAAATTAATCAAAAAACAATAATAACAAGTCATTACACTTTGTAGCCATTTAAAAAAATAAAGCATACAAAAGTAAGAAAAATGAAATAACAAAATAGAAAATTGTATACATAAATAGCAAACATATATGCAGGGCGTATAATATATACTATATATATATATGTACATAATATTATTTTTTTATATTCTAAGTACTTTGTGACATTTTTTAATAAAACAAAAAAATTTTAATGAATGTATGTTGGAAAAGCAAAATTAATGTATATGCCAATAACCGATAATGCTTATTTTATTTTTGTAGTAATTTATTTGATATTTCATTATCATAAACTATACAATAAAAAAAATGCTTGAATTGTTAACTTTTTGTTTTTTTATTTTTCGCTGTTTCGGTATTTTTCGAATTTGTTTCTTTTCTTTTATTATTTTTTGCCTTATCTAATGTGCAATCCTCATCATTTGTTTGATCTAATGTTGTATTTTCGTCCGATTTTTGAATTAATTCTGAATTCTCAACAGTTTTGGAACTATCTTCTGTTTTTAAAGTAGGTAAAGCAACATTTTCGTCATTGATAATTTTCCATATGTTGCCAGAAATTGGTTTGTTTAAAACATGAGGAAAACGCTCTTTAATATATCTGTACATTTTTTGTGGGTAATTTAATCTCCAGTTTTCTATTCGTTTTGTGATTTTGTTCCACATATATCCTGTATCGAAAGTAAAAAGGGGAAAACATATGAACGTGTGTAGAAAAAAATATGAACGCGTGTAGAAAATTTTCTAGTAAACGCAACGCGCATTACCTCGGTTGGGTTCCGCCTTTATGCATTTGTTAATTATATCCTTTTGATTAATTTCATTTTCTTGATCAATTTCGAAGGCTAAGAATGTAGCCCATCCATCACCAAAAGAAGGGTTTAAAGTGATAGCTCTGTAAAACCACTTTCTTGATTTACCTATTTTATAATTATTCCAAAATATAATAGCAACAATTAAAATAACATAACAATTATTTCCACAATTATTAAAAGCCGTAACAGATTTACTATTTTGTAAATTTTTATTTTCTAATTCTATAGCCTTTGACCACAATATTCCAGAAGTTGGACATTCTTTTAAAGCTTCTGAAATAATAGGATTTATATTTAGATTATTACATGATAATTCTATTTCAATAAGCTTTAACCAAAGTAGATCATAATTTTCAATAACTTTTACAGATGCATTTACATTAATATTTTTATTTTCTAATTCATTTTTACTATTTGATATATTATCATTATTGTTATCATCATTTTTTGTGTGATTTAAATTATTTCCTATTTCTTCATCATGTATATATTGTTCATTACTTTCTATGATTTCTTTATTTTTTAACACTTTGGTATTTATGCTTAATGAATGTATATTTTTAATTTTTATTTTTGCTTTTTCTACTAATGCTCTAGCAGATGTATAGCTTTTTTTTGTAATTTGCAAATCAATAGCACATAACCACAAATTAATAGATTCTGGACAATATTTTAAACCTTGTTGGTATATTTGTTGTGCTTTATCATAAGCGTTATTAAGATTTATTTCTTCATTATGTTCGACATTGTTTTCTTTTAAATTGGCCATTTCCAATTCTATATGTCCAGCTATCATATATAGTTTATCAAATTTTTTATGAATCTTTAAACCTTCATGAACTAGTTCTTTTGCATCTTTGTAATTTCCTAATAACCTTTCTAATTGTACAGATTGCATCCATATTTTTGGAGTATTACATTGAACTCTTGATTTTTTTAAAAGTATTCTAGCTCTTTGAAATTCATTATTTTCTCTTTCTAATTTAACAGCTGCTAGTGATATTACTTCTGTATTTTGATTATGCATAAATGATTCTGCTAATATTTTTCTGGCTGCATCTATTTCGTTATTTAGCCATTTTTGTTTTGCATACATTAACCATAGAACACTAGAATGTGGACAATTTTTAACAGCTCTTTGTAAAACATCATCTACATTTTCTTGATTACCATGTGTTAATTCTAAATTAGCTAAATCTAACCATAAAGATTTTTTTGTTTTAAAAATTTTTAAAGCTTCATTGTATATACATCTAGCTGTATGTAATGATTTATTATTTATACAATTTTGTGCATCTTGTTTATAAATTCTTTTTTTATTTAAATTTTCTACACCGATATTCATAGTATTCTTAATAATACTTTGGCATGTATGCAAAAAATCTGATTTTTCACACTCTTCAGCAAATTTAATCCATTTATCCCTTTCATGTATTACATTTTTTTGAGATAAGTTTTCTATACATCTCTTTATAATAACATCAACCATATTAACATTACCATGTTTCTCTTCTAATTTAGATGCATTGATCCATATTTCTGCACTTGTTGGAATTTGTTTCCTAGCTTCATTTAAAACTTTTTGCGCTTCACTATATTTACATAATCGTGCTAATGCAATCCACATCTCTATACATTGAGGTATACATTCAACAGCTCGTTTTAGTAAAATATATGCATTATTTTCATTTTCAAGAGAAATTGCTTCTTTCCACAAAACTACTGAATTAGGGATACATTCAATTGCTTTTCGTAAAACTTTTCTTTTATCTTGAACATTTTTTTCTTTTTTATATGCTTCCAACCATAATTTAACAGATGTAGGAATATTTTTTATTGCTTTTGCTAATATTATTTTAGATTCACTTAATTTATCTTCTAATCTTATAGCCTCTAACCATACATCTTCATTTTTAGAACATTCAATACAACCTTTTATAATTATTTCTTTTGCTTTATCTTTTCTTTGAGCTAGCTCTTCAACTCGTGCAGCTGCAATCCAACCAGGACCATGCTTTCTATTTGTATTTATAACCGATTTTAATAATGCCCTTGCTTTGTTTATATCTGCTATATCAGAATCGTTAGTTAAATTTTTTGCATTTAAATTTGTTAAATATCCTTTAGGATCAATAACAGTTTGTCCTTCCACATTATCAATGAGTTCATCTAATTTTACAGAAAGTACAGTACCTCTAGCTTCTCCTAAATCATTTAAAGATAGCATATTTGTGTTATTAATTCGTTCATTAGTTATTGGCGTATTATACCCATTAATATTTGAACCATTCAAAGGTGTTGAATATCCCGAGATAGCGAATGGTGTTGCATATCCAGAGAGAGTAAATGGTGTATTCAAGCCACTATTGATTAATCCACTTCTATTATTTTTTCCAAATAATGGTGTATCAATACCGTAGTTTGTTGAATTTATTGAATTTCTTAAAAATGGGGTTTGAAATCCTAAACTCATTGGCGTATATAAACCCAAAGGCGTTTTAAGACCTAAAGGTGTTTTAAGGCCATTAGTATTTCCTGAAGAACCAGCATAATTTAGATGTGAATTTGATTCATTTAATTTATTCATAATAAGACTATCTGGAGCTGGTAAATAGTTTTTTGGCATTTTTTTTTGTTTTTGCCTAGAATAATTTAAAACATTTGGTATTGATTCCCATTCTTCTAATGTAACATTAGCTAAATTTTTTTTTAAATCACTAAATTGTTCTTGTATAGTTGGTTTTTGTGCTCTTATTTTTAAAATCTCTTCTTTTAATTTATTTTCTCTTCTACTTTTTCTTCTCACATCTATACGAGAATCAATAGATTCATAAATATCATCAGCTTCTTTATCTTCTTCATCATATTCAGTATCTTTAAATAATGATTCTGAATATCCATGAAATTCATCATAATTAAAATCTGAATAATCATTTTTATCCTTATCTTCTGTAATATCATCTCTACTAACACCCCCAGAAAATCCCGTTACTCCTCTTCCTTTCCCAGCCACATATCCAACTGGTGCTTTCCCAAATGGATCCTCTTTTGATGGATTAAAATTATACATTCCGTTTTTTATGCTTTTCATATTTTCGATCTATTTATGCTAATGAAAAAAAACATGTGGCTATTACTCAGAAGGAGGGGATAGAATGTAAATCATTTTTATATGAACAGCTCACCGTTTTTTAGATAAGGAAACATAAAAAAAAAATATCAGATAATTTGATGGGTAAGTTTTGGGTGTAGTCAAAAATAAAATATATACAAGCATATATATCCTCAAGGTTGCATAACAAATTTATTTGTTTAACTTTTTCTTTTTATTCTTGTTAATTGTGTATAGTAATTTCTGTCTTTATAATTATTTTTTGAAAGAATAATTCATATTAAATAATAACGTCCCTTTTATTCTAACTTATTTTTTTTTTATAAGATTTTTGTAACTCAATTATACTATTTTAAAAGACTTTATTTTTTCTATAATTATGTTTCTTCCTTTTCTTATATCCTAAATTAATAATTGGTTCCAACTCACTTAATAGTTATACTATTAAACATATTTATTAATTTGTATTGATGAAAAAAAGGAATCCTTTAATTTTAATCTTATACTATGCTCCTAACTATACTTTTAAAATTAGTACATATATGTTTTTTATAAAATATTATAACAAAAAAAAAACTTCTTATATATATCGTACTAAAATTAATCAATTTTTTTAACAAAACATAAAGCTTTTATTTACAAAATATTCATCAAAAAAAAATATTTATTTTTTTTTTCACGTATATAATTTTTTGTGACATAATAAAAATTGTAATTTTTTTTTTTTACCAAATTTATGCATTCATCCATAGGCATATGGATATTTAATTGACTATATATATTTTTTTAATATTATAAATTTTTATATTTAAATATTATTATATTATATAAATTTCAATTATACTTCTTTTATCTATCCAAAAATTGTTATTTGAAAGATTGCAATTTTATTACCAATGTACGATTGTCTTTACATATAACTCATGTATATTTTACAATGTGTATCTAATTGACTTTCTTTTTCCATTTAACTATATTATATGAAACAGTTATTTGTATTTCTAGAATATAAATTTTTGATCATAATGTAAAACAGTTTTCTACATAATAAGAAAACTTATAAGCATGATAAAAAGGAAAACAAATGAACTTAAAACGCACTATTATGAATTATATAATATATGAAAAGGTTTATATATAAACACCTTCTAATATTTATTCGTTCTAAATATATTGCAATAAGATTATATATTAAAATGACCAAAATAAATATTCCATAAAGAAGGTAATTCGGCTCTGAATATTATTTTTGGTTCCCCAAAAAAAATTGTTTAAAATTGGCATATATATCTTATTTAAGAATAAATTCATAGATTACTTTTTATTAGGCAATTTATCTAACATCATGTAATTAAATAAAGAAAACTTTCAAATAAAATATGCAAAATAGTTTGTATTGGAAAAATAAATAAAAAAAAATTTCAGTAGCATATTTAAATGGTAAATATGTCAACGTTTCTTCGACGTATTTTCAATAAATAGTACTCATATATGCATAAAAAAAACTTATATACAATATGAGTTGGCTTAAAATTATATGTCAACAAAACAAAACCAACAAAACAACCTATAGATCTTAAACATCTTGAAACAAATGAATAAAAATAAATATTGAGACAAGAAAATAGTAATGTAATAATAATAAGGAAGTAACCAAATTTTCTTAAAATATAATAAAATGTATTTGACCATATAGAAAAACGGTGAACCATATAATGAAAATATTTTATATTATTTATAATATCTTCGTCAATAAGATTAGAAATAAATGTTTTAATAATTTGTAAATTGTTTTCTGAATGTTTATTTGGATTATTATTATCACTATTATTATTGCATCTTTTTTTCTTATCATAATTATCTCCATTATCATCATCCATATATGTAGATAGACTACTCATAGAATCATATGTATCATTGCTACTTTCTTCACTACAGAGGTCATTATTATTATTTTTGTCTACATTATTAGAATCTATATTTTTGTTTTTATTTTTGGTTGTATCCAATTTATGTTTTTTTTTATCTTTTTCATTTCCCCCTACATTATTAATTCGCATATTTTTATTGAATTCATTTGGTTCAGTATAACTTTTAGAATCTAAACCCTCACCAGAATCTTCGTTATTTCTATTTTCCACAAAAAAACTTTTAACACTTCCATTTTCTTCATTACTCTCAGTACTACTATTGTTTGAGCTACTACAGCTTTCACTATCACTAATAGAGCTATCACTATTATAACTTTTAGTATCACTATTTATGCTTCCGTTAGATATACTATCACATGTATTTAAGTGTCCATTTTTTTGATTTTTTTCATTTGGTAATTTAAATTGATCAGTTTTGTTTTGTTTCAAAATGCGCATAAAATAATATTTGTTTCTTTTTTGAGCATCGTATTTTATGATTTTATTATTTTTTTCCCTTCTTAACTTATAACTTTCTCTAACAATTGATACTAAAATAAAAAGTATTAAACTTAAAACTAATAAAAAAAACGAGATAAATAATTTGGAAAATATAAAAGATAGTAGAAAAAATATAACAAAAAATACTGAATATATGGGTGTTTTCCAAGAAGTAAAATTGCATATTATAGAATAAAATGGTATCCAAATTGTATCTGCATTGAATTTAATAACTTTTAATTCTTCATACAGCTTATTTACATTTAATTCGGCATCTAATATTCCTCTGGTTTTATCTATGCATCGATAGTTTAATGATGACATTGAATTTAATATATAACTAAAAACATTGTATTTTTTTTTATTTATTAATTTTGCAATTATATGAACACTATATTCATTGGGCTCTTTGTATGTTTTTTTCAAACTTTTAATGTTATTATTACTAAAACTATTTTTTTCGAGAATATTATAAGTTTGCTCATCGTTTTTTTTTGGGGTAACCTTTTCATTTTCTTTACTCATATTAGTATTATTTGATATGCCCTTTTTATAAGCATGTGTATTTATTATTGTTGCAGTTTGATTTATATATTTTATGGTCATGTCATATTCTTTTGATTCTTTTAAATATGTCAAATCAATTAATGCACTACCAATATATTCATCTTCAACTATTTCATCTGTCTCATCCATATCATATAATTGTATTTCGACCTTACTTTTAATATAATGGATTTCCAAATATAATTCTTCATCCCATATGTTTAGATTATTATCCAAAATTCTTGACCTATAAACTTCCACATTGTTTAATAATATTTTTAAATAAGGATACATTAAATCATCGTCGTTATTAGATCGAACAGAGGAAATTTTATTTAAATATTCGTGTAAATGTAATTTTAAAATTAAAAACCCTTTTGTTTTTTGAGGGTTAAAGGCATCTTTTGGTTTTGTAAATCCTTCCCACCATTTATATTTCCTTAAATATTTGTTATTATCTACATTTACTATATTTCGTCCTTCTTCTAATATCGCACCATGCGAAAACCGTAAAAGTTTTTCATTGCCTTTGGTTGTTATATTGGCTTCCATTGATCTCGTTATCTTTTATATAATTATTTTTTTTTCTCTATTTTTCTCCAGTATATTTTGATACTTTATAATTTTTTGTTTTTTATTTTTATTTTCCAAATACATGTTTTTTTCCGTGAAAGAGAGCATTATACGGAAATAACGAAATGTGTATTAAATAGAAATACATTCACACTCAATAAAATAAAGACAATAAAATTGTTAATCACATAAATATTTACACTAATAATTCGAATATTAATAATAAATAATAAAAAAATTGACAAAAATATTATTAACGTTAATAATTTTTTTAACAAAATTACAAAAAATATATGTACATGCATACACCAAGAGTATTTTTTATTCACACACAATATAAAATGATTTATAAAAAATAGTAATATTCTGTTCTTTCATTTTGAATTGTGTTTTGTCACTTATTTATTTTGGTGTTTGATTGTTTGGTTATTTATGTATTTATTTATTATTTGGAGCTTATTTTTTATTTATTTATCCTTTGGTATTCCTTTATCTTTTCACATATTTCGTATTATTTTGCAATACATGCATATGGCTAGCACATGTGTAGTATTTTTTATTATATGAAAAAATGCAAAGTGGATAAAAGAGGTATACAAATTTTTATTTTATCAAGCTTGAGAAGTTATATATATGGTGTGGCAATAAAAAGTGGTATATCAAAAGACAAAAAAAATAATAACAAAAAAAACGCATAAAATTCTTATATTGTTATATGGGAATAAACACATGCATAAAGTGGAAATCACAAAGAAAATTATTTACTATTTACATATACGCATAAACAGTTAAAAATATTTCGTTGTATGTTTTTTATATCAATAATTGCCTAACGAGTGTTATTAACGTCATCAAAATAATGAATAAACAGGGAAACAGGTGAGCATAACAACTAGACATATTTTTCAATAAGACATATAACAAAATAATGCAATTTAAATAAATAGCATTTATCAGAATTTAAATCTGTATTTTTTAATAATAAAATTTATACCCCCCAAATATACTAATTTTAAAAGATATAAATTATCATTTCCTTAAATAAAACCTTTAAAATAAATATATTTGCATTTTTCAGCACGTACAAATTAATATTATTTTAATTTTTTTTATTTCGTTTCTTTGGGGGTGTATGTTAGCTAAAAAAGCTGTACTAAATAAATTTTAACTTTTAAAATAAAGTTATTTTCAGTACACACAAAAAACGATGAAAAGAAAAAAAAAACAAAAACAGATTAAAGTATTTTAAATTTGTGAGAAATAATTAAAATTATTATTTATAGATCTTTTTACATATATTAATTAATGTAAAAAAAAATGCTCTATTTGTGTAATTATTGTATCTTGATTATTACTAAATTTCAGTATAGATAATGAATAAAATGTTTCATTCATGCCTTTTAAACAAATATATTAGCAGATGGAAAAACTTTAATACCCTTAAAAAAATATAAAATGTACGCATATAGTCCTATTCATTCCCTTTTATTGTAATCAAATTTCCTTCTGTATGTCTTATTTTTTTCTTCATCCAAAATGGATTTGATATTTTCGTTGTCTTCAGAAAATTGAACTTTATTTATATTAACATCTCTCTCCCTTTTTTTTGTTTGATAAATATCCCACTCTTGAATCAAATACCGTTTTAAGTAAAGAAAGTAAATTATTCCTAATGCACCAAAGGATATTTTCTGAAATATAATGAGAATAAAAAACATATATAATATATTTTCCCAATTTAAGCATGTAAAATGATGTATTTCAAGATGAAATATACATGTATTCATATATATATATATATATATATATATATATATATATATATATATATATATATATATATATATATATATGCATGCTGTAGTTTTTAAAATATATGTTGATTATAGCTCGACATGCAGATAAGATGAATTTTTTATTGATTATTGAGAATGATAAAAAATAGGTAAAAATATAATATAAATTTTAAGAATAATAATAATGCAATTTTGTTGTGTGATTTATAAGGCATTACTACACCATTTTCCCAAAGAGCTTTTTTCATTTTTATCACAAAACCTTGAAAATTTATTTTTTATAGCTTTTCACACAACGCTAATAATAATAACGTGTTTGTTATGAACATAATTTATGTAAATATTAAAAAAATATACAAAATGAAGAAATAATTATATATTATTTTGTTATTCTATATATAATTTGTTTGATTTTAGTTTTATTTTTATTATCGTGATTGCTAGAATTAAATTTACATTTAATATTTTCTTTTAAATTATGTTATTTCTTATATAGTTGAAAAACATGTGTGTAATAAATATAAATAACATGAAATGGTTTTTAAGTATATAAAAAGGAAAAAAAATAAAATTTAAGAAAAGTATTATGAATTGTTTTTATAGTACAAAAATGTACATATCAATGTAATAAGAATAACGAATTTAACAATATTGAAAAAAAATTGTATATATAATAGAATGGGCCCATTTTGCAGCTAAATTTTAATTTATATACGATTTAAAAAGATGAGGAAAAATAATTCGTAATCATCATCATCATAATAATAATAATAATAATAATACTAATAATACTAATTATATAAATAATATTTTTTTTCTTCCTTTTCTAATTTTAATGCTTATCAGTTGCGGCTTTTCTTCTTTGCATCATAACTATTTTTTGAATCTCTTCTCTTTTTGCTTTTCCTCTTTTATGTGTGCCTAATTTTTTCTTAGCATATTTCAAGCTTCTTTTAGTTGCTGCTGATGTTCCTACTTTTATCAATTCAATTAATCTTTTTTCATATGGGCTAAATCCAGCTATTTCTCTAACAACATCATTTATTAAATCTTTGTTTTTTGGTACTTTTTTTTTTTTTATACTTTTCTTGACACTCCTTTTGGTAACAATATGTCCGCTATTAAAACCAACTGAATTAAATAAAGAAATAAAGATATGTATAGTGAATATATGTATATATTGGAATAATCTCATAATATATGCATATAAATGTCTTGAAAATTATTCAAATAATAGCAACAACGTTATATTTGTGATATTTAATTTATATATATCCATGCAAAATAATTGTAAATTGTATTTAGTATTTATCATGTCATATAAATGGGATGTTGTACATATGACCATGTCAACATTTATTATGTAAATGAGTTAAATATATATATATATATATATATGTGCACGTTTAAATATCGATTGGTTAATATATAAGCATAAATATATTTATGTACTTAAGGGAAAGTTATGTAGTAACGTAAAATATGTATACTGCTTAGATATAAAATAAAAGTGTTTTCCATTTTTAAACATAATGCCCCAATATAATAATCTATAATTTTTTATGTAAATAAAACTAACCTGCTATTCCAGTTGAAGGTTTTATCGTTGATTTCCTTCCCATTTTAATAAAGATCAAAAAAAAATGTTATGAATTTTACTTTTAAATTCAATAAATTTACAATTAACTCTTTTACGAAGAGTATATATTAGATATTATTATTTATACATATAAATATTGTATATATGTAATTTGCTAAATTATAATTTTTTAATATTATCCAAATTTTTTATTTATAATTTTTTTTTTTTTGAATGCCAATAGCATAAAAAATACTTATACATATTATGAGTATATTTAGCCCTTTTCCCTTTCTTATAAAAAATAATCTTTTATTGTATATTTTACTTAAAAATGGCAAAATATAGTGGGGAAAAAGTAAATATAAGTTTTACGACCTTAAGGGATTTTTCTAATAATAAGGAATATATATATAATAATATATTATGGGCTTATTTATATACATTATTTAGTATATGCTCTTAAGTTTTTATTAGCGCTACTCTCGAAAATAAATTTTTAATTCGCTATGAAGAATACGCATAATATTATATATAATTAACTACAAACGAATATATTATTATTTTTTATTATGTTGTATATTAGTGCTATCAGTGGTTATTTAATGTATGCCCCTTTTTTACTTAATGGCTATAACATTTATTTATTATTCATATAAGCATTTTTTTTTGTAAAATTATATTTGCAATTTATTAATAATGAAATTAAATATTTATAATATATTTTTTTATACATATTATATATTATTTTTTATAAAATATTTAAATGAAAAATATTAAATAAATTTTGTGAATAATAAAAAAATTTATAATGTAGAAAACATTTTCCTTATTTTCAAATAATCCATAATTGAATTTTTTCCCTAAATTTGTTTTTGTTATGTTTAACAAATTTTTAAATTATACTGCCTTATACCTATAAAAGAGCAAAGTGTAAATATTGTATTATATTAATATAGTATGTATATTAATATAATAGTGTAGCTCTATATTTAAAAAGTATATGAAAATTTTGGTGATATCATTAAAATGCATTATATATTAGTTTGCAAAAATACTCAATTAGTTATATATACTATGTAAACTATATAATTTATAGTTTTATAAGTTATATATAAAAATGCTTATAATTAATTTGATATTGAATATTTGGTGAATTATTATTTAAATACTCCTATAATATAATATCCAATTTCATAAAAATCAATTCATGCACGCCACTATATCACCACATTATATATATATATATATATACATCCTTAAACTTTTTAAACGAAATATAAAAAAAATTAAATGCCTTTTTAATTTTTTTTAATTTATTATTAATTTTATTTTCTATGATGAACTTTAAAATTATTGACAAGCATATGTCTGATATAAAAATATAGCTGATGATACTATATATATAATCTGAGAAAATAATATTAATAAAAAAATAAAGTAGGAAAAAAGAACTAAATATTTAAACAAAAATACAATTCATGGAAATTAAACATTTGTGTGCGGTGATATAATTGAATATCTATTTATATAATATTTATGCCAATCTAATAAAAGGTCTTAATTTGTTTTATTTTCATTTTGGTGGGTTTCCTTAAGAAAAAAAATATATAGAGAGAATAAGATGATGATAAACTTTTCTTTTTTTATATAATTAATAACAAAAAATTGGGAATAAGCAAACTATTATTCAATTTATATTGATTATTATTTTGGATGCGAGAAAATATATGAAAGCATTTTTCAGAGAAATGAAATCATTTTATTCATAAAAAGTGGGGGGGATTACAACATTAGTTCATTCTTTTGATTTTTTTAAAAACGTATAAAACACTTTACTTATTTATATGCCAATTTTAATAACAAGAAGGAAAACACAAAAAATAATAGCAATTTCTGTTCGATATCCTTGTACAATTTTTCTTATATTTTTTACCTACAAACATAGGTAAATACGTCTATATATATTTTTTTTAATTTATGTATTCAATTGCAAAGATACATATTTTATTAAAAATAGGAAATTGTATTTATAAAATTGTGGAAAAATTGCGGAAAAATTGCGGAAAAATTGCGGAAAAATAGCTTAAGGAATAAATATTATTAATAGCAATATTTAATAGAATGCCCCAAGTTTTAATCACTAATATTTCATGATTGCATATTTTTTTATTACACAGTTATTTTAAACCTTTATGAAATTAATAAGTTTTTTCAATAAAATAAATGGTTTAATTTTATTTACAAATAATTTTAAGCCCCGGATCGATCAGTTATACAACTACGTCACTATTGTTTTTTGGGCTAGCCAAAATGGAAATAAAAAAAAAAAAAAATATACATAATATTTGTGAATATAGGAAGCTAACAAATTAATGGATGGTACTTAAAATGGAGTTAACAAAAAACCATAAAAATAACTAAAGTATTTTTAAAATAACAAAGTATTCTTAAATGGTTATAGTATTCTTAAAATGGCTATAGTATGCTTAAAATATATAATATATTTTTCAAAACAAATAATATATTTTTCAAAACAAATAATATATTTTTCAAAACATATAATATATTTTTCAAAATAAATAAATAAATTTTTTTGATAATTGTTTCTACAAAATTGTTTTTTATAAATATTTTTAATGTACCATTATAGTTTATAAGGCTGATATAGATATAATCCTTAAATGTCGCACATTAAAGCAAGCATTTATTGTTTCCATGTTTTATACAATATATTATTTATATTATAATTTTTTTGATATACCCTTTAAACATGTACACTTAAAAAACGCTTTTTATTATATAATAATTTAATAATAATAATTATTATTATTAGCGTTTATTTATTGTTTTTATATATGTAGTTGTAAATTTAAATGCAATTTTTATGTAGCCCAAATAATATGCTGTTTTTTAAATTGATTTATTTGAAAAAGGCGAAAAAATAAAACTAAATTGCGCATTGCAATATTTTATTTAAATATATAATATATTTATTTTTTTTTTGTATTTGTATGTACCTTGTGATAATTATAACTTCTCTTTATTTTATGTATATAATATTTTTTTAAAGAATAATATGAATATATAAAATTTATGTAAGGACATATTTTTATTGTATGCTGGTGTAGTAGGGGAAAATATATTTATATTTGCATTTACTTGTTTATGTACAATATATAAAATATATTCGTTTAAGTTTTATTTAATTTTTCTGTGAAAATATTAAAACATAAATTCTACATTTATGTATATATTATATATGCCCCAATATATGTAAATAATATTTTCAAGTTGCCACAAACAATTGGTTTATCAACTTTTTAATTTTATTAATACCTTCAAATAACATCCCGAAATTTTACTATTATTATTTATATTTTATGTATTAATATATTTAAAAAAATATTAATAAAAAATAATAAATAAAAATGGCGAAGATTAAAGTAAGAAAAAAACAAAAGCATGCTGGGACATTTGAAGAAAATTTAAAAAATGTTGTAGTCTCAAAAAATGGGATATTAAAAAAAAAAAAAAACAAAAACAAAAAATTAACAGAAAAACATAAAAAAAAAAACACATTAAATAAAATTATTAAATTAGCAAATATAACAAATGAAAATGATTATTCAGATTATGATGATGATGATATAATCGATTTCAACAATTCTCAAGAAAATAAATTTTTAGAATTTAATGACGACATAGAAAATGAAGTTATAGATGATACAAATTTTTATGATGATAATGAAATAAATTCAAATCAAAATTATATGATTAATAGTTATGAAGGACCAAATGATATATTAGAAGATTTAAACATAAAAATCAATAAAAATGGTTATAAGGGGGAAGGAAATATTGTAGATAGTTCAAATAATAAACTAAATGACTTTAATAAGGATTCTGAACAGGTAATAATAAAAAATGGATAAATAAGTTGTAAAATATATTCCACTTTTCGAGCAGTTTTATTTTCAATGTATATTATTTTGTGTGCATATGCGGGAATGTAATATTCTCATATATGTAGAACATTCTCCCCATTATTTATTTTTGTTTTTTTTATTTAACACCCTTATTTATTTTTGTACTTTTAAAAAATCAGAAAAATAAATATGGGGTGCTAAATAAAAATACATAAAAATAAATAAAAATAAAATTGCTTAAAATAACATTGAGGCAAAAATCAGGGCTTAAAATGTTTTAAAATTTTAAACAATTTAGGCAGTACAAATTTGTGCACAATGGAAATAAAAGAGAAACATATAATATAAATTATTATTTTATATATATATATATATATATATTTATTTATTATTATTGATAATATTGTTTTTTATGATGAAAAATAAATTACATTGCATTTATTTTTTTTTTTTTTATAGAAAACGAAGATAGATACAATGGTTGAAAAATGCTATAGGGTTGTAGGAGAAAATTTAGCAATTTACAAAAAAGGAAAATTGCATCAAGCCCTTACAATATTAGTAAAATCACCAAAATGGTATGAATTACTTTTATTAACAACTCCAAAAAAATGGACAACACAAGCAGTTTTTGAAGTAACCAAATTGTTTTCATCTGGTTTAAAAGAAAAAGATGTATGTATATATTATAAGCATATTTTACTACCCATAATATTAGAAAACATTGAATTAAACAAAAAGCTTGATGGATTTTTATATAAGACATTAATAAAATCTTTATATAAATCAAAAGCATGGTTTAAAGGCCTTTTGTATCCAGTTTTGTTAAAAGTAAGAAAAATATGGCTATAATCCAAATATTTTGTACATATATTAGAGGGAATGAAATATTTTCTCTACATTTTGTTTGTGTGCAAATAAAAAATAAAATTGCGGGATAAATTTTATATGATGATTAGTCTTGTCTGAATAATAAAAAAAATGAAGACAATAGTACTGCCCCAAACTGATTAAAATTAGCAATTACCGCAAATATATATATAGTGCATTTTTGTATACTATATGATAACAATTTTTTGTGTGTATTATATGTCATGCTTTTATTGTTTTTATTTACAGGATTCTACCAAAAAACAAATTGTGATATTTGGGAGTGTTATTCAAAAAATGAGTATATCAATAAATATTGTAACTTGTTGCCTTAATGACATTTTTAAGTTCCAATGGAATTCTCACATTTCATATATTTTAGCTATTTTTTTTAATAAAAAATATGCTTTTTCTAAAGAAGTAAGTAAACAAAGTGTACAAAGTATATAAAGTATAACAAAACTTATTTTTGTCTTTATTTAAGCTATTTCTAAAATTTGTATATATTTCTTATTTTTTTTTTATAGTTTATTGAAAAGTCAGTTGATTATTTTTTAACATTTGAAAATTATCCTAGTCCATTAACAATAAATTGGCACAAATCATTATTAACCCTAATCCAGAATTATAGAGGTATGGAATATTTATAGAAATTATTTTCGATGTGTTTTTTTTGTATTATTTAAGTGTTATACGAAATAGAAAAAATAGTCATAAATGTGTGTGGTATATATATACATACAACAATGACTATGCAATATTTATTTATTTTAAATGATGAAATCGTACGCTTGGCATCTGAAAAATTTGCTAATTTTGAAGATACCTTTTTTAACCAGTTATCCCTATCTGATATAAAATAAATAATATATTATAATAAATTGACACGAAAACAATTTGTAGATTTCAAATTGAGTTTCAAGTATTATTATTATATGGCATTACTATTACTTCAGTTCATTCGCTTTATTGTATTAATTATACATGCATACATACAATAGATATATATTTTTGTTTTTATTTCCAACAGGTTTAGTAAATGATGAGCAAATAGCAAAATTAAAAATATTGTTAAAAAAAAAAAATCACCATCAAATAACAAGTGAAATATTAAAGCATATATATTCACCCGAATACTTTATTAATCGTAATAAATTCATATATCCATGTTTTTGAATAAACGAATCTCATTGTGTAATAAAAAATATTTACTAATTCCGATTTTGTTTTATTACTTTTACAGAAATTAGCAATTTATGTATGGACACTGGAATGAATAATGTGTAGGCATTATTAAGGAAGTTATAAAAGTATACTAAAAAAGGGAATAAAAAAGGATTTTTCCTAAAATGAATTCAAATTATTATTTTTTTGTTTTAAATAAGCAAGCCATCAGAGGAGGCTGTTGCAAAAATCTAGATATATTATGTTTTTCTCACTTTTATTTATATGAAGGTAATATATTTTGAAAATGATGATGAATCCCCAATTTGATAATAATTTTATTGTGATAATAAACATAAACTATTGTTAATATTTTAAAATCGTGAGAATTACATTACATATATATCACACACACACATCACATAATAAAAATATTAAAATGATGAAACATAATCAGTTCTGCTTCTGATAATAATGAAGACAAATTGTTTAACTGATTTAATATTTTTAATTATATATTTACAATATGTAGATATATAAATATGTGTGAAATTTAACTGACTGTTTATATTGTATCCCTATATAAGCAAATGGGAAAGTGCATGTACTTTTTTTGACAAATAAATATATAATTATAAATTTTCTTTCTTTATTTTACTTTTTAGGGGAAAAACATATTTTTAACATAATTAAAATTTGTAAAACAGTATCCTTTTATATTTATTTCAAGGAAACGGAGACCTGTGGTGTTCGATAATTTTTTAAATAATAATGAATTATTTAAAAAAAAAAATTTTTGATATATATTTTTAATTTTTATTACTATTTTATATATTTTTGCTACACTTTTTTTAAAATGTTTTTGTTATCAACTTTGACTGATTTAAAATAAAAAATTGAAAAATAAAATATTTTTTATATATGAAAATAAAGTGCAATAAATATATATATTTGTAATTTTAAGCTGAAATATATAGATAATATGCATACGGGGCACTGGGCATTATCTATATAATAGGGAATAATAGTTTTTAGTAATTTATATTTTAGGATTTAAAAAAAAAAAAATTAGAGACTCATGATATATTTGGTGTTATGTGTGCACTCATATGTATATATCACTTTATATTTTCCTTTTTTCTGATATTTTTTTTGGGGAGAATTAGACAATGTTTTTATAAAAAGTTATTATGCTAATATTAAATTTGTAAATATTATGAGAACAATGATATATTTTTTTATTTTTGAATAAAAATTAAATTGAAAAATATAGAGAAAATAAAAGACAATATAAAAAGTAGAGAAAAATGATAGACCCCGATAAATTCATTGGTACGGAAGCACATAATTTATACAATGTTATAGAAATTTTTGAAAAAAAAATAAAAAATTTATCTCTTATAAATGAAGAGGTGAGAAAAAAAATAAGCACAAATATGAGTATGCTTGTATATATAGAAATGTGGATATGCACACAAAATTGGAGCATTTAAAAAGGCATAAAAAATAAAAAAAATATCATAAATATATATTTAGCATGGTGTTACTATTAAAATAATAAACAAATTGTTTGATGATAACAACGTAGGTTTTAGAAAAAATAAACGAAGTTGATTTGGATATAACTTCTGAAGAATTTTTACGATATTTTAAGAATATCATACAATTAAATAAATTATATGAACACACTGATTTATCAAAAATTGATGAGACTCTTAAAAATGAAAATGAAAAAACGAATGATACTGACAGTAGTGAGTGTGAACAGATTTCCAATTATAAAGAAAATAGAGAGTTGATTGAAAAAATAAAAAAATATTCATCTACTTTGTGCAAAATATTCAAAGAAAATAATAATTTGGTAAGGGCTTTGAAGCCATTGAATGATAAAGAAAATCATGACTTTTTCAAGTTTCTTCATATTATCAAAGATTTAAAGGTAAGACAAATTAAGTGGTGGTAGCAAAGTAGAGAAATAGCGATTTTTTCGAAAAAAAAAAATATATGTATATACCAGATATATAGTATATCTGTTCCATACACATTTATAGGGAACATTTTTATTAAAATTTCAAACAACTGCTAAAGAGAAATATGATAGATTAAAAGTTTTGGAGGAATTAAAAAAAGAAGAAGATAATATGCGAAATGAAGAAAAACGATTAAATCATGAATTAGAAACAATTCGAAACAAAAGTTATAATGATGTAAAAAACTTAGAATCTATTTTAATAAATAAAGAGGATGAAATAAAAAAATTTAAAAAAATTTCTGAAGAAAAAATAAAAGAACTATTAAATACTTTACCTGTAAATAATATACCAGAAGAATTAGAAACAATTAATACTATATATGAAAAAACAAAAAATTTATATGAAAATCAAATTAAAACATATCAAGATTTAGAAGTTAGTTTAGTAAAAAAAAATAATTTATTAGAATTGGATATACAAAATTACATAGATTCATTAGATTCTGAAATTAGGAAAATAGATACGGGTATTCTACATCACATAGTTCATAAAATTATATTCAACTTTTTTTTTTTTTTTTTTTGTTATATGTATAATTTATAATTTGTTCAATTAGATTTATTAATCCTTGTTAATGTTTTTTTATCTATATATGGATGTCTTGAATTTATCAGTTTTCTACTTTGGATACTTGTTTGTTTATTTCCTTAGAAATTGCATACTATCATACTGAGCTTCAAAAAAGCAAGATTCAAGAAAATGATTTAGATAGTATTATAAAAAGAAAAGAGCTAGAACAAGATGAAAATAATTATTTAAAAGATCTAGCAGAAAAAAGAAATAAAATAATTAAAAAAAAAGAAGATACACATAATTATGCAGCAATTGTTATTCAATCTTACATCAGAGCTGTAAAGGAAAGAAATTTATTTGGGAAACATGAAAAAAAAAAAAAAAATAAAAAAAATAAAAAATGAAATATCAGTTGTGAATAAATATGAGAAATTCATAATAATATTAACCAAATCTTTATGTTTTTCTCATTAAGTTTTTAAAAATTATGAAATTATTTCCCAAAAAAAGTGTGTGTGTGTAAAAAGGGTATTACTTACTATATGCCACATGTATAGTACAAAATACATATTTATTTTTTTTGTATGTTTCCAAAAAGGTTACTAAAAAAATATGGAAAATAATTAGTGAAACAGTTATCAAGTTGTTTCAAATTTTATTAACAAAAAATTATGTAGAAGATTTTCTTTAAATATATTGAAAATATAACTAGGCTCTATAAGGCTAAAAAATATAAATATTTACATTACACAATATATATATATATGTATGTCTATTTTCTTTTTTTTCCTAAATTTAGTAGATTTAAAAATTATGTTATATACCCAAAAATTTAAATGATAAATTTATCTATTATTATTTTTTTATTTTCAATATTTTTTTTTCCATGTTATTATGATTATTGCATAAAATATATACGTGGAAGTAGCTTAATTACGTAGTGTACCTTTGTATTTATGAATAAAAAAAAAAAAAAAAAAATACTATAATGTTATTCTTACAATTAACATACCATTGTTGGTAACACTGCGCATATTTTATGGAACGTTGGAAAACTAATGATTTGTCTAAAAGTTGTGGAAAAAAAATTAACCCAAAATAAGAAAATTACTAAAAGTAAAAATTAGCGGGAAAAAAAAAATAATAGAGTGACGATGAAATGAAGCCGCTTTTTTTTTTCGTTTTTTTTTGTAATAATAATTCATAATGAATTTTTTTTTAATTTTTATTTTGTTTAGTTATATATGTGTACATATATAGAAATGGTCTAAAACATTTTCCACTTTCTAATTGGCGATTTGATATATTTTGTTATACATAATTTTGATTTTATATCATTGTTATTTGATTATTACTGCATTTTTTTTAAAATATATAATTTAATAAAAAAGTTAGTAATTCAAGTGAGTGGATAGACATGCCATATATGAACTCATAGATTGTAGTATACTTTTGATATTATATAAATTAAAAAAAAAGAAAAGGTATACATCACAAGTTAATATTTAAAAATAATAGACGCCAAAATTATATATAAAAAAAAATTCAATATTCGTAATGTTTCAAAATGAATGACATAGATATAGAGGAATATAACAAAAACATAATTCAGGAACTAAATGAAGCTGAAGAAGAAGGTGAATTATCGTTGTCTATGTTTTTGCATGATTTAATAGAAATAGATATAGAATCGAATTTTACTTATAATTATAAAGTAATAGATAGAATAATAAATATATGTATAAAATCTTTGAATAACCATTTAATACTACTATCGGATGAATGCATGTATTTTATTCGATATTGTATAAATAAATGTATAAACATTAAAGAGGAAATAAATGAACAGTTTTTTAAGAATTTAAATATTATTTTAAATGTATTTTTAAATGAGAAATATTTTTTAAAGGATGCATTTTTGTTATTTGAGAGAACTTTTTTTTTTTTTATTTTGGATTTAAATAATAATATAAATATAATGGATATATGGAAAAATTATGACACAGAGCTAGCTATTTTTTACACATCATTATTGCATATATTATCTTATCATTTGTCATTAATGAATCAAAGTATTAATAATTTGAAAAATCAAAATTTAAGTTCAAATTCTACACAAATAGGATGCTCAAGGATAAAAATAATCGAAATCGGGTTTGATGTTTTACTTTTTATTTTTAGATCCATAAATCAGATTAATTTAGTTGAAACGATTGGAAAAGAAACTTGTTTGAATTTATCAAATACAATTATAATACCTGATCATATTGAAAATATTATAAATCAGTTCGAATTAATTCCAGATATAGAAATTAAAAAAAAAATATTATCTTTATTTAAGGTTATGCAAAAGCGCATTTTAGAGAATACAAATGTATCTATTTTAGACAACATAAACAATTTAATAAATAAAAAAATAACTTATTATTTAACTATGACAAAAGAAAAAAATATAAATATCGATACTTTAAAAGAATCATCATATATTTATGTTAGTAATAATAATCTTTTTTTTAGCACTTTTAACACAATGTCTGATATAGAAACCGATCAAAACGATAAGACAATTTTATCAGCAAAAGGATATAAAGGGAATTTATTACTAAATTTTTTTTATGTCTATTTTTATAATACACAAAATCAGTTACTTATAGTATTGTCATATGAAAGAGTAAAAATAAAAACAGACTCCAATTCGAAAACAATCATTTTTCAGTTTAAGAAAGCTGATGCTTTAGGTAAGAAACGTGTAGCTTGTTGTCTGTTTCTTTAAATAGTTTTATTTTTTTTCGCTAGTTTTTTTTTTATTTCGCTTATTTCTAAACAGGTGTAATTTCCAACAGAATAAGAAAACAGTTTGAGGATAGGATGCTTGAAAATGTAGAGATATCCATAAAATTTAATACAGAATCTATTAAAGATAAAATTTTTGAAATTATAAAAGATTTATCTACTATTGAAAATGTTATATATGATGATAAGAACAATCAAAGATTGACATCAGAAGATATATATATAAAGGAAAACCAAACAAATGTAGACAAAATGAATAATGAAAATAGTAATATTCTTGGAGATCCTCAAAATCAAATATTAGCAGAAGATATATATTTAAATTGTATAGAAAAACTTGAACGGCGAAAGGTAAGCTTTGCAACAACAAAAGAAATATGTTTATTAAAAGGTAACATTTCTATGGGAAAAAAAACAATGCCATTAAATATGTCAATAAATTATATGGATTGCAAAAATAAAGAAAATATTCAAGGCAGTGATACAAGTAATATTAGCAACCAAAGTTGTGGCAAATATAGTGATGAATATATTGAAGATGTGGAAAAACAAAATATACACACAGAATCAGAAGAAAATATAGAAGATACTAACATTAGTGATAATCTGATAGAAGAATCAAATATTTTCGAGGATAATGAAGAAAGCGATACAGAAATGCTCAAAATTAGTTATGCAACAACCAAAGATTTTGTTGTAAAACAAAGAGAAAATGAAAACCACGAAGAAATATGCATATATGAAAGTAATAGGGAAAACTTAGATAATTATAATAGTGAATATAATTTAAAGGATGGTAATGAACAAATTCAAAATGAATGTAAAGCAGAAAATTTTAGTTATGTTAAAAGTTCAAATCAAATAAAAGATAATTCTATAGAAAAGTTAGCACTCAAAAGAGATTCCAATCCGGAATTATATAACGATAATAATACCGACGGTTTTAATATGTTTAGTGAAAATAGTATAAAAAAATGTGGTAGTATTATTTATGATACAAATTGTGAACATGAAATAAAATCGGATAATTATAAAAGTATCGAAAGTGACAAATGTGAAAAGATAAATCTTGCCAACAAAGAAGATAATGATATGTGCGAAAATAATAATGAAAATATAGAAAGTTGTGGGCTTTTCAAAGAAGAAATAACTGAATGTGACAATAAAGCAGATTCAAAAAAAAACAAAAGAAAAAATTATTTTAATAAAACACAATGTAATCCGATAAAATCACCTTCTGAAATGATAAAAACATTGCTAAATTATGATGAAAAACAAGAAAAACTTACTGAATGTATACAAAGCTTAAGTAAGTATAAGAAGCGAAATAGAGGATACAGCCAAAATATAAGAACTAAAAATGAAAAATTAGATGAAGAAATAAAATATGTTAATAAAGAAAATGAAAAAGGTAATATAATAAAATTGCAAGGATCATATAAAAACGGAAAGTATGCAAATGAAAATAAAAATGATGAAGAATGCAACACCCGAAATAAAAAAATATACTTAAATAAGAATATTTCAGAAACAAAGGAATGTTCAGAAATTGTGAACATAATAGGAAAGGATGAGCCAAGTAATGAAACTCTTTCAAATAATGATGGTGAAGATATAAATGAAAATCGATTAAGCCCAAATCATTATATAGATAAACCATGTTCAAGCAGCAAAAGCAAAAAGAGAATAACCACCAATACATCTTATGATATAAAAAGTAATAGTTTTTTTAAAAATAATATTGATTCCCCATATCCAATAAAAAAAATAAAATATAATTATTATGATCCTGAATTTTTAGATATATTAAAAAAGGGAGATAACTTGGAAAATTTATCAGCTAAGTATTTAATAAAGGCTTATACATTAATGCAATATAATAAAAGATATATACATATACAAATAATAGATTATTTTAGATACATAAGACAAAAAATATTGTTATCTTATGAAAATATAAATTTAAAATATAAAAATTTATTAAAAGAAATACAATCAGAATATGATACACGATTTCAATGTATTATTTCTAAGTACTCTAAACAGCTATTAGAACACAATAAAAAAAAAACTATTAATATCACCAATATGCCAAATCCTATTGATACAAATATAATTAAAGAAAAACTCAAAGGTTTGTATGATACATTTAATGTAGTTCAAAGAACTATAAAGGATAAAGTCTTAAATTCAAAAATTTTATTGAAATATAAGCAAAGTGACATATACACACCTTCTTTTTCATTGGGTACTATTGTATCGAAATGTTCCTCATGAACAAATCATTAAGCATGTATATGAATGTGTCTATAAATATATGCATGTGATCATTTTTTTTTTCATAATGGAAAATATAAATTATAATGTTGTTACTCTGTCGTTGTACTATTATGCCATTTTTGTTTTGTTTTGTTTTGTTTTGCTTGGGAACTAAAATTATTTTTATCATAATTATGTGCATATTAGCATAGACTTACGTATCTATGCGCATGATAGAATAGATTTTCAAACATTCTACATTTATGGGATGTGTCTAAAGTATATATTTTTTGTTTCATTTCAAAAAAAAAACAATATGGAACTTGACCAAGTATTTAATAAAACGAAAAATAAATGTAAATATATCACCTGATGGGTATTTAATAATTTTTTGACTTATTTATGTTATGTGATATACATATGCAAATAAAAAAATATTTTTTGAGTAATGAATACATTCTTATTTTACACTGACTCTTAATTTGTGCACATTTATGCATATCCAAATACAGGATTGTATGAACGTGCATATAACATTGCATAATAAATTTCAAATTAGTTATTCAAGAATATGATATATATTAAGCAATTTGTATTACTTTAGCGTAAATATATATGAGAAAATTACAAATTAAAAATATATATGTATAATATATTTATATATATTTTTTTTTTTTTTTGGGGGGGGGGGGGATAGTAACAAAAGTTAGCCCCTTTATTCTCTATTACAGTTCTACATTATTACATTTTTTTTTTTTATGACTAGCTAAAAAATAAAAAAATCCTCTTGTTCATAAAATAAATATATTAATAAGATAAAAATAATTAATAATGTATTTTAGTTATATATATTTTTTTTTTAATTTTGATCCTTAAAAAATAATGAGTTTCGTAAAAATAATATAAATATATTATAAATTTAAAAATAATATAATTATTTATATTTATACATTTTTTTAAGTATATTTTTATTTATAATTTATTTCGAAAGAAAAAATGGTATTATTTTAATTAAGATAGCCTCTTTAACATTTTGCTTACGTTAGTTTAATTTTTTAATAAAAAATAAAAACTATTTGATAAATGTATTAACTTTGTATCCCTTTTAAATGTTAATAACATTCGAGGAGGATAAAAAAGCATAAATTGTGGATATATAGTTTTTTCGTTTTTTTTTAAACCAAAATATATTTTTTTGTGAAAATAATTCTTAAAATGATGAATAACTTTTGAGCGATGGGCGGACTGAATGAAAGTCTAAACTTGAATGTAGAAAATCGCTGAAACTGATAAGAATTGCATTTTCTTTAAAAAAATAATATTTTGGATTTTTGAATATACGAAAAGGAATTGTATAGGAAAGATGCATACATACATATTCACATGCATATATGTGTATTTATGCTCCAATTATAATTTGATTTTTTTCTAAAACAAGTTTTAAAATGAGGTTTCTTAAGAGTGGTTCCATATGTTATGTCATATATATATATATATATATATATATTTGGCAACAAAAAAAGTATAAATATATACGAATTTAATAAATAATAATGAATTATAATATACGAAAATGGATTGACAAAAAAATTGTGTATCATTCACAAAGCACAAAATTGTATGTATTTGTGTTTTGACAAGTTTAACAAATAAAAAAGTCTAATTATTTTCCACAATTAAATTGTGAAGTGGGTAAAAATAAATATAATTTTGAATATATTAAAAAAAAATATATGTATAGATAATAATATTAAAAGGAAACATGTGTGCTTCCTTCCCTTTTAACAATTTTATGGTGATTCCAAAAAAACAATATTTCTATTGGATTTGAAAAAGCGATTTGCTTCTTCATTTTCAATAATATGGATTGCCATAATTCTCGAAAATAATTTAATATTATTAATTACATCACAAATATATGAATCATTGTTTATCATATAATATTTATCATCTGGAAATTCAATATAACAATAAAGTATATCTGTATTTTTATTTTTTTTAATAAAACTATAATAATCCATTACACATTGATTTTCTGCGAAATCTAAAATAGTTTCAATAATATTATTTTCTATATATATTAGAAAAACTGTAAAATGTATATACATATTTTCGTCTAAATAAAACACAGGAACAATATTATTATTATCATTGTATAAATTTTCAACAAGTTGTATATTTCTTTTTTTTAATATATCTTGAATAACGGTGATTTTATTTTTTTCATTTTTAGCCATAATTTTTCTTTCCTGTTCATTTTTTTTTTTTCTTTCTAAAAATTGCTCATATTTTTGTGTGACTTCCTTTTTTATATTTAAATAATCTTTTAAATTTACGGTATTTTTTATATCTTCATCTTGTAATAACTTATCAAAAACTTTTACATATTCATATGCGTCATTATATATACCTATGTAATAGGAGCACAAAATACTGTAATAAAGACTTTTGTATTTTTTATTATTAAATGAAAATGCCTTTTTGCAATCATCTAAGCATTTTATGTATTTTTTTTTTTTATAATGAGTAATACCCCTATTACAGTATAAGTCTGAAAGTAAATTGTTTATATCTTTTATGCATATAATGTCTTCTTCTTTCGGACTATTTAGATTTAGAGAAGTGTCATGAGGGTTTTCATTTGCATTTTTATTGTCACCAATTTCGTGGTTTTTTTTATAGCTAGTTGAATCGTTTGGCTTACTAGAACCATTTTGTGAATAGTTCGTACTTTTATTCATTAATTTTTTATTTTTTAACTGATCTGCTTCTCTTTTTTTAAGATAATTTTCCAATACATCAATACCTTTAGTATAACTTATTATGGCATCTTCAAAATATTTAATTCCATCTTTAAAGTAGTCATTTCCTACTTCTTTATAATTTTTGGCTAAACTTAATTCATTTTCATCAGTTATTATTAAATTGTATAATGCTAACAAATCTTCATTTTCTTCGATATTTGTTGGAAGTTCATCCATAAATAAAGGATGTTCAACATTTTTATACTTTTCTGATAATTGCTTAATATAATTTTCGTCAATGTTGAAATCTTCTTCCATTTTTTCTTAAAATGTGAAATAGCTATGCTGCATATGTATATATAAATGTAACTACAATATATATATATAACTATAAATTAAAGGGAAAAATCAAAAATGTATATAGGCTATGTAAATTGGATAGCTAATATCGCGCAAATTATATTTTATTTAAATTTTGTGAAATTTATTTATTTTTTAGAAAGTTTCGAATTATTTAACTATGAATACAAAGGATAATAAAGCATTTTATGTTTGTGCCTATTATGGATATGTATAAAATAATACACAAAAAAAATATGCACTATTTAATTTAGTTGTAATAACATGACAATATTTAAAACCAAAAAACGTAAGCAAAAATAGTTAAAAAAAATATAAAAATTTGTTTAAATTTTTATTTTTTGAACACAACTTTCGTAGTTTCTCAAATATCTACAACATCGGCTATATAAATTAACAAAGTTGGATGTAGATTGATTCATATTTTTAAGGCACTTATATATTTTATTTTCATCATAAAAACATTCATTATTAGTTTGTGTAACTTTTAAATTTGGATCTTCGAATTTATATAATGTTTCCTTTTGGTTATTTATGTACATTTCGTTTTCTTTAATTAAATCATCAATGACTTTTTTACGTAATTTATTATATTCATTTTCTATGAAAGGAGAGTGATAAAAAAAAAAAATTGTATTATTTTTAGGGAATTTATGAGGTGCTTTAAATAGGTAGGAATATGTTTGGATATGCATATTTGGACACATTTATATAATATTAGGAAATAAAAATTTACGCAAATATGATACACTATTTAATATCGATCAAAATAATAAGCATATTACGGTTATTATATATTTTTTAGTAATTTAAATTTGTTTTTTTCCTATATACCTGTATTTTCTATTATGTTAATTTTTTTAATATTATCAATGCCATTAAAAGTTCCAATTTGTGTGTCTATAACATTTTTTGTATAGTTGGTTTCACATGCTTTTGGAAATATATGAGAATGATTATCATTGAGTAACATTAAACTTTTGTTATTATGGTCGTTTTGTGAATTAGTATTTCCCATTATTATTATTATTTTATTTTAAGAGGAATTTTTAAACTGAATAAGCATATATATGCATATATTTATTTAGGCATATTATCAGTATTTGGCATATTCATATAATAATACATAAGATATGTTAAGAAACTCGATTAATTCACATAAATAAAAATATTAATAAAATGTGTTAATATAAATGAGTAAATGCATTTTCATAACCCATTTTTGATAATGTAAACCCCACATATTAGCTAAAAAAATTATAATAAATAAGAAAGTAATGTTTTAATAAATATGATGCTCCCTATACATAAGTATTTGAAAAACTTTATTTAAAACGTTAATACAATATATATATATATATAATGTATGTACTTATTTGATATTTCTCTATATTTATTAAATTATGCGAGCATGTTGCAATCAACATAACACACAATGTGTAGTACTGCAACTTTTGGGGGAATTATTAATTTTATTATTCTTTTATTTATTATTTTTTGGCTATTTATTTCCCATTTTCCTTAAATTAATTAAAAAATATATAATTAATTATATTAATAGGACAACCTTATACATTTCTCAGATATAATAAAAAATATATAATTTTTTTATATAGTATTTATGTTTATAAAAATATGTTGGTTTATCCCTGTATGCATATATATATAATATTTTTTAGGGAATATTATTGAATAGAAATGGAAAAAAATATATATAAGGAATTATTTTTCTTTCTTTTATGAATATAGCATTGCTTATTTCATAGACAATTATACATTATAATTTTATTAAAACATTTGTTGTGGTTTATTTTATATAACATGTTTTTATCCTTAACTTTACATTATATATATTAGTATTGTTGAAGTATTCCATTTATTGTAATCACGTTTTATATAATATAAAGGTTATTATTTTGTATACTCCTTATTTGTTCATTCATGTAAAATGATGTTAACATTTCACACATTATCCATATATTAATAAAACAAAAAAACTTCTCAAAGATTAATAAGATGGTTTTATTTAATAAAAGAGGAAAAGGATATGGATATTTCATAATATTAAGGCAACCCCTTGTATAGATTTATTTATTTGTTAATTTATAAATAATTGAGATCATATAATAAAATCTATGAGAATTCAAGATAAACATATTTGCTGATTTATTTATGTAAATCTAACAACCATAATGATTTTTTTTTTGCTTTGTTTTATTTTTATTTCTATATATAAAATAATTATAATGCATTTATATTGCATAAAATATAGTATATAAAGAAATGGTAATATGAAAGCAAATGTCAGCAAAATAAACCTCGAAGTTTTTTTTTCTTATTTTCCCGATCTTTTTAACTTTTAGGTATATAAATATAGTATTTATTGCTTAAAGGTTTTCCTATATGCAAAAAGGTATAATATATAATTTAAAAAAATAAAAAATAAGTCATTTTTAAACTGGAATTTTTTATTTGGTCCCCAAAATAAATTGGTATTATCATTTTAAAAGTAATATTGCAAATCCGTTTAATATTTCATTTATTCATTCACAAAATTATCATATTGGGGCATTCGTTATATTTTTATTATGTGTGCAAGGCAAAATGACAATGTTCATATTAAAAAAAATAAAAAAGAGTTTATTCTATTAGGTATAAAAAGAATAATATATATGCTGTTTTGATATTTTAGCAAATCATATACTAATTTTACTATATACATTGTGAAAAATAATAAATATAAATAAAGCATAAATAATAATATAAATAAAAATAAAAAAAAACAAGATATTATAGCATAAGCATTTAAATGTATAAATTCAAAAAAATTAATAAAAGAAAACGCAGAAAAACCGTTATTGAATTTTTACAGTTTAGCAATTAAGCGAGATTGTAAACAGGGGTACAGAAAAAAATAAAAAATAAATAACATAATTAAGTAATATATTTATATATAATTATAATGTCCATATAAAGTATATATTTTTCCGAAAGATTGAGGGAAGTGGATAAGAAAAGGTCTCTTAATTAGATTACTAAAAAAAATATATACGTGAGAATACTTACGAATATATGTATAGTAAATACGTATATAAACAAAGAATAATATATATGTGCATACATGCGCGCGCAAGTTTGCTTATATATGCTCTTGTATACACCACGAAAAACATTTATTCACTTTAAAGGGCAATATAATGAATTCAACAAATGAAAAGAAAAGGAAAAGAATAACAAATTTGAATTCTATTATTTGGTTATTATTGTCATTTTTTTTGACATGCGCTGAGGGAGTGGATTATTATAAAAGGCTAGGATTAAAACGAAATGCAACAAAAGATGATATTTCAAAAGCTTATAGAAAACTGGCTAAGGAATATCATCCTGATATAGCCCCAGATAAGGAAAAGGATTTTATAGAAATTGCAAATGCATATGAAACATTATCTGATCCTGAGAAAAGGAAAATGTATGACATGTATGGAGAAAATTATGCTGAAGCATCTCAAGGGTTTGGAGGAGGACCAGGAGGGCCAGGGGGAGGCGGACCAGGGGGGTTTGGAAATGGATTTCCTTTTGATCAGGATGTTGTAAATGAGATATTTAGACAATTTTCTGGGGGAGGTCGAGGTGGAAATTCAGGAGGGAATTTTCATTTCAAATTTAGTTCAGGAGGGAATAAGGGATATAATTCAGGACCAAGATATGGTGGGAGTCATCCATTTGAAGAAGAATATTATGAAGATATATATAAAAATGAAGTATTGAAAATAAATAGTAAAAACTCAAATTCAATAATTGATGATATAAATTATTCATTACTTATAAATTTTTATTCCTCTTCTAGTTCGGAATGTATATCATTTAAAAAAATATATTTAAAATTATCAAAAAAATATGATGGGTATATAAATTTTGCAGTTATAAATTGTGATGAAGAGAAAGCATTATGCAAAAAATATAAAGTAAGATCATTGCCGCATATGATATTAATTAAAAAAAATAAAACATATGAAACATTATATGGTAGTAAAACTGAAGATAATGTTAAGAATTTTATAAATAATAATATTCCATATTCATTTACAGAAATTAAAAATAAAAAAAACCTCGATAAATTTTTAACAAAAAGTGCGGATATACCTAAAGTTTTATTTTTTATATCACATAAAGATAACATTATTATGCTTAAAGTTTTATCCATGGAATTTGAAAAAAGATTAAATATAGGAATTGTATATGATACTAATTATACTATTATGAAAATATTTAAAAAAAGAAATATAAAAACACCATCAATATTACTTATTGAAGATATAGATACTTTGGAAGGAGATTTAACACATTTAAAAACGGTTGATTTTAATATTTTATCATTAAAACTAAGCCATATTGTTGCACAACATAGATTAAAAAATAATTTATATGGCCATATTACCTCATATCAAGAATTAACCAAAAAAAAATATGATTCGGGTCATTGTAATGAAAAAGATTCACAAATTTGTTTTTTTATATTAAAATTATTGAATCAAAATTATAAAAGCCTTGATGAAGACATCAAAAGAGTAGCAACCAAATTCTCAAATGATCCTTTAAAAATTTTGTATATTAATATTTTTAACCAACCATATATTCTTGATTCTTTTGGATTAACAAATGAATGCAAACATCCGAATTGCTTAATTTTAGTTGCATTCAGACCCAAAAGACAAAGATTTAGAGTATTTGATGGAGAAGTTAATTACAATAATGTTCTCAATTTTATCGATAATGTAGTTAGTGGAGGTTTGTCAATTAATCAAAACATCAAAAAGGGGTTGAATTTTTTGAAAAACTCATACTATGATGAATTATAAAGAAACAATAACACGTATGGATTGTGTATTCATACATACATGCGGTGTTTGACTTTATCATATTTATTTTATTTTTATATATACTTAATATTTTTTTTAATTGTTGTTAAATGGTTGGCGATTTTGTATGCCAATATTTTACACATTTGTTTACGAACACGCGCACGCTTTTAAAAGCACACATTTTTAGTTAAAACATATATAAAAACCTTTTCCTTTGATATAATTGTATGTGAAGATTTTTTTATATTATAGCATCATTATGGTTTGTACAGTGTCATATATATATTCATACATGGATGTGTATACACATACAAATAGAGACACTTCCGATTTTAACCCACTAATATAAAGTATCATTGTTTATTATCATACTTTTATTTATTTTTTTTATATGAGTTATGTATGTGTGTGATTATATGATACACACAGCCGTGAGGATTTTCCTTACAACAATAGTATTAACTACCACCCTAAGGACACTCCTATATTGATATATGCGATGATTGAATGCATCACTGATGGAATATATTTTTTTTTATTCTATTAAGTCTTTAAATTTATGTGACAAGTTTTTATTTGTTAAATTTATTGATATTATCATCACCATAACTTAAAATATATAATACGAGTAAAAAGACGATTTGAAATGAAAAAAAAATACAAAGATAGCTGTATATACACATTGAAACTAGCTTTATATATATAATGGAGTTAATATATATGCACAATGTAACTAGCTGTATATACATAATGTAGCTAGTTTTTTTTTGTTCATATTTTTTAATTACTTCCTATATGTGTGCACACACACATATGAGACCGAATTAGCATTTGTAGTATTTATCGTATATATAAATAGTAATTATAAAATAACATATTTTTTATAACATATACATTCCTTATAAAGATAATAGAAAAAATAGGACTAAATAAGAATATATATTTTTTACTATTCCACATTCTATAAGCAATATCAACTTATCCTATTTTTAAATATTTTTTTTAAACTTATTCTTATATTTTATTTATTTATTGTACATAACAAATGAAAAGTATTTGAAATACTTTATATGCTTAATTAAGATTTACAATAAATATTTTTTTTGAAGTAATATAATATAGCACGTTAGAATGTGTTAAACTTAATGTTTTGATGGGAGGATAACAATAAATTATATACATTTACATAGTATGAAATGCATTTATAAATTTTGTTTGAATCGTGTTATAAGAACATAATTTAACATGCAAACAAACACTGCGTAAAGTAAAAGTAACTAACCAAACAGCGAGCATTAAACACATGTGTTAAAGGTTATAGAGGAATTTTCACTGTAAAAACTAATATATATATAATATATTTCTTAAGTGTATAGCACTTATTTAAATGTGTTTGTGCTAATTTGTTTGGTATAAATGAAAATAAAAACAAAATATCATTATTGCCATACACAAATCCTAAATAGTTTGAAATTTAATAGGGAAGAGGGAATACCCAAAAGAAAAAAATATATATAATTATTCCTTATTTGTAATAATTTGTTTATTTATTTAGGTAATGCACTAGGCATTTTCTCATTCATATATGAGCTAGTACTCATATGTAATATAATATGATACCATTTATATATTATAATAGGGTGTATTTAAGTTTGCATATACTGTAAAATTTATAATTTTTATAAAATTGGATGCACATAAACAAATAAATCGTAAAATTAAGCATGCACAATATCTAAGAAAAATACGATTGAAAATGAGCTTTTTAATTTTGTTTATAAATTAATTTTTATAGGAGCTTGCCTTTATTTCACGTTCATGTTAATTATTACCGTAACGTTCCCTACTACATATAAATAAATCACTGCATATGATGATATGTTAAGTTCTCGTATATTCGTTTTGCTTATGCATTTACACAATTATTTTATCAACAAGAATAAATTTATGTTTTGGCAAATTTAAAAAAAAATTGAGAATGCACATATAATCACACTATTGTAATAGGGATATTAAATAAATGTAATAATATTATTATTACTTATTAAAAATAAACGAAAAAAATTAATTTTACGTAATTTCACCATTATTTTATTTTTTCACCTATTTTGGTTCACCGTAGTTAACAAACCCAACAAAATTAAAGTAAATAAAAAAAAAACTTAGTACATATAACTTGAAACTGTATAAATACTATATATTCAATTACGATAGTATTGATAATAATAAGAAAGTATTTCACTTAATCTCATTTCTATATTAATTTTACATTTTTTCTTGGTATTTTTTTTTGAAAGGTAACGCAATTCAGCTAAATTAAAATATCTAATAAAGGATAATTATAATTGATTTAAAAAAAAAAAAAAAACATTGTTATAAAAATGAAGGGATACAAGTATAGTTTATCAGTACTATCGTTGCTTTACCTATTAACTAACTATGCGAAGGCAATGGAAAATCCAATGAAATATACGGACATGAAAGGTCTTGAGGATTTAAGCACTTTAAGTGATGTTCAAATAAATGACATTTTTGGATTGACTGGTGATGAAGTAAAAGATAGATTAACAAAATTGTTTGGTGTAATTGACAAAAACCAAGATAAAGTACTTAGTGATGATGAAATAACTGCATGGTTTGAATATGTTAAAAACGAAGTATTTTTAAAACAAGTACAAATTGAAATGAAACAAATAGATTCAGATAAAGATGGTTTTATTTCATTACCTGAATTAAATGATGCATTTTCACAAAATTTAGATCCAAAAGAAGTTGAAAAACATGCAGACGGTTTATTAAAAAGATTTCAAATCGTTGATAAAGATAAAGATAATAAATTAAATATAAATGAAGTTGGATTGTTAATAGATCCAATGAAAGATAACGATTTAAAAGAATTAGAAATTAATGAAATTTTAGAACACCATGATACAAATAAAGATGGAAAAATATCAATTGATGAATTTAAAGAAACAAGATCTGATGATATAAATATGAAAAAAGATGATGAATTAGCATTAGATGATTTTAATTTCTTTGATGCAAATAGAGATGGATTTATAGACAGAGAAGAAATTGTTAAAGTATATTTTGATCCATCTAATGATGCTGCTTCTGTAGGTTTAAATGATGTCAAAGATAATATTTTTGAAGGAAAACCAATTACATTTGATTTATGGAATGAAAAGGCATTAAAATTTGCAGTAACATCTTTAACTGATTATGGTGATGTTATTAGATACCCTCAAGATTTTAAATTAGATATTGGTAAAAATGTTATATTGCCATCATCAAAAAATAGAATGGGTGATGATAGCTTAAACCCTGATAATGATTTATCTGATGATAAAGATAGCGATGATGAATCTTCTGATGGATCAGACAAACAAAACATCACCGATGAATTATAAATGTGTGTATGTGTGCGTTGTGTAAATGCACAGATAGGATATTATGTACGTGCACGGTCATATATATATGGAAATATATATGTTTGAATTTTTTTTTCATTTTGCGATCAGTTGTTTTTAAATCAACATTATTGATAAATTTAGAAGAAATATTTAAAAAAATTAATTAAAATTTTTAAAATGTAATAACTATCGATTTACAGAAAAGAAGTAAAACTCAAATATTTGTATAAAGAGAGCAAGCTTCTATTCTTGTTTAGTTGCAAACTATAGACATTTATATTATCCATATGAGCATATATGTATATATGCATTTACAAATCGTGTCATTTTCCTTTATATTTACATATACATATGTATATAATAATAGATGGATACATATATATTTTTTTTCATCACTGTCCTTTCGAATTTTCATATATAAAAATTCAAACTCCACTTCAACGTCAATAATACACAAAAGTTATACGCATATATATAATCATAAAAACATAACATATATTTTGTTAATATTATTTCGTTCTCAATCTTATTACAAGTTAAAATTTTCTTTATTTACGAGAATTAACGAATTATAAATTGATTCCAAATTAGTCAAAAAATATTTCATGCGTGTGCATAAAAAATGCTAATCCTTTATAAAAAAATTTCATTTCAAATATTTTACACAAATTAAAATTGGATATGTTACTAAGTATACCATAAGGAAAATAATAATATTGTACATTTGAAACTTAAAAAGAAAAAGATAAAATAAACAATAAAAAAATAAGAATAAAAAAAATAGCACATTGCATATGTTCACTGACTTATATGTGCTTATATATTAATGTAAGGACTAATCCTAGCATAACTATTTATATCAAATTAAAATTAACTATATATGATGTTATATGGAATAGTGGTCCATGAATTTTGCTCATTTTATTATTTTTCCCTGTAAAATAATATGTAGGTGTAATATAAAATATTACAATAACTTTAAAAAGCAAATAAAAGGTTTCTACATCTTTGGAAATGTAAAAATGATGAAAGAACCATATACATATGCAAAGGTACACCTCGATTTTTACTTTATTTTGCATAATTTATATTATATCCTTCATGACATTATATATTTCTTCGCCTATTTTAGTAGGATTAATAACAACATGGACACCTGCATTTCTTAAAGCTTCAATTTTTCCATCAGCTGTTCCTTTACCTCCACTAATCAATGCACCAGCATGGCCCATGCGTTTTCCTGGAGGTGCACATCTACCAGCTATAAATGCAAATATGTTTTTTTTTTTTTTTTTTTTTTCTGGATCATCAACATTATTTTCTATTAACCATTCAGCTACTTGTTCTTCTGCATTACCTCCAATTTCTCCAATTAGTAATATGCATTTTGTTTCATCATCTTCTAAAAATAATTTAAGACAGTCAATAAAACTTGTACCATGAAATGGATCTCCCCCTATGCCTATGCAAGTAGATTGACCTAAACCAACTTTTGTTGTTTGATTTACTCCTTCATATGTTAATGTACCACTTCTACTTACAATACCTACACAACCCTTTTTATGAATATGTGATGGTAATATTCCAATTTTCGATTCGCCTGGTTTTATAATTCCTGGGCAATTAGGACCTATTAATCGACTTTTTTTTGACATATTTAAACATGCTTTTACTTCTAACATATCATGTTGGCATATACCTTCTGTTATACAAACAATTAATGGTATTTCAGATTCAATAGATTCGATAATTGCATTTTTAGCATGTTGATGTGGTACATAAATAACTGATGCATAGCAGTTTGTTTTTTCTTTAGCTTCAAAAACAGATCCAAAAACAGGCAATGTATATTTGTTATCAATACTTGTCCATGTACTTCCCTTTTTTGATGGGTTTACACCACCAACCATTTTTGTTCCATATTTTAGCGCCTCTGTCGTGTGAAAACTTCCCTGAAAAAGTGAAAAATATATTTACTTATTATATTCATAATAAAATTAAAGAATAGTACAACTCGAGAGCATCAATTTTACAAATAAAAATCATACTTGTTTCCCTGTAAGGCCTTGACATATTACTGTTGTGTTTTTATCAATAAACACTTTGCTGGTAGCAGAATAATTTCTTCCCTGTGAAACGTTTAGAAAAAAATGGAATATTGTCATGTGTATATATATATATATTTTTTTTATTTGTGATAATGGGAAATATTTTGCATAAGGATATATTGTGTGTGCATACAACATTAGTTGGCCAAATATTTTTTCAGAATATAATTTCTATTGTGTGAAACTTTTTTAACTTTCATTTAAAATTTATGAAAAATAGTGTATACATATTTTGATTACCTTTAAAGGGAAGCACAAATTTTTGATATTAGAATATTTCATTTATTTAACTATATGAGAAAAATGGATAAGAGCATTTTTAATTATTGTGTGTTTTTCACTTCACATATAAAAAAATTAAAGATAGAATGGAAAACAATAAATAACTTATAAATAAAAAAAAATTCAAATAAAGATTTGACTAAGTATCAAAATATGGAAATGAAAAATATTGCTAAATGATCTAGGCATATATTTTTTTTTTCTAAGTTAACTTATAAACTATTATATGCGTATGTGGGTTCCCCTATAAATATATGTGCATACCAATTTTAAAATAAATATTCATATGATTTATTAAAGTTGGAAAATAAGTACCTAGCCAAGGTACAATGATATATTTATACGATGAATATATATTTGTTTATTTCATTCAAATATTGCATACATATTTAAAAAAATAAAAAGCTTTTAAATCTTTTACCAATTTTATTATTATTCAAATCTTGCATAAAATTAATGTTTTTTCATATAAAAAAAGTGATAATAAATAAAAATACACTTGTATAAACCACACTATTATATTTATTGTATACAAATGCTTTAATCTGTCATGTTTAATTATATTTTTTATTTAATATTCTTCGAATATTCTTAAAAAAACGTTAAAGTCCCACTTTGATAACAAAATAACTATTGAAATGGTCAGTTATAGTGTTTTACTATATTTTAATGGGTATACTATCTATAATTATAAAAATAATTTTTTTTAATAAAATTTACTGTTTTTAGAAATTTAAATAAACGATAGACAAAACATAAAGCTTATATATAAAAACATGTATGTGTGTGTATATATATATACAACTATTATTATTAGAGGAAAGACAAATCGGTATTCTTGATTTTTTATGGATATAATAATAATAAATGTATACATATAGATATGTATTATATATATTCCCGTTCAACAACTTAACAATAATTAAAATAAAAAAGAGGAATTTCTTAGAAAAAATATATAATTTTAAATGGAAAAATAAGCATATGTACACATGTGAAGTGTAGCTATAATATATGCTATATGTGTAATATTGTTTAATTAAATAAGTTTATAGATAAAAATGAGGAATAAAAAAAAAATAAATAAAAATCATAATATGTTTGTATCCCCAAAGGGAATAGTTACAATGCATATATTTTAATATACCCAAATATACGCATAAAAATAAATGTGTGAATGGGAATATAAATAAACAATATTTAATTTATTTTATATAAACTAATTTACACAAATGTGGATACACATATTGGTAAAATGACATATATATCCTTAGAGCGTTCTATGTAAGAAATGTGTTATATCCTAAACATAAGGGATCCAAGTAAAAGACAATATATATATATATATATATATATATAACATGTAGTAGTACACTTGTGTGGAATATAAATAGTTTTAAATTAATTAATTGCTGAATTTATGATTCCTCACGTACATCCTTGAAATATGGATGTTCCATAGCCTCTTTAGGGGCTATTCTTTTTGCGTGGTCATAAATAAGCATTTTATCTATAAGATCAATAACTTCATCTTTGGCTATATCCATATTTGATTGATTTAAAAAATGAGACCATGGTTTTCTTTCATATTCTCCTAATATATTTAAATAATGTGGTTTTAATTTAATATTGTATTTTTTTAAATATGCATGTAAATCTTCTGTACCTAAAACTTTAGCTATTTTAACTAATTGATCATAATTGTCATGCCCGCAAAAAAATGGTTCTTTTTTAAAAATCATCCCAGCTAGCATACATCCAAGACTCCATATATCTAAAGAATAATCATATAATTGTAAATCTATTAAAAGTTCCGGTCCTTTATAATATCTGCTAGCTACTCTAACATTATATTCTTGTCCGGGATGATAAAATTCAGCAAGGCCCCAATCTATTAATCTAATTTGTTTATTTTCATGATCTATCATAATATTGTGAGGCTTAACATCTCTATGCATTATACCTTGACTATGACAATAATCAAGAGCCTTCAAAATTTGGTATATATAATAACGTATATCTTTATCTGTAAATTTAGGATATAATGTTTTAAAATCTATATTGTTGATATATTCAAAAATTAAAGATGGTGTTTTTGTTACTGGGTCTTTTACTATATCTAATAGTTTTATAATGTTTGGTCCACCATGTAAATTTTGTAATATTTTTATTTCTCTTTTTATTTTTTTTTTTTTTACAGGTTTTAATACTTTTATTGCACATAGCCTATTATATTCAGTATCATATCCATTAAACACTTCACTATATTTTCCTCTTCCGACTTTTTTTAAAATTTCATATCGATTAGGCTTATTCCATTGAAGTTCTAAATTGTCATAGTCATAATATTCTTTAGGTTTATGAATATTTGCATCCGCATAAAATTTAGGTATGTATATTCGTTTATTTATTTGGTTTGTAGCCATTATTTCTTTATTTTATATTAAAATATATTTAGTTAAAATGACACCAAAAAAGGCAAAATAATAACGCAGTTATATATTTCAATTAATATATATCTATAGAATGTGCAAATTTGGAAAACTCAGGTTTAATGATACAGTTGAAAAACTCAGATTGTTTACTCAATTTTGCTAAAGTTGTTAAAACTCACATCCACACATATATGGTGCTTGATTCATAAACCTGCTATTTTTTCAATGTATTTGGCTTCGCTATATTGTACATATATATATCTAACTACTTGCAAATCACTAATAAAACGAGCTTAAATTTTTGTTTATATCAAATGTTAAAAATTGTGTGCTTTTTTAATTTAATACATGTAAACATATTCAAATACGTACTTTCCAAAGGTAATGGAAACAGATTGTAAAAAAAATTTAGAAATTTTTGCTTAATTAAAAAATATACATAGGATATAAATTATTTCTAAACATATATATTAGTACTATAAAATAAGTATAATCTTCTTATTGTTGTTTTTTTCTTGAATACTGATGTTTTTTCTTGAATTTTAAAAACTATATAGAGAAAATAAAAAGCAAAGTTTTTAATAAGTAATAAATTAATTGGTTCTTATGAGAAATCCATAATTTATACATATTTATATGGATGTATGCTTTTTGTTTTATCTTATATTTACGTAGTATATGATAAAAAAACAATTATAAAAATATATTAAGATATATGTTTATTAAAAAAGAAAAAAAAAAAAAAAAAACACTATCCCAATTTTGATATATATTATGGATCCACATGAAATTATCTTAAGTATTCTTAGCATATATAATTTATAATATATATAATGTAAGTATATACAAATTAAATTATTACCTATGCCCAAATATATATAATATATACAGGTGTTTTATTTTTTTTATGTATATTATTTCAAATAAGGTATATATATGGAGTAGGATAAATTTTTTTTTTTAAATAAAAATAAAATAATAATATCACAATAAGACTAATATATTACTATGGTTTAGTATATTTTTTTTTTTTGTCGTAAAGCACAGTTAAGAATAATATAATATTTTTATATAATGTAGCTTTATCTGCACCCGCTACTTTATTATCTATTTGTAAATCTCATTTGTACATGTTTAGAAAAACTTATGAGCTATCAAAGCCAATATAAAACAAACTATATTGAAATCCAAATAAGACTAAGCTCATTTTAAAAATAGTGAAAAAAATGCATTTTATATGTCCTAGGTTTGTAGCTATTGTGGCATGCCAATTTTCCTTTTTGTTATTTTTATTTACAATTTAAATTATTACTAATTTTATAAATTTATACAAAAGATATTAATAAAACGAAGGATAAGAAAGTGGTAAAATGATCTTGCGTAAAAGAAAGGAAAATATAGATTTTTTTAAATTAATGTGTATGTATGAATTAAAGATAATTTAAAGTCCATCAAAAATTATATATAATGGGGAACTTACATTTTTTTAACCCCATATAAATAATATATTTATATATATATTCGGAAGTGATAAAGGAAAATATACTATTTCTATTTTATTAATTTTCCTTTGGCTACCTTTTTAAATGTTTTACAAATTAAAATTCACACGCCTTCCAAATAAGGTTGTATATATGCCCATGTGCAAGCATAAATGAAAGAAAATATTCAATGATAAAAAGATTATGAATAAATATATATTTTTTTATATAAATTTAATAAAACATATTTGGTGGTATTGAAAAAATAATACTTATGTTACAAAAAAATATACACACACATGTGCAAGTATATTATACATAATCATGTATGTAATTTAATATATAGTAAAATATATTTGCTTGGATATACTAGTATAACATATATATAGCTTTCTATATAATTAATGATGTTTTCTTTTCTTTTTTTTTGCTTTATAATATTATGCTTATAATCTGATAATGCTTTATCAATAATATTAGCTAATTGTATATCCTTATTTGTTACATCATTATTATTATCTGTATACATTTTTATTTTAACTTTTGTGAAATCATTTTAATATTTGAAATGATGGTTTACCAATTTTTTATGTTTACAAATGTTGTTCATAAAATTATATGCCTAAAAATACATATAGAATATTACATAGGATAAGGTTACCCATTGGGGGTTATTTTATTTAGTTTTTTATTTTTTGTGTGTGTACGCCCTATTCATATAATATTTACATAAACAATGAAAAAATTAATTATCGGTATATATACCAGAAAAAATGAATTAAAGATTTAATATAGATTAATCACACTAAGACCTTTTGGTATTATACATTTTCCTGGGAAAGGAACAGAATTAACATTTCTTTCTATATAATTATAATATTCGATTTTTATTTTGTTAATTTTGTTTATTTTATTTTGCTTCTTTGTTTTGTTTATTTTGCTTATTTTATTTTGTTTTTTTGTTTGTATTTTACTGTTTTTACGGGCCTAACTACGATCCAAATTAACATCATGACTGTCAACAATAATTGAAATAGGGCCATCATTGATCGCCTCAATATGCATGTAACATCCAAATTTTCCTGTTTTAATTTTATCTTTTTTATATTCTTTTATAAATTCATTCACAATTTTATTAAACATAATTAAAGCATTGTTTGGGTCCTTAGCCAAATGAAAATCTGGTCTGTTACCCTTTTTGGTATTTGCAAAAAGAGTAAATTGTGAAACAAGCAATAATTCATAATCCATATCTTTCACACTTTTATCCCATGTTTTATTATCATTTGACCATAATCTTAATCCTAAGCATTTTCTAATTATATATAATGCATCATTCCATGTATCATTTTTATGAATTCCAATAAAACAAATTAATCCTTCTTTTATTTTACTAAAAACTTCTAATTCGCTTTCGCTTTCCTTACTTTGTTCTTTGTTAACACTTAACACTACACCCTTTACTCTTTGAATAATTACTCTCATTTTATTTATACATACCCAAGTGTAACATATATATAGTACGAGTTTACAGGTTTTATTTTGTGCAGTTTGCACTTAATATTTTCCCTTTGTGGGTTTTTTCTATAAACAATATATTATAAGTATATTTTCTAAAAATATAGTTTGTAATTTTCATTTATGGGAGAAACGCAGAATTTTGTTATGATATTTTTTTTTTTAATTTAGAAAAAAATTAAAGCAATAAAATTCTATAAAAACTGTGGTACAAATTATATAAAAAAATTAACCAAAAAGAGAAATTTATAAACACAAAAAAAATATCTTCCCAGTGTTAATGGATTGAATAATTTTTTTTTTTTTTTTTAATATGAAAAAAAAATACAACTTTTTTTGATTTTCATAAAAAAAAAAACAACATATATTACAAAATGAATAAGAAATATCATAAAATATAGAACAATGAAATATCCGAAAATTGTGGAATATATTAGAAAGTTTATATATATTTTTATCCATGTTTTGTAATATAATTTAAGCATAAATAATTATATTTTATAATAATGTGTACCTACATAGCTCATTCTTTTTTATGTGTTAAATTATATTTTCTTTTTATTTCATTTCCTTTTTCTTATTATTTTTCACTTTGTTTCGCTTCCTTTCATTATTTTGGGTTTTACTCTCCTACAATGAAAAAATAAAAATAGAGAAATGCCATGCATATTTTTTTGTCTAAAATCGAGAAACATTCATACAATAAATGGAGACAAACAAAAGAAACTCCTAAATGTGTTTTCAAGATATTACTGCTCCTGCATTTTCTGTCTTTAAGGCAATATTTGTTCTGCGAAAAAAAATATGAATATATGATACATATGACTCGATAAATACGTCTATATTTCACATTGAAGTATAAGCAAAGAAGCCAACTTATAAATATATATGTATATTTGCAAATGTATGGATGTATTATACTTTTTTAGTCTGATTTTTTTCGTGGGAATGTTGTATATTTGTATATCCCTTAAAAATTGTGGAAATGGGGATCGAGTTATTTTTATATTTGCTTTTTTCAATATCTTAGTATAACAATATGGATTTAAATTATTTTCATAAGTATTTACATATTTAAAATAATAATAATCATCATGTAAGTTATTATTTTTTGTATATTCTTTCTGTTCTTTATATATTTTTTCTTTTTTATTTATTAACATTTTATTTAATTTTTCATAATATTCATTGTGTTTAATTATTAATTGCTTGTTTTCAAAAGAATGCTTATCATATTTACGAATTTTTATTTTATCATCAATGTTAACTATAATGTTCTCTTTTATGTTGTTTTGTCTTTCTTCATAATTTATGCACACATTGTTAATTTGAGAGTCATTATAATTTGTATATTTGATGAGTTTATTCGAATTTATTTTTGCTAGTTCAATGTTTGTCATTATATTATTATCTTCACACAAACTGTTATTTTCATAAGTACCTAAAACATTTTGAGCTTCAATAGGGTTTATACTATTTGCTATATTTACAACTCTTTTTATTCCTTCATTTGCTATTGAATTATTATCATTATCATCTCGATTATCACTATTATCATTATTCATATAATACATTGTATTTTGAATTTCTTTATCCTTAAACACATTTGAGTATATATCATTTTCATCCTTTAAAATATGACAATTATTATTTTGTTGTGAGGATGTAATTGTATTACTTGTTTTATTTTTGTTATCATTGCTACACATGAAATCATGTTTTATATTTTCATAAAAATTAAAACTTTTTGAGAATAAGCTGTTAGAATCATAACATTTTAATGAATAATAGTTATTTAAATTATCTACATGTTTACTGTTCGTTTCATTTTCGTCTTTTTCTTTATATGAAATGCTTTCATTCATGGAAATGTTAGAAATTATTTTATTTTCTTTGAAGTCGGGGACATTGAGTATTTCGTTTTCATTTTGTTCATTCGGTATGTTTGTTCCATTTTGAGATGTATTATGTCTAGATTTTTCATTGCATATTTGCTCATTAAATGTTTCTAAGCTATTTGCACTTTCGGAAATTAATTCATCTTGGCTACTACTGTTATACCCATCACTGTCATGTGTATAATCAGAACTTTCATTTATTTCTTTATATGGGTACTCAAAGATTGAATCATTAAGTTTATGCTCACTTATTTTGATTTCTTTTTCTAAAGAAAATTTTGATTTTTCATCTTGACTACCATTTGAAATAGATTTATCATTCATTCTACTAAGATATATATATATACTATTTTTCTTTTTTTTATTAGCTTTATTTTCAAACTCATTTTGTATTTCATCTTCTTTACTATTTAATGGTGGCTCGTTATTTAATATATTATTTAGTATATTACATTTTTTATCATAATTATTATTTTTTATGAATGCTTGTATATTTTCTCTTTCTTTACACACATAATTTTTATTCAAATTTGAATTTAATTTATAAATATGTGAAACAATAAATTCCATTGGCGGTATAAAAAAAAAAGAAGGCTCATTATAATTTTTATTTTTGTTTATTTCAGCATCTATCCATTTATCATTCATATCACTATAAACATTATTTTGATCTTTTCCCTCTTCTTGATCTTTTTGCGATTTACTAAATATTTTTTTTATATTATTGAAACTTTTGTGGCATATATTTCCACATATGTCTATAATTAAATCTTCAATATCTGAGAACTCTGAATTTTTAAGATGATATTCTTTATCATTTTCTATAAAGGATATTAAATCATTATATACATAACTTAAAAATAATAAATATTCTTCATTATTATTTTTTTCTTTTTTATAATTTTTTATTTCTTCTTTTCTTTTCTCAATATCTATATTACTTGTGTCTTTTTTTGTTATGGTTTTGTTTTTTTCTATGCCATTATAATTATTTCTTTTAAAAATGTTAAGAAATATGTTTTTGTTAAAAATATTTTTATACACATAGTCTATAACTATTTGGTCCTTACTTTTTTTTTTTTTATTACACATTTCACTATTTTCTACATTATCTTTTATTAGGTAATTTTTCATTTTTGCTTTCCTTGATATTTTTATAGATATTGCCGTTTTGTTTGAGCTTTTTAATTCGTATATTTTTATTTTTGTATATAAAAAAATTTATTATTGTGATAAAAATTTGTACATTTGTTTGTAATACATACATATGCAGTTATAAAAAATTTATAAGTCTTTTTAATTTTTAGTTTGCATTAATCAGAGTTTACTTTTTTACGAAATGGTAACCTCTAATTTTTTTTTTTTTTTTTTTTTTGATAGCTAGCTTTTTTTTTCTTTTTTAATTATTCGCATAGCTATGTATTTAGAAATATATGCAACTATCTATAAATGCATATATGTCTACTTTATTATAATATAAATAAATGAAACAGTATTGGAAATAATTTAAAAACAAATAAACGAATATTAATATGTTCTACTAATTTGTTTTCCTGTGTGTATACACTTTGGAATAATATATTATTTAGACAAAAAAAGTAAGCATATAAATATTCAATGAAATTAATTAATTAAAAAATGTATAAATATATATTACTTCAAATTATGATTGAATTCAAATAAGTACATATACATCACTATATAGAGAAATGCATAAGCTTAAAAAGAGTTGAACTTTCAACGGAATGAAAGTATTATATTGTTTAAGCATTTATATAATTGTTCTTAAACAACAGCACCACAAAAAATATAAAATATAGATATACAATTATATATAGACTTTCGTATACATATGTCTTTACAAATTATACTTAAAAAAATAATATATGACTGATTTAAAAAAAAAATCTTAAAGATAGTTTTTAAAAAAGAAGTTAATTTGAAAACATATTTTTAGGAGTCCTTATATTATTATGTTTTAACGATTTTGCTGATATGCTGTATACATAAATATTTTTGACACATATTTATATAATGCACAACAAGTGCACATAAAAATGTAACGATATAATTATTTTGAATGCATGTTTATAAATTTCTAAACATCATAAAAATATATTGGATGTAGAAAAAATATAGTAGCATGTGTGTGCGTCGCTGGAAAATATAGATATGTTATTAACAGTGTATACGTATGTATTTCAATGTATAAAATTTCAACTAATATAATTTGTTCGTCGCATTTTTTAATTTCCTACAAATTTGGTCAGCGTATTATAAGATCCTAAAGCATACCATGCATGAAAATCTACTAAATATGAAATAATTATTTTAAAAAAAATGCGAAATTACGCTATTTTGTTATAATATTTTATATAGCAACGGATAAACGGCATTACGGTAAAAATATGTATGTATATACATACTTGCACACATGTACACACAAAAAATAAAAAGGACCAAAAAGTCGAAAAACTACGCAAATAAACCATTTCAATATTCTTTCTATAAAATGTAAATTAATTCTACATGTTTATTAAAAAAATATATTACACTGGAATATGGTTATTAGGTAGTTTATCATATAAATATTTTCAAAGGATAAATTTAAAAAATACAAATAATAAATATACTATAATGAATAAAATGATTACAAAACTAAGAATTATAAAAATAATAATATTTTATGATAAAATATTTATTTATATAATCTTATATTTTTAAAAATCCATAAAATAATTTTATTGCTCCATTATAGAATACACAGCATTTTGAAGATATGCACTATATATCTAATGATGTGTTTAAACAAAAAAAAATATTAAATTAAAAAATAAAAATAAAATGGCATAATGTAGTAATAACAAAGCAACGTAACAAGTAGTAATGTAGTATACATAGTAAAGATATTAAATTATTATTATGATTAATCGTGGATTTATTAGCATAACCAGTTGTAAGGATTTTATATTTTCAGTGGTATTTTATTACCATTAAATATTAAACTATCAAATTGGAGTATTATTATGTAATTAATTTTTAGCCCATTTTATTTACTCTTTGTTGGAGCTAAAAAAAATTAGGGTGCAGCTGCTACTCCTTTTCCTTCAATTGAAACTTTTTGTGATTTTGTTACTCGTTTTAGTAATCTCATATTATCAGCCAGTTTCTTAATTCTGCTTTTTTGTAAAACTTTTTTATTAATATCGGGTATAGAAGAAGGTACATTAATTAAAAATGAACATTCACTGTTATACGGTATAGACGCATGTCTTTTTAATTCGTTTTGTTCTTCTTCTTTTTCTATAGATATAGAATCAGGTATTAGTGTTTTGGCTTTTTCAAGTAGTTTTTTATGATATTCAGGATTTTCAAGTATTCGTTTTTGTCTTTCTTTTGCGAATTGTTTATAATTCGCATTTATTCCTATAATTGGGCCCATCCAATTTTGTAGAATATTTCTAATAATTTTTTTATTTTCATCTGTTTCATCTTTATGGGTATGCAAAAATGTCATTATCTTTCCTAATTGACTACCCCTTAATGATTTAATAGTTATTGGTAATTGTTGTATGACTTTTAATAAATTTGTTCTTATAGTAAAATTTGGAAGAGTATTTTTTGGCAATGGCATTAGCCATAAAGCTAAAACATGATATATATTTAATTTCATAAAAAATGGTTTCCATTTAGGTTTTGTTAATATTTTACAAACTTCATCAATTATTTGAAGTTTAGCTGTTGCAGGTTTTTTTTCTTTAACATTTTGTATATCTTGTTCATGCATTAATATCATTTGATTTAAAACATTTTCACAATATTGTAATCCATCATCTTCAGATATTTTTTGAACTTTTTTTCGTTTTGATTTTAAATTTTCTAATATTTCATCAAAATGTGTTTTTTGTTTTTTTTCCATTTTATTCATATCTATAGTATCATCACCATTTTCTGCATCATATTCGACAATACCAAGCTCATCACGCATTCTTTTATTTGATTTATTTTTTGTTATATTATTATCATTAATTAAATCTTCATTTTCGAAATCGTCAAAATCATCAGAATCATTGTCACTTTCTTCTTCTCCTTCTTCGGCTTCACTATATATTAATGTGTTTTTTTTTAATAATTTTTTATTTTTTTTTTTCGACTTGTCATTTTTCTGTAACTTGTGATTTCCATTATCTTCTTCTTCAATATTTTCATCGTCATCTCCAAAAATGTCATCCTTAGACTGAACACTACTTTTATTCTGTTCATTTTGTTCGTCCTCTTTATTTTCTTCATTATTCTCATCATTATTGCTTTGCTCACTTTGATCGTCATCGTTATTTAACTTTTTCAATTTGATACTCTTTTTCCTTTTTTTTCTGATTTTGTTACTATCATTCATATTTTCATTTTCATTCAAATTTTCCTGACCTCCCTCGCCATCATCATTTTCTTTCTGTGAATTTGAGCTTTCATTGGTTTTCCTCTTTTTTTTAGAAGGTGGTTTCATCATAGCCTTCATCTTTTTTTTAAAGCTTTCGACATTATTTTCTTTTGAAGGATTTTTTTCGTCGAACAAATTTGAGTCGTTCAATAGTCCCTCTATATCTTTGTTATCATTTGCCTTCATTATGTTTTATATACCTTTATCTCTTATTAAGTGAGATATGTGAAATGCATACCCGTATATATAGAGAAATTAATCTACTTATTATATGTTTATCTATATTTTTTTAAAATGATTTATAAATTTTTTCATAATAATACATTTCATTATTTTGTACTATTTTTTCGACGGTGGAATTGTGTTTTTTCTGGCTATGAAATTCGGATTTCTATATTTATTTGCTATCTATATATACCTTTTTATGGAATTACAATTCCTAAAAATGCTTTTTTCCAATTTATTTATTCCTTTAAAAATGAATAATTTAACCGCGAATATGATTTTGTATTTGAAAATTTTTTATATGAATTATTATTATTGCTATTATTTACAATTATTATTACTATATTATAATTTTGTTATCTTAAAGCTAAACATGAAGTTGTATATTAAATATATGCAAAAAAACAAATATTATATTATATATTTTTTTTAATTATAATAACATTATTGATAAAAAAAAAATTTTATTTTTACATATATATGCGCTAATTATAAGTTAAAAATAAACATAATAAAAAATATAATTCCTATTAATTTTTTTTTTTTTCTTATCCTGCTAATAAATTTTAGTGTATATTTGGTATATTGAAGGTAGTAAAAAATTGTATTAGCATGATATTGTTATATTGTGGATAATTTTAAGAAAGAAAGGAATTTGATTGATGTGTTTTTAATTTTTTTTGTTCTTTTTCTACAATTTATATATTATTTAACCCTTTATGATAAACTAGACAAGTATATAAAGTTATGTATAATATGTAGGTTTCTTAAAATTATTTATAAGAGTATACAAATAGTAATGGTTCATAAAAAAGAAAAAGATAATATGAAAAATATGAATATTACGGTATTTATAAAGGTAAGTTATTCAAGAATTTAAATTTATTCGGTTTTTGTTTTGTAGGGAGAAAATGAAAAAAATGATTTAACTGCAATTTTTTAAAATAATTAAGAGAATTTATAAGAAAATATGGCTGTTGTACACGCTTTAATTTTATTTATTTATTTATTTATTTATTATTTTTTTTTATTTTGGTAACAGCTAAATTTATGAGCAGCTTATAAAAATATGTGTAACAGTGTCTTACATTTTTATGTAATATTTTTGTGTATTTTTTTGTTTTTATTTTACATTTTATTCTTTCTTGTTTTACTTTTCTACACTTTATAAGTGGTGATATATTTTTTTTGAGGAACTATTTCTTATAATTTGAATATTTTAAAATGAAAATAAATATATGCAGTATATAAGCATTTAATTGTTTTTGTTTGTTTGTTTTTTTGTTGGTGAGGAAGATACCCAATATACCAATATGAAATTACGAATGCTTATATATTATGTGAAACGAATATATTTTTGCTAAAATCATATGTTGTTAAACTGTTTGTTTAGACATTTTTGTTAATTAACTATTTACTGTATTGGCTATTTCTCTATAATTATATATATTTTTATTAAAAAAAATAATTATATTTTTTGCTTTTGTAGTATTAATTTTCAAAATTAATACGTAATATTTGATGAAATGTTATACTTTTTATATTATGCATGTATAATAGGAATTTAATTTTATAGATATTTATAATATATATATTATTATATGCATATTTATGGGGAATATGAAGACATAAAGAGGGTAAGTATGGCAGCCGAATTATGTTACTTTTCTCCTAAGGGTGAATCATAATTGTGGCAAATATATATATATATATATATGTGTGTGTATATATATATGCTTAGATAACTTTCTTCTTAATTTCGTGTATATTTAATATATTCCCGTGTTTTCCATTATGTGCGTCTGAATCCCAAAGGTATGGACTATTAGTAATGCATATAATTTTATCTTAATATCAAGCATTAAATAGGAATACTATTAAAACATTGTCATTATGTTTTTATTACTTATAAGAGAGAAACATATCTCTTATGATAGAGAAATTAATTGTCTAATTTTTTTTAGAGTGAAAGAAAGGGGGGAAATTTAATTTTTGTTAACGTTTTAAAAAAAATATTATACTAATTAAAGACGCATATACTCAAAAAATAGAGAACTTATATATGAGGAAAAACGATGTGAAAAAAGACATATATGCTTGTGCATGCTCATATATGTAATATATATATGTATTATATTTTCACGAAAAAATAAATAAGTGAAGCAAATATATTCATATATATATATATATATATATGAATAAGCGTATGCCCTTACAGTGCCTAATTGGCGAAGGATAAGCAATTTAAAGTCCTTCCCACAAAAAAGAAAAAAAAATGTTCAAATAATATACAAGGTAAATAAACGGATTATGCGCATATATATTTTTTTATGTTATGATAAAAAACTACCAGTTTGATGAAAAAAGTAGAACAAAATGAACGAAATGAAAGATGAAAACTTTAAGAGTGCTTCGAAGACAAAGTATCCACAATCAATAATGATGGATATGTCGAGATCATATATGAATAGACAAGATAGGATAAACGCACTAAATTTATATATTCAAAAATCATCGTATAATCCTCAATTTATTCAAGATGAAGAGGAAGAAGATGATGAAACAGAAAGTGAAACACTTGGAGATATATTATTTAAGATATTTACAATTATATTTCCTAACATGTCACCGTGGATATGGTTTCTTATGCATTTTATAATGAATTTGGTTATAGTATGTGTAAGTTTAAGTTCTTTATCTGAACCTAATATAACTGATCAAATATTAGACCCAAAATATAATAGAGATTTTATATTTGGTAGTATATATTCTTGTTTTATTATATTATTTGTTAATATAGCATCTTTTTCAATAATTATGATAATTCATGCTTTTATTCAAAAAGTAATTTTAGAAAAGTTATTACAGCCTAGTGCATTATGTTCAGCTTTTTATAATACAGTTGATCCAGAAATCGTTTATTTATTTTGGTCAGCTGTTCAAATAATATATTGGCGTAGTAATATGATATTAAAAAATGGACCAAACGAAAATGGAAATTATTATATATTACGAATTTTTGGATATAAAGATACTGATAACCCTTTTATGTTTTTAAGTACAATACATTGGTATATAACATTTCCGTTATTATTATATATAGTATTTGCTGCCCGTTCATTATTTTTATCTATAATATCCTTTACATTTGAACTCGGTTTTTTGATGAATGCTCATGATTTATTAGAAAGATATTTAAGAAAATATGGTATTTTGCGCCGATTTAATATTGAATGGTTTATGTTTATAGCTGACAAACAAGAAAATATTCGATCTCTTTTTGGGCATGAATTATATCAAGATGAAAAAGTAATAAGGCAATTAGAAACAAATGATATAAGTAAACAATTTATTCAAGATAAAGCAGAATTATTATTATTTAAAAATTTACCTAGAAATTGTACATGCTGTAAAATATCACTAAATAAAAATAAACATAATGCTATGAAATTATTATTACCATCTGTTTTTGAACCTAAAAATATTGTAAAATCCGAATTTTCATCTATTAAAAATTGGCTAGCTTGTCATTATGTTGTTAATACACATCCTATACTTTTCTTATTAAATAATAGTATATCCCTAACGAATAAAGAATCAATTAAAAATGGATCTGATATATTATTTCGGCAAATTATTATGTCTTTAAAAATGTATTATCAAGAAAAAAATGACACATATGCATTTACGGAATCACCAATGAACATTGTATCTTTTGAAGCCATGCCATCAAATAGGAACATTCAAAGTATAAAACGAAATAAGGATCATACTAGAGTGAAATTACAAGGTTCATTTCCTTATCAAAATAGAGACGCTTTAAATAGTCACAAAGTTGATTCTGATAATAGGACTCAAAAAAAAATTAACTTGGAAAATATTTTTAATGACATTGATCAAGATGCACCGCTAGGAAATACATATAATAAGGACCATTTCGAAATAAGGGAAAATGTAAGAATCGAAAACAGGAGAACTGATAAAAATATTAAAAGTAGTAAATTGAGAGATGATGAAGATATATATGACAGAAATGAAAATGATAGAAAATCTGGGGGAAAAAATAAAACAAGAGGAAAACAAAAAAGAAATAAAAGTATTAACAGAAATAAAAATTGTGATATTGAAAGGGGAAATGAAAAATCTATAGAAAAAAGCAATTTGATTGATGATGATGGGGTAATAATTCCATCGCCAATATTAGAAAAAGATTCAAGGGGAAAGAAAAATAAATTAAGGGAAAATCCAACAAAATATGAACATTTACATAAATATTCAAAAGATGATGAAGAAACTGAAGTAAATAATAAAAATAATGTAATTGGTACGTTAAAAACTTTTGGAAAATTGGAAAAATCTAAAGACAAAACAATAGATTCACGAGAATCAGCTTATTCAGATAAAATGCAACTTAAAGTAGAAGAAAAAGGAGAAAAATCTAAAGAAAGCATAACTGTTGAAGGAACAAAATTTAATATTTGTATTACTCCGTCTTTATCATATATACAAAATATGGACGGAAATAAAAAAGGAGATATATCTAACGAAGCATCTGTAAATGAAGAGTATAATAATAGCAATAGTGGAAAAAATATTTCAGGAGACGAAAGTATAAAAATAAGTGATAAATTTGGTGTAGATGAAATAACAAAAGATGAAGAGGGTTATTATCCAAATATAGAAAATTATAAAAGCATAACTGTTCAGATAAAAGACTATACCATTGATGATGTTTTAAAAAAAAAATGTGCATCTGATTCGTTGCACAATTGTGAAATAGGAATAAATGAAACGTATGACGATGGAAAATATTATTCTCAATCAAAAGACAATTTTTTAAACATTGATACATTGAAGAATGATAAAGAAAATGAACGAAATGAATTGATGTTTAATAAAGACAAGAAATTTGGTTCTTCCTTATTTCTAAAGGAAAATAATAATTCCCAAGATAAAAACACAATGGAAAATAATTTATATAATTTGGAAAAAGAAAATAATAGTTCTGCGGTTGGGGGGGTGGGAGGTATTAACAACACTAATGTAATGTCTCAGAAAATGCCTATTTTAAAAAAAAATGTTAATGGAAATGATTTGGTAAAAAGTAGTAGACAATTAAGAAGCTCAATAAATAAAAATACATGCATTTATAACTCTCGTTTGTTAAATGATGATTTGAATATATTAGAAAGGAGTGATATAGGAAATGCTAAAAGATTAAAAGAGAATAAAAAGACTCGTTTTTCAAGTTGTTTATGTTTAAGAAAAAATAAAAAAGAAAGATTTAGCAAAATAAAAAAGGATATATCACTAGAAATAGATGATCCATTCGTTTCGAATTTTAAAAGTCCTATGCAATTAAATATAAATGGGAACGAATTTATAACAAAAGAAATGATTGAAGTATTTTTAAAGCCCGATGAAACGGATGAATTTATGAAAGAGTTTGACTTATCTGGTCATGGAAAAATTGATATAATTATGTTTAGAACTGCAATAAAAAGAGCAATAGCATGTCGAAAAAAATTTATAAAAAGTTTAAAGGGAAAAGAAAGCATATTAAAATTAGTTAGAAGATTAATGTCAATATTAATGTCTTTTTTAGCATCTGTTGTGTTGTTATTTATATTTGGGGTTTCAGCTGATACGATCATTGTTACGGGTGCAGCTTTTATAACAGCCATAACGGTTATATTAAGTTATATGTATACAAGTTTTATAACATCAGTTATATTTATAGCTTTTTCTAATCCATATAATATAGGAGATAGAATAAGATTAGATGGGGGTGAAGCAATGTATATTAAAAAAATAAAAACATATACTACTGAATTTGAAACAACAACAGGAAAAATCGTTATATATGAAAATTCTAAATTAAGTAATGCAAAAATATACAATGAAAGTAGATCAAAAAATGCATATATAGATATATCATTTAAAGTAGATATTAATACACCATTATTAGCATTAAAAGAATTAAGAAAAAGCTTACAATTTTTAGTTGATAGTAGACCTAGTGATTTTTGTAAAACAAAAAATTTATATTTTGGATATTCATTGCAACCTGGTCATTTTTATGAAATAAGTTTTTGGATTAAATGCGTAGAAGGATGGGGGAATTGGAGAAAAGTATTTGAATTAAGAACAGATATATATGATTTTATAATACTACAATTAAGATTATTAAGTATATCCTATAGATTACCAACACAAAAAGTTGGTTTTACTGCTCCTTTAAATGTTATAACTAATAATAACAATAACAACAATACTAATAGTAATATAAACAATTCTAGAAATAAGCAAGGTAATTATTACATTTCCCCCTCAAAAGATTCAAAACAAGCAATATTTGCTTCAGAAGCTAAACATAACCGAATGTTTTACTCATCTTCCTTTGGAAAGGACAATGATGATGATAATATATATGATAATAATTTATTTAGAGAAAAAGAAAAATATGAAAACATGTACAATAATAATGATACGTTTTTTTATAACAGTAATAGAAATGTATATCCTATTTGTGATGATAATATGCCCATATATATGAACAGGCAAAATAAAAATAATAGTATAGCTTTGAATGAAAACAACAACATGGATATATCTTCCATGGACAAAAATGAAAATGGGTTGGTGAATAGAAAAACAATTCAAAATTTTAGAAAAATTAATCAGGATTTAAGAAATGAATATTTTGGTAATTCGAATAGATTTGTTAAAACTGCAATGAATAATTTTCCTAATAACTACTCGACATATTATGGTAATTTTAATATGTATACAGAAAAATATAAAAACTCAAATTTAACTGATAATATGAAGAAAATTTGCGGCACAAATACTGAACTTAACATGCAAACAAATTGCATAAATTGTTCATCTCAGGAAACAAAATTAAAAAATCCCCAAACTTATTTTTTGGAAAATACACTGAATAATAATAATAAAGATTGTGATAGAGTAACAGAATTAGATAACGTTATAGATGGTAGACAAAATGGCGTGGCTAAATTTGAACATAAATACCCGAATTTAAAAAATGCAGGATGTTGTAATATTGAAGAAAAAAATAAAATTAAATTTGATAGACTAAAAGAGAATGAATGTACACAAAAACAATTTACTACATGTAATAAGTTTGGTGGAATTCCACAAGGATGCTATATAAATGAATCCGAGAAATTTAATAATGTTTATATAGACAATAATGGAAACAATAGGGATAATAATTATTTTGAAGGAATATCTCAAAAGGGTCAATATGACGAAGAATATACAGAACAAATAAATTGTAATGAGAATAGTTATTTGTCTTATGATAGCTCTTCTGGTTATGACAGTTTTGAATGTGTTAAACACTTTTCTAATCTGCATTACAGAAATATTGAAGAAAAAAATGATAAAAAAATTAAAAAATCCACGACAAAATATAGCCTTAATAAAAAAAACAAATAAGATAATCTCAAAAATGTATGGGCATGTATATATGTGAATGGACCTCAATTGTTAATTCTCAAAATAAAAGATTTTCAGTGGGGTGAAAAAAAAGTTATTTCAATAGTGTTTAACTTCCCACCTTTGTTTGAATTAAATAATATGTATACATATGTCTAATTTTTGAATTCGTTTGTAATTTCATTTTTTATTTTATTTGAAAATCTTATGAAAATTGTGTTTATTTTTAAATTACTTTCAGCCCTATTTTAATCACAAATATACATGCTTACACATGCTTTTTCTCATTTTATCAGTGACTTTAAATTATTATTTTTACATTCTTACAATAACCAATTACAAATATGTGCATTTTATTTATGATTAACTCATTTGTTAATTGTCTAGCTAGTTTTACTTTACTCGTCTAAAGTGAAATTCATTTTTATTTTATAATTTTATTTTTTTCATAATCCCCTTAATTTATGGAGCAATTTTTTTTTAATTTCTTTTTTTCTAAAATATTCTAAACTTTTAAAATACGGTGAACTACCACATTGTTATGACTATTTTAATGGGGAAAATGTTGCACATATATAATATAATGTAGAATAAATATATTGCTATTTTATTTTTATAAATATATATAAATATTTCTGCATGTTTAAAAACACGGCGATATATTTGTAATGAGAATATATAACATTAAAATGTATGTATACCCTTAAAAGCATATCTTTCGTTTTTTTCTTTTTCTTTAATATTTTATAAAATGTGAAATAACATATATATATTCCTTTTTTTGTTTTTTTATAACTAATATACTTCACAAAATGAATATAATATAAAAAAAAAATTATTTTGGTGTATTACTTTTTTTTTCCATAAAAGTTAATAATTTAGACAAATTACGTAAATTAACTTTGTTAGAAAGTAAATGAATATTATTAGTGGTTTCGAATAATTGGACAAAAGATGTAAATAAATAGTGAATTTTATTTTTATAATGCTTAATGAAAGTTCGAATTATTATATTAAATCCGGTTATTATATAAATTATAAAATTTTTAATTTTTACATTCACACATATTTACACATATATTTGTTTTGTGTAATCGAAAGCAACGATTCTACACAAAATTAATTTATTATAATAATTCCATTTTCACTATAATTAAAAAAATTATATATTTAATAGAAAATTATAATAGTGATTATATTGGAGAAAAATATATTATTTTCTATCATAATAAGAAATAATTACATGATTGTTTAACAATTGTGAAAATTGAAAAATATTTGAAATATAGATTTACAACTTACAAAAAAAAAAAAATTAAAAGCATATAAATACCTCGAAAAGTTCGTTTGAAAATTACGTTGTTTTGTAATTAAATTTTTTGTAAATAGCATTGCAACTATATTTCACTATTTTTATTTTCTCGTTTATTATGTATTTTTTTACCTTTGTATTTCAAAATATCATTGAAAAATTAAAAAAAATTCTCAAATAAGAAAAATACAAAATGTCCAAACTATTATATATTAACACAAAAAGTTTTAAGTATAATATTTATGCAAATTGTTTGATAAAAATAAGAATATATATAAACTAGGTGTAAAAAAAAATAGCAAAATAATATATATCTTGCGCACCAATAATAAAAGAATATATATATATATATAATCATAAATTTCAAATAATGAACCAAAAAAATGACGTTATAAAAATAAAATTCTCCAATCGCATATATAAACACATACAATGTTTGATATTATAAAAAATAACAAATTTTATCAAAATATTTTTTAATATATATTATATATTGTCATTATAATATGTTTTTCGTTTTTATTTATTTTCATATTTATAGCATTTTTATAATTTTATATACATATCTTAGCATGTGCGCCTATGTGAATATTTTTTTACACACAGAATAAAGCTGATGTTGTTGAAGAATATATGCGCACACTTGAAAAGAAAAAAAAATGTCGAAAATAATATATTGCAATAAAAATAATTCTACTATATAAAAAAAAGAAAAGAAACAAATATAAATAAAAAAAAAAATGTTTACACTCTTTTATTATCCACATATTTATAGTTTTTTTTTTAATTTTATTTATAGAACATTATTTAGTCTATTTGAAAAAATGCTGTTTCAGATTTATATCAACCTTTTAGATTTACATCTTTAATTATAAGAAAATAAAATTTATTTTACATATATATTCGAACCATACTTATATTTTATATAATATTCTTTAAACCCTATAAATTTATTTGTTATTTATATATATTGAAATCAATATAATTAAAAAAAAATTGCGTAAAATCGATGCAAAGGAATTTATATGCAATAACCATTGCAAATAATTTAACGATTTATTTGATATAATATATTATCAATGATTACAATATAAATACTTAATATTTTTTATTTTTATAAACCATTATTGTACTTTTTTATTTGTTTCCGCTTTGTATATAACTCCTACAGTTTTGTAATTTACATATAATAAATTTATATTTCATTTACAATAAAGTAACAGTGATATTAGTTAATTTTTTTTATTTTAGTTATTACATAAATCTTGTTGATTTTTTAATATAATTTTTACGAAAACTATTTCAAGGATATTTGCATAGCACTTTATATGTTCCTTAATAGTTGTAAATATTAAAACATATGTATGGTTTTAGTACAATTATATACATTATACACATTTGTGCACATTGTGATTTAGTTTTATTAGTATTTTTCAAGGAAATACTAATAAGATATGAGATAGAAACATATGTTAAAATTGTGTTTTACATAAGTTTTAATTTATTATGTATGTTCAGCGCTTTGCTTTGTATAAAAAAAAGAACTCGTGAAAATACGATAAAAATTTCATTATTTTATGCTTTTGTTACTTTTAATATTTTCTAACCTATAATGCTTTTATGCTTTTATTATTCCATTTAAATAGTTGCAGTTATTTATTATTGTGTGGTTGCAGTTTATTATATTCGTCTAATCAGATTCGTATGCATATTTATGTGAATACAGATTTATTTTACCTTTTAATATTTTTCCTATTTATATTTTTTTGTGCATGAAATATAAACATGACATGGTAATCAAAAGAGAGTAGAATTGCAATAAAAAATGTATTTCTTTAAAATATATAAATGCATACATATTAATATATATGCATATGCCTGTAGAACCATTAAGTTTATGCAATAACTAAAATGCATATTATATAATAACATTAAATTTTAGTATGCAGCATATGAAATACTGGAGATGCTATTTTATTAATATAAATATGCATAATACATGGTATACTATATTGTATTTTTTTTATGATATATAATTCTATAATTTTTTTAATATTTTTACAAGAGCAGTATTCATATGGTAGCTAAATAATTATTTTGCAGTTTAAATATATGCAATAACTATATCATATGCATTTATATATGCTTTAAAATATAATTTTTGTAGTTTTGTTTTTTGCATGTTTCCTACAAAAATGTGTAAATACATAGTGATATATATGTATTCAAAAAAAACTATATTATTTTAAATGTTGTTTTATTCATTTTCATAAATAATTTTTCATATTAAAAAAAATAACGTGCACCTATTTCATAAGAAATTTTATATGTTGATATACAAAACACATATGGTGTTGCGTATGTGTATATTATTAAAAACATAAAGAATATAAAATTTCCACATGTTACATATTTATGCCATGATATAGCATAAAGCTATTTATTTTTTAGCAAATGCATTTTATTTTAATGAATACTTTTTTTTTATGCTTTTAACATAATTTTTTTTCAACATAACTGCATAAAAGCATGTGTTTTTTTGGTGCATGAAAGCACACATTGATAATTATTATAACATCCTGCTGCATGCAAAATTTATACAATTTTTCTTTATTCATACATTTGTAATATTTTTATAAAAAATATATTTTTGCAATATTCATATTTGTATGTGAATATTATTACATGCACACGGAATAAGGAATCATTTTAATATTTTGTTTATGAAAAAAAATAGAACAAAAAAAAATATAGAATGCGCATTTTTTTTTACATAACATTCGTTTGTAGAAAAATTAAATGAACATATTTTTTTCGATTGTTGTAAATTTAAATGATAACATTTAATATTTTTTTATGTTATTTTTTTGTGTTGACAATATAGCATTCACATTATAAAATACGTATTATATTGTTTACAACATATATACATTTAATATTTACATACAGAATAATATATATAAATATACAATTATTTATTTGCATATATACACATATATTAGAACTATAAATATACATTCCCCACATGTAGAAAAGGAACATGCATATGATTGAACAATTATTTCCTTTTTATGGTAAAAAATAAAAAATAAACATGCTATACAAATACCCAACCCCATCGAAAAACGGAAAAACATAATATTATTTACGATATATTTATATTACTCTATATATTTGTATGTTACTTTTTGATTAAAATTTGATATAATTTTATATTCCTTATTTTTTACAATTTATATAAGTTATTTTATATGTATGTTTTTGTTCTTTCAAACATATTTTGTAAACATTATATATAGTATTTTGTTTGGTGTAGCATATATATTTACTTATTATATGTAAATAAATGCATATGTAATAAATTTTATATGGAATGGTAAACAACGATGATTTTTCATAAAAACTAATATATAACATTTTATAATATTATATAAAACACATAAAATATAATTATTTAGTATTTTTTATCTTCTCCAAAAGTGTTGAATATTATTATTATACTTTTTTAATAATAAAGATAAGTGTTATATTTTTGCTCTTATATGATTTTTTTTATGTTGATTGTATTTTTTATCTTCATATTGAGCATTATATAAAAAAAATAATATTATATATATACTACTTCTCTAAATACTGATATGTATGCATATGCCACGTTATAAATAAGGTATCCCTATAATATATTTTTATTAAAGTGATATGCTATATTTATAATATAAAATATGCTTATAGATACATATTTTATCTTATGTATATGAATGAATAATTATTTGTAGTATAGAAACATGCATAATGTATAAATATTGTTTTTTATTTATAATTTTTATCTGAATTTTTATTAATTTACATTTATTAAACTTTTTGTTTTTATGAAATTGGATACCGATGAGATAATAATTTTGATGTTATTATATATATATTATACGCTTTTTTATTTTTATAATTGTGCATTTTATGATTTAGTTACATAATAAAATAAATAAAAAATATAAGTTTGCATATTTTTATTTGGCATGTAAATAATTAAATGCATTATATATATCCCTTTCTTATTATGCAATGCATAGCTACATGTATTATTTTTATTTTTTATTTTTATTTACATTTTTTAAAATAAGTATTTCTCTATGTATCTATCTATATAACATATTTTACATTTTTTTTCAATTATTATTTTTTTTTTAGTATCAAATAGTTATACAAAGATAATATATTTTTTTCTACAATAATATTTTTGTTGTGAAAATGTGCTTAATATAATATATGTATGCACATAATTTATGAAAATAAAATAAAGTTGTATATTGTAGTAAAAAAAAATATTTATTAATAATATACATAATAATATTTATTTATGCCATATTTATAAATAAATACATGAAAAATCGATATTAATATAATGTAAGGCTATTTTTTATTTTATATTTTTGTTGGCATATGAATACAGTTTACTATATATATACTCTCCTAATCTTTATGGCATTTATGTTTTATAATTTATTCTTTACATTTTGTCATATTTTTTAAGTCATATATATATTTTATTATTCTTTTGCTAATATAGATAATAATAGTAATAGATTTTTTGCTCTACAAATCTATTTAATATTATTATATCTACAAAAAAACACATATTATATATATACTATTTATTATACTATCTATATACATTCATAATGATGTAATATTATAAACCGAATCTTACATTTTTTTAAAGTATATTATTAAAGAATAGTAAAATATTAGATATATATACACAGTATATATGTATTTTTTTGTATTCAATTAAAAATCACATGGAAAATAAATGAAAATTTTGTATAATAAGCTTATAATTATATTGAGAAAAATGTGATTTAAATATATACATTAAATGTGTATAAACTATAATGAAGTTAAACCTATCATTTTCAGTTTGACTTTATTTAATTTACTTGTATATATATTCATATGTATTATAACACTTTGTTCCGCAATTATTAAAATACAAAATATGTATGCGCATTCAACGAAATGTATGTCAATATATAGATATATACAAATATATTTATATGCGCATGCTTATGTAAATAAAATATTTATATGTAAATACATGGCATTATTTTAATTGTTATAATTGATCAACTGGTAATTTTTTAAGAGTGTTGTAGAACAAACCAAATTGTTGCATATAAGCTTATGTATGCACAGTTGTAAATTTCTATAATAAATATATACATACAAGTTATTTTTATTTTTTATATAATTGTCATAATTTTATACATATTTTTATCGTATTTTTAAATTTAGGCATTTTCATATATATTATTATATGTATGTCAATTTTATTATATGACCCTCGTTATTGTTGTATTATTTTATGTTAATATATTTTTTTTTGTTTTATATTTTTTAGCTATTTAAGAAAAAAAAAAAAAAATATGTATTTTTTTTTCAAGCTATAATATTTTTAAATTGGTTATATGTATTTTTATTTATTTATAATATACAAATTAAGAACATATATATATATATTTTAAATATTTTTATATATGCATATATATATGTCATTTTTTTAATGCTTGGAAATAATTATATAAGCATGTGCATGCATAATATATATATATATATATATATATATATTTATTTATTTATTTATATTTATATTTTTATTTATTTATTTATTATTTATTTTATTTTTAAAACATAGACTTTATAAAAAAATATATTATTGTATACATTGTGTATACACGCATATACTTTATAAAAATAATTATTAATAACATATATATATATATATATTTGCTTATGTAGAAAAAAATAGACGTTATAATATGCATATATATGTATACATACATGTATTGTTTTAATGAATATTATTTTTTAAGTGTATACCTAGAGTTGCATAATATTATAAATTTCTATTTGTACTCAGGTTTTTTTTAATAAGCGATTTACTTCATTGTGTATTCTCATACATTTTCTTATATTGCATATTTTGTATGTGAATATAAAATATATTGTGTGTGTGCACAATATTTATGGCATATATATATATATATATATATATATATATATATATATATATATATATTGTATTTATTATATGTATTCATTTATTCATTTATTTATTTATTTATTTATTTATTCATTTATTTATTTATTTATTTATTTATTTATTCATTTATTCATTTATTTATATTTATCTCCGAATTTAACTTAATAACAATGTTTACATTAAGGTCTAGTTCTAATACCAATAAAAAATTAATCCAAGCGGATGAGAAAGAAAAAGGCGAAAATACAAATTATGAAAAAATCACATATACTGAGGAATCCTTAAGTAAAATTGATAATTATGCAAAATATTCAGACCAACAAAATAATAACTATCCAATTAGTAGAACAACAACTCCACACCTTATTAATATTGAGAGTATAGAAAGTGTTAATGGTAGATCATTTAATAACATTGCAAAGGCAGTTACACTTTCAAATGATGATGAAAACTTTAAACAAATAACTGAAAGTGATGAATGTAATAATGAAGAACATCCAAATAAAGACATCACAAAAGTGTTAAATAGAAAATATGATAACATTAATGACAGTGCTAGTTTTGAATCAATAAAAATGGAAGCGCTTGAAAAAAGACAAAATAATGAAAACAAAGATAATTTCAATAACGATGATAATGATGATAAATATTATTTAAATATTAAAAAAAATCTTGAAAATGAACAATTAAAAGAAGGAACAGAAGATGACGAAAACGGGTCTATATATGTCCCTGACGAAAAAAATATATATATGAAATCAAGAATTAATAAAAAATCGCATTTTAGTGAAAATGTGAATAATAGTAAAAATATTAACAATCCAATAGGGAATGGAAAAGTTGTTAATGATATGATTAACAACACTACAAATAGTGCTAATACTAGCGAACACAGTGATCATAGTGATATTCATAATAACGAAAGTAGTAATAATAATAGTAACGATAATGTTTGTGAACATGAAGATAGAATAGTTTATTTAAAAAAATTACGTTATGAAGAAAATTCTAAAGAAAATTTTGATGAAAATTATGCAAATCCTAATGAGGATTGTGGATATGATAAAAAAAAAGATAAATATGAAAAATTTGTATTTCAAGAAAAGGAATCTGGAAATAATATGGGCAATGATGATATAGATAATATAAATAATGATGATAATGAAAATAATATAAAATTAAAAGAATATTTAATAAAAGGAATAATGTCAAAAAAAACAAATGCAGAAAATGGATCAATAAATCAAAATAAAGCACTTGCATTGATGGATAATATATTGAATATAAAAAATAATGATAATAATGATAGTGGATTAAATTTCTCATTAAGAAAATGTTATAATGATGAGAGAAAGGATTTAATAGATAAATATACATATTCAATGATGGGATATAATAATAATAATAATATGTCATGCAATGATGTAAATAATTACAATGGAAATATGAATAATAAAATTCATTGCAATAACAACCATCGAGATCATAACAATTGCGACCATCATCGATGTTTCGTTGATAATAACATTAGTATGAAAGAATCGATAAATAAAAATGAATACATAAAAAAAGTCAAAGTAATATGCTTAAGCTATTTGAGAATTTTAAAAAGATTAATTACAGCTTGGAGTGAAACTAATAAATCATTTGAATATCATTTTATTAATATATTAAATAATGTTGAACCTAATAATTTAGAAATATATTTATGCTGTTTTTCTAACATTAAAATATGTTCTATAAAAAGTATATTTATGTATTCTCTAATAGAGTGTATTGAAGAATTAGAAATAATAAAACATTTTAAAATGTTACAAAATAAGGAAGATATATCATCAGATAAGGATCATAACGCTAGTAGTACTACAAATGCAATACTTGATAAGACTGAATTACATAAACGAATAATAGAAGAAGTTGAAAAAAAATTAACAAAAGAAATTGTTGATGAAATGCATGAATTAGCATTAAGGAATCCATATTTTAGTACGTCCTACTATTTGAATAGTCAAAATAATACAGATGAAAAATCATCCACTATTTTATCTTTATACAACAGTGGATATAAAAATAATATACAAAGTTTTAATGATAGTACTCACGGATTTGATGATTTTAAAAAAGGAAAAGACTTATTACATTGCAATCATAATAGTGATAATAATTATGGTGGTGTTAGAAACAGTTGTGGATGTAATCATGACAATTTGAACAATTATGGTTGTGCTGACTCTTTACCAACAAATTATGCTAACAACCTTTTATATAATTACTTAAACAATAATAATGGAAATAACAAAAATGGATTATTAAATAACCATCAGCATAATAACAGAAATGGGCATTCTAGCTTAAGCAATGTGAATAACAATTATAATTCATCTTCTAATGTTTCAAATTCCAAAACAAAAAAAAACAATTATTCAAATCAAAATATTTTAAACAAATTAAATGTTAGTATTGATTATAACTCTTTTAACGATTATAATAATAATTATATACAAGAAGCCGAAAAAGTAGTTGAAAAATATAAAAATTTCAATAAGATGAATTCAAAGGATAGTGATAATATGTATAGTGCATGTAGTTATTCAACTGGCGCGACTGATTTCAATAATCATAATGGCAACAATAATATAAATACCATTAAGCATTTTAAAATGCTTCTATCTGAGTATGCAAATATGTGCAAAAATGAGAAAATGCGTCCAAAAGACACAGATATAAACCCAATTGACCTCAACATTTTAAAATCTTTCTACTCTCGATTAAACACGTCTGGTAGTTTAGAGGTATGTTCCATCATATGATCACGTGCATATATATATATATATATATATATATATATATATATAGAGAGAGAGAGAGAGAGAGAGAGATTGAGATAAAGAACCATGGTTATTTCAATAGCTCTTGTTCTTCTTTCGCTGTGTGCATACATGATATATATATATGCATTTCTTTCATTTTTTTACAGGAAAAGGATCATCATCATGATAGATCAAACGAAGATATATATGTGAAGGACATAAAAGGATATTTTGAAAATAAGCATAAAATAGAATATGATAGAAACACTGATTTAAACAAGTATATGGATGACTGTCGATTCACAGAAGATAGCAATTATAACGAAAGAGATAATTATGTGAAGTTTGATAAAGATCAAGGTGAAACAAATGGAAATGAAAATAATTATAGCTTTTTATCAAACATTATTCAAAATATGTTATCGAAAAAAAGAAAACAAGATTATTTATATCCTTCATCTAAGGTAAATAATATTAATAATGATAATAATTCTTACAATGATTTGAACTACTTATTACGTAATAGTAACGTTTTAAAGAAACTTAAATTAAATTTTATCGAAAATAAAAAAGATAATGGATATAATAACAAAAACGGAAATGGAAATAACAACATGAATGCTGATAATATTAATAATAATGGTAAAGACTTTTTAAGGAAAAAAGATATGAATGATATAGGAGTGAATGATAATATTAATAATGGTGGGCACGGTTACAATTCTCGAAAAAATAGTTCATACAAAAACAATGCTTTAAATAATGTGAAGAGTTATAAAGACTTATTAAATTTATCACAAGAAAGTTTAAATAAAAAAGGAAATAATGAGTTATCAGGATTTAAAAATGGTTCAGAATATATAAGTTCAAATGCTTTGTATGATTTTATTATGAGCACAAATAATTCGAGTAATCTTCTTGAGAATTCATTACAACATGGTAACATTATAAACAACATTAACAATAATAATGGAAATAATAATAACTCGAACAATCTAAATGGTGTGGGATATAGATACAATTATAATGCTAAAAAAAATAATAATTATGATTATAATACTGATTATAATTCGAAAATAAGTGTTGATGGATCTGAACTATCTTTAAGTAATAACGACAACAATGATCTTATTATGAGTATAGGTGGAGGTAGATCAGAAAATATTAATGGTGAAGGAGAAAATGGAAACAGTTATAAAACTAGAAGGTTAGATATGAATAAAAATGTATCTTCAGGTAATAATAATAATTTTGCCAATAATAATGGAAGTTATAATAATAAAGGTGGTAAAATTTTAAAACAATCAACTATAGTTTCCTCTGTAAATAATGCAAATTATGCAAATGGAAAATTAAAATATGAAATGCCAGCGGGTGTAAATCCAAACGATGATAAAGTAAAAGGAGTATATTTTTCGAAATCACCAAGAGGCGTAGGTAAATGGAATGCTTACTTTCAAATAGCTAACAATAAAAGATTATTTACAAGTTTTAGTGTAAGCAAATACGGTTATAATGAGGCAAGAAAATTATCAATATTAAAAAGAACTGAATGGGAAAAAGAATATAAACATCATACTGATTTAAAAAATGCAGATGCTAAAAAAGGAAAGAAAAAAAGTAATATTGTTTCTAATAATTTATCAAAAAGTAATGGAAAAAGTATTAATATTAAAGGAGGAAAAAATTCAAATAGCGATGATTCTATTCGTTATACTAAAGATGGGAAATTAATCGATGAGGATTTGCTATATTCAAATGACGATGAAGATGACGACACTGCATGTTTAATGAATAGTAAATTAACTAATTCTATGGGAAAAGGATTAATAGGTGATAGTGAAAAAAAAATGAATAAATCAAATCATATGGACATTAATAATAAGGGGAATAATGGAGTTGATAACATGTTAGATAGAGATAATTATTTAAGAGTAGATAGTGATAATATAAATTTTTTTATTGACAACGATAAGAATGATGATGCCTTTAATACAATTGATTTAATCAGATCAAGCTTAAGTGTAGAAAATAATGGAAATAATCATAATAGTCCATCAAAAAACGCAATAAACTATCCTTCTAATTCGTTAATTATGAATTCGTATAATAACAATATTATGGATGCCAAACAATCATTAAATGCTTCTAGGATTTTATCAAACTCATTAGGATTCTCAAATAAGTATGCTAGAAATTTTTAATTTACATTCATTAATTTTCATGTGGTGAGCAATTTTAGAGGCTCTGCCAATGTTCAAAAATATATTCATAAATTGAATAAATAAATATATGCATAATTTATAATATAAATTAATTTTTTTTTAGGGGATATGATGAATAATGATTGTAAAGAAATTTATTTTTTGTATCTGGGATATTGCAATATTATCATATTAAAGATTTTTCAGTGAAAAAAAAGCACAGAAAAAATTGTTTAAGCTATTTAGAATCAAGTAATAAAAGTTTATTTTACTAAATATCAGTTGTTAATTTGTTAGAAATAACATTCTAATTTCTAGTTAAAAACGGAGATTATAAAAGTTGTGTTATTTTTTGTTTTTAATCATGACTTAAGTTAAAAAAATAATATAATGCATGTATATATATTTATTTATCCGCTAAATGAAATTATTGTATGTACTGAGTATTATATGAATATATTTATAAATAAAGTGGGCATACACACTTATCTGTTTGCATACCATTTGGCGTTATATTTTGTCTTTTATATTATCTTTATTCATGTTATTGTCATGCGATGTTCTGTCTTTGTTCTCTATTATTATATATTTATTTTTCTTATGCGTTTGTTTGCGTATTTTGTCCTAATTTTACTTATCGCTTTAAAGCATTTGTATTTATTTACTAATACTTATGTCAGCATTAAAAAATAAACTAATATATTTGTAATTATATTTTAATAAATTTATCACAACAGTAACTTATCAGTCTAACAATGTACTGCTTTTTTGAGAGTAAATTATAATTTTAACTTAAATTTTGTTTCTCTTATTTAAGCTTAAAAAGTTATAAACACATTTGCTATTATGTGTGAATAGGTTTACTTATTTGAAGAAATGATGTCAGAAATATTGTATATATAATTTAATTTTTTTAATTTTGTTATTTTAACACAGCGTGCTTAAGTTAATTAAAAATGATACAAAATTTATAGAATAAATGAAAAAAATATAAAAAATAATAAATAAATGAGTATAAGGTAATAAAAATATAAAACAAAAGATTTTAAGTGAAAATACTACTGTGTTTTGTCGCTGTTTAATATGTGAAACATTACATGTAAGTAAACAAATATATATATGCATGCTTATTGGAAATATATTGGAAAAATGAAACAGTTATTCTCCACGCGCTGTTTTGATTATATCACGAATCAAACGATTTTTAATTAAAAAAATAAAATATTAATATAAAAAATAGCAATATTTTATTACATTTTTATAAATATTAATAAATGATCCTTACACCTACACAATAGTGGGTTGTACAATGAAAAAAAAATTAGAAAGTATTTTTTTTTGCAATTGGCTAGTTGAGTAGCTAGCTATTTTTTTTATTGCAGATAAATAATTATATTTGTAATTACTTTGACGATTTTTTATTTTTGCTTTTTTTTATAAATTTTTCTATAGTTAATTTTTGTCTGTTTTCTGCCTGTTCAATTTTATTATACAATTTTCTCTTCTTTTTGCTCAAAGCAAGTTTATTTCGTTTTATGTTTTCTTGATTATTTATTTTTTTTACATTTAATAAATCATTTTCTTGTTTTATGCTATTTTGAGGATTATAATTATTTTCGTTTTCCACTTCCATTTGATTATTTAATGCATCATTCCGCAATTTTTGTCGAATAGCATTATTATATTCATCTTCTGACATATCATTTTCATTGTCATTATAACTATTGTATTTATTTTCTGAGCTTATTTTATTTTTTTGAATATTTTTGTTATATTGTGGATCTTCACTTAACATTTTATTTATAGTATACTCATCTTTTTTTACTAAATCTTTATAATTATCATCATCAATAAAAGGTGATAAATGCACAGGTAGCGTTTTATTAATATTATAATCTTCACAAGATAATATCATGTTTGAATTTAAGCAGTCAAATATATATTGTGGTTGTATAAAACTTCTTTTATATGTATATTCATTTATATTGTTTATTTTATTAGAATGTTGAATATCCATATTTTTATTTTCTTCACTAACTTCTAATATTTCATGTGTTATACTTTTGTCTTCATATTTATATGGAGAATATAAAGAGTTCCAACAAATGGTTCCACCGCATGATAATATAATAATTGACAAAACATCAAAAGGCATATTACTATGTATATAAAAAATATGATTTTTAAAAAGATTTTTAACACTTTTAGTATTATCATTGTTAATAATATCATGTTCTATTTGTTTCATTTCAATTGTGTTTTTTTTTTCTTTTTCACTACTTATAGAGGGTTTATCTATTTCATTTTCTTGATTATTTTGTTCAAAGTTTTCTGTTTCATTTTTTTTCGTTTTTATCTCATTTTCTTCGATTGTGTTTTGTTCTATTATATTATTTTCTGTAAACTCTTTAGTTTCTAATTCGTTGGAAATCTCTTTTGTGATAAAATTTTTATCATAAGACAAATGGTTTAGTTTTTCATTTTTAAGGTCTATATATTCTTTTGGAGGAAAATCCAAACCATCCAACCTATACAATTTGTATAGAATGAATCTTAAAAGAGTTACATAATATTCTATAAAATTTGTTATGATTTTAAAATCAATAGATTTATCAAAATATGGAGTAAATATATGAGGTATGAGCCAAGTAATTTTTTTTTGTAAAATTTCTGCTTGTAAATAATACCCTTTTACACTTATAAAACCCTTTTTAATTTTATTTGTTTTATAGGCATAATAATGAAACTGATTTCTTAATATTATACTTTGATTAATTAAATTATTTTTAATTCCTATATTTTCATTTGATGGCAAAAATGAATAAGCAATTATAGCAGTTAACGCATCGTTCAATTGTTCAACTGCATATACTAGTATAGGAAATCTTTCTTTAATTATATGATCTAATTTATATTTTGGAAAATTTTTAATAATATTTTTACATCTTTCATTGTCTTCTAATGCTAGTTTATATTTTTTATATCTTTTTAAACTAGTTTTTATTTTTCGAAAATCTTGTATAATTTTTTCATTACTTAATTTTTTATAATCATTTCTTGTGTAATATACTTTATTTTTATAAAATTTATTTCTCAATTTTAATGGTATATCTTTATAATCTTTTGGATATATACCTTTAAATATGCAAAGTCTTCGAAATTCGGATTCGTTTAAAAACAGTTTTTTTTGTATTTTTTTTTTTGTCAGGTATTTTTCCTGATTTTTCTTTTTTATCTTAGCTTTTAATTTATGAATATGCATTTTGGTATATTTTCTAGAACTAAATTTTTAATATAATATGTTTCAAAATTATTTCATTAGTTGGATGTGATGCATATTCTAAAATACATCGAACTTGCAGTAATTTATTCAGCAAATAGTCAAACAGATATATGTATTATATATATACAGTTGGGCTGGCAAACTTTTATTTATAATATTTTTTTAAAAACGATTTTATAATTTATATATCAATTATTTAATTGCATAATTTTGTATAGGATGTTGTTTTTTTATTTAAGGCCCATATATAGGTGTATAAATATTATAAATATATTTTTTCGAATTTAATATTATTATATATGGTATTTCAATTGGTAGGCTATATCATCAGCCTAACATTTTTCATGCCCTATATATATATATATATATATATTTAATTATATCAATATAAATAATATATTATATTTTATCACTTTATTATTCTTTTCCTATATTTGATTATGAGCTGTATTTTAAATTGTTTAATATGTAAATAAATTTATTAAATAATTTATTTTTTAAGCAATTCCCTTTCAAAATTCGTAATATTTGAAAAAACAAAAAAAAATATATAAGAATAAGAATAAAAAAGTCGTAACATGGGTAAAATAATAATATAATAAAATTAAAAAAAAAAAATAATATCCAAAATGAATGCTTGCTAATATTTTTATGGCTAGGCTGAACAAAATCTTAAAATGGTAAAAACTACACGAATATTTTCGAAACATGAATTACGAAATAAACAAATAAATAAAAAAATATAATAAAAAATATAATAAAGAATATTCAAATAAATAAATTAGCACCAGTAAACCATATTTGTATTTTGAAAACTTGTTTTGCTCATTATGCGCCATTTATGACGTTGTTATGCAAAAAATAAAAGCATAAAAAAGTTTATTATATCGAAATTGTTATTATTTGATACTATTAATTTTTTACGAATTTTTACTATTTTTGACTGCCACCTTACGCAAGTTTTAGCTTTTAGGGTAAATAATGTATTAAACACAAATTGAGAACTAAATATATTATTTATCAAAGATTTGTTCAGTATATATATATTTAATACATTATTTACTGACATATTTTTATCATAAAAATTTATGAGATATACCATGGTGTAATAATATGCAAATTTTAATTAGCAAATAAGTGTGGTAATATATTTATGCATATCCTATATTTGTATAGTATACTAATTGAGCTTTCTATTTTTTTTTCTGGAAATTTCGATTCACACACATAAATATGCATAACCTCCTTTTTAAAACTATCTAATATACATATTTGGTTGCAAAAAATATGAGAATAATGAAAACATGCAATTTGTTTGATCGAATTTTTTTTTTCATTCTCGAACGAATAAAAAATGAGCAACAAAAAAAATAATATTAATGTGGTACTTATGGAAAATATTTATCCTTAATTTAGTATAAAAAATTAGCTAATTTTTATATAATTAATCATATATGTTTTAAAATTATTATTTGAAAATTTTATTTATTATTTAGAGAAAGACATTTATAAAAAAAAAAATTAATTATATTTTCTATACTGTCATTTTCCTCTTAAGCTAAAACCAGAATAATAAAAATAAGAAATGTATAACTTGAAAAAAAAATAAGAATAATAGGATTTATATGTTTTTAAATTATTATGATTAAATCAAAAGGATTATAGGATGGATCGCGGGGATGTATATTATATATATGTATATATTTTACATGTCTACTAAAAATAAACTAAATAAATCAATAAAATTAAGTGTGAATTTTAATTATTTATATTGTATATTAATGTATACATTTATATAATATATCTATGATAAATCCTCTAATTTATAAAGGAGTTTTTTTTGGAACATTATTTCTTTGATTTTTAAAGTGGAACTAAGTATTTTCTCAAAATGTGATGCTATGTATATTTCCCGTATAGCAGTTCCTCTCTCTATATTTCTTTTTTTGTCTAAATTATTTTCAAGGGAAAATATATATGTAAAAACATTTAATATGCAATTATGAATTTTCATATAAATATATATTTTTTAGTAATTTATTCCTAGAATGTACAAAAAAAAAATAAAATTGAGATATTTCGTATTTTTTGTGTTATTATAACCATTTTGATTATGTAGGTAATATGCATTCTATAAAAATATAATATAATTTTATAAATATAAGAATTTAGTAGTTTATTTATTTAATTTTTACTTGATTTAAATTGTATGTCTTTTTTATACACTTTATTTTTATATTTTTGTGTAAAAAAAAATGATTCAAATTTGATAAAAAAAATAGAGAAATTCATAATTTTTTGTCTATATATTAAATTTTCAAAACATAATTTGTCGATAAGAAAAAATATGGAAAATATATATGATATAAAGATAGATAAAAAAATCGAAAAGGAAAAAAAACATAATGAATCAAAAAATGCATGCGACAAAATAATTAAAGTTGTAGATAAAGAAAATAAGAATCCAATAAAATTCTTAAAAAAAAAAGAAAACGTAAATGTAGACATTTATAATATGAAAGAAAATAACAAGGAAAAATATGTAACTATATATCCAAATAAGGGTAATGTAATTATAGAGGGTAATAAAAATGAAGAAAATAATTATGAAAAAACACAATATATAAATATAAAATCATTCATGGATGAAAAATATGAAAATATAAAACAATGGGAAATAGATGAACAAATAAGAAAAAGAGAAAGTACAGATAAATTTGAAGATACTATAAATAGTAGTTCATCTAAGACTGAGGGAATTGAAGATAATGATAATAATGAAAATAAATCAGAAATATTTAATAATTTAAAAGAAAAAGAAAAAAAAATTTTAAATAGTAGTAAACTTAGCAAACTAAAAGATATACTATATAATCAACTAGTTAAAAAAAGAAAATTGTTGGATGAAAAACTAAGGGTAAAAATATACGAAAAAAATAAGCTTGAAGAAAATGTTAATAATTTAGGATTGGAATTATTTCGAATAAATAAAGAAAATGATGATTTAGAAAAAAGAGAAAAGGAATTAATAAATTCTATAAAAAATATAAAATCAGACAAAACCAAAAAAATAAATGAAAACAAAAAAATGAACATGGAATATAACAATGAAATGATGTCCTTAAAAAAAGAAATAAACTATTATGCCGAAATATACAACAAATTTAATAATAATCTTTTGGAATTGAATAATTTGAAGAAATATTATGAAAATATCTATGATAAAACTAAAGTAAATGAAAATGTTATTTTATCTCAAGAAGGCCGAGATAAAATAAAAGAAATCAAAATAAATAAACGAGAAAATATAATTAACAAAATGAATCATGAAATAAATGAAATACAAACATATATTAATATTAAAAGGGATCTTCAAAAAAATAGCGAAACAGAATTAAAAAATTTACAAGTTTTAATTAATGATGAAAAAAGAGAACGCGAAATTATACAAAAAAATAAAAATAATATTATAAAAATGCTGAATGATTCAATTAATAATATGAAGAAAAGAGATGAAATAATTGATGAAATTCATAAAAAGTTAAATATATTAAAAATAAATGTGTTAGAACTAGAAAAAAGTAATGAACAAGTGAAAAAGGAAAATAATGTAGAAAAAGAGAAAAGAGAAAATTTGATTATCGAGTTAAAAATATTAAAAAAAAAAATCCATAAAATTGAAAAAAATAAAAAAGAATTAAACAAATGTGTAGAAAATATTTCCAATTTTAATGATAAAATAAAAATTAATATACAAAATGAACAAACAAAATGTGAAAATTTAAATGAAAAAATTAAAAATATAAATAAAAATATCCAAAATAACGAAAATAAAATAAAAGAAATGAAAAATAACATTAATAAAGAAGTAGATAACATCATTTCTATGTACACAGAAAAAATAAAAACTAGCCATTTTTGTTCTAAAACAAAACATGATATAAAAAATGTTAAGGAAGATATTATTAAAAAAGAAAATGAAATTGCAAATTATAAAAATTTGATTATTAGAATAAAAATACAACAAATTTTGGAAAATACAAAAATTGAAAATATGCAAAACAAAAGAAATAAACTGAATAAAGAGTTTAATGAAAAAAATAATTTACTAACACAATATGAGTATGTTATTAAAAAAAATCATTATATAATTGAAAATAAACAAACAGAAGTAGACAGATTAAATGAAGAATTGGATAAAAAAATGAATAAAAAAAATTTAGACGGGAATAATAATTTGGGAAGTGGGTTCACTAGCACAGTACCAATAACTCTTGAAATTAAAATACAAAAATTGAATAAAGAAATTAGTGAAATATTAAAAAAAAGTAGAATATTAGAAAAAGATTGGTTTTTAAAACAATCAGAAATGATAAAAATACAAAATGAAAATAACCAAATTAACGAAGAAATTTTAAAAGGAAATGATTTATACTTAATTTTAGGACAAAAAAAATGTGAACTTGAAGAAAATTTTAACAACTTACAAAGTTCAGTTAAAAAAATAAATAAAAATATTTTACACATTCGATTACAACTAGAACGATTTGAATGTAAAAATAATGATATGCTCGAAAAAGTAAACAAAATAAATAATGATATATTAAAATGGAATGAGAATGCAAATATAAAAAAAGAAAAATATAAAAATATTCAAAATAAATTAAAAAATGATATATTTAAATTAAAAAAGGACAAAGACAAATACCAACAAAATTTATTAGATTATGAAAACCAAATTCTTATTTTTGAAAATAAAATCCATGAAAAAAAAAAACTCCAAGAGATAATAAAGCAATATGAAGAAAATAAAGATATTATATATTTGAAAAAACAAATACAACACAAAAATGAGTTTATAGAAAATATTAAAAAAAAACAAAATAGTATTTTGGCAAATATAAAACTAGCATTAAATAAAAGAAATGATCTTGATGATAAAAAAGAACTTTTTCAAAAAAATTTTGAAAATGGTGTTAATGTTTCTTTTAAAATACAACATGAAATTTCAATGATAAAAAAAAATATTAAAACGAAGAAAAAAAAAAGACAAAATTTATATACTCATTTTGAGCAAATTACACAATCCTATGAAAATTTAATCAACCAAATACAGGAACAAGAATCTTGTATACAAAATTTAAATCAACAATATAATATATTTCATGTTGTATTAAAGGTTTTAACTTTCGAAAAAAAACATCGATTTCAAGAATTATTAAAATTTCAAAATGCTGTTAAAAATGCTCACACTTTACAAGATACAAAAAACAATTATGATATTATAAAGAAAAATTGTTCTATATATAAGAACAAAATTATAGCTATTAAAAATAACTTGAAAATTTTCGGTGCGCAAAATGAAATATATGAGAAGATACTTTTCGTGCTGTTTGAATGGCTGGAAAATTAGTTTTCCTCTCCAAAAAAAAAAATATTTATATTTTGTGGAAATTGTAAAGAAAGGTATAACTTATTTTTACAATTCCAATTTTATTAATATTTATTTTTTTTTTTCGTGGCAAAAATTCCTTTTTTCATAATTAAAAAATATATATTCGTATTATTTTCCTTAATTTTCTTTATACTTACTGTTATTGGTGCTTTTATGTATATCTTCATTGTTTATTTTCATATGATATATTTTAAATGGTCTTTTTTAATTTTTTCGTATTTTTTTTTTATGTAATAAATATTTCGGGATATAATTACACCAAATTTAGTTGATTTTTTTAATATGTATTTTTTCAAAATAAGGGGTTATAATAAAATAAAGAATAAAATTGTTCGATCGTAAAGGGAAAATATAATTAAATTAATCATAAATTTATTTAATGATATTATTACTTTATCGAAATAAATAATAAATATATAAAAGTTTATTGTAACTTCTACACCTAACCAAATACAACAAAATATATTATCTACAAAACAAATTAGAATTTTAATTACTTAGCCAATTACTGTTTTTTTTGTAGTATCAAAAAATATGTTTTTTATTAGTTACAACTTAAAGTAAAAATAATAAAAAATGAATTTGTATGGCGTGTTAGGGAATGCAGCTATAAATGAGCAAACTAAAGAAGATTTTCAAAAAATTATTCTGAAAAGTGAAAGTTTTATTGATGATGTTTTACATGAACACCTTAAAGAACGACAAAAAAAAAGGGATGAAATATTGCAAGACATTTTTGATATGTTAGTAAAAAATATACATAATAATGCATAGAAGATAATTTTTTTCTATACCATTTTTTGCATATCTTCATTTTCCTATTTGTATGCATTTATAAAAAGAAAAATACTTTAAGATAGTTTGAAATACCCACTTTTTGAATAATGAATGGAATTACGATTAAATTATACAAGCATACTAATTTTATTAAATGAATTATAATATTTTATAAAAATTATCCTATATTTTTTTTAAAAAAACTGATTTGTAATATTACTAATTTATAGGGAAATTTTAGTGGCAAATTTGAAATTACTCATCGAAATGAAAGATCAAAAAGAGATCGAGACAATCACAGAGCTAGGATGTGATAGTTACGTGTATGCAGACATGTAAGTACTAACTAAAATGAGCCCTTTGTGTTGTTTTTATTCTGGTGTATTTAGGGATGCACACACATATACACATGCATTATATATAACCAATATATTATTATTCTAGCGTGATCCATATATATATATTTTTTTTTTCAATAGACTCGATAAAAATAAGATTTTTATCCAGATAGGCTACGAATTTTACCTAGAGATGAGTCTTGAAAATGCTATAGTTTTCTTAAAAAAGAAAATAAATATTTATGAGGAGTAATAATAAAAAGCGATACATACGTCATACGTGCTATTGATGCATATTTGTTTTTATATTTGCCCATCTATATGTATATGCGACTTATATTAAAATATGTTAGCTATCTCAAGATATGTATGTAATAGCTTTTATAAAACTAGGGTATTATATAAGGTGTATATGCTTGACATTTATTTTACAACTCTTTTTCTTGTATAGAAAATTAACATATTGGAATAAGGAAATAGCTAAGATTAAGGCCCACATACAAATAGTAATTAATATTAAGAATAAAATTATATTTATTTTTTCATAAAACTCGTATATATTCGATTAAATTTATTAAGAACATACATCAATAATTGATACAATAATTTGTTTGTTTTTACTTCATATATAATCTTAACATTAATTTTATTTTTTTTATGTTACTTTTTTACAGTTAATGAGGGCAATTTCAAATTTGACGTGAATGGCCGGTAAGAAGACATTTTTGAAAATAAATTTTGATGACAATAAATTTTATGTTTTATGGATTTATCCGTCGCCTTTCCTCAATATATATATATATTATTTTTATGCCAAAGCATGTTTTTTTTTTTAATATAGTTGATTAAATATGTATGTAAGTTTGTGAATGTTTAGGCTTATATTAAAAAGAAAAATATTGTAAAATATATAAACAATATATTATTAGATATATTTCAGAATACAGTATTTTAATTTTATACAAAGCTTTTTATTTTTCTAAACATGCTTTTAAAGTTATAAAAAAATAAACTAAAAAATGTTTTGTTAAATTATTATTAATATTTTTTTTACCCCCTAAAATATCTTAAAATATATGACCAAGTCATTTTTTTAATAAAAAGTGTAAATGTGTAGCTATTTTATTTTACATAATAAAAAAAAAAATACAAAATAATAAAAATTTGTTTATTTTTTATTTCATGGAAATAAAAAAGTATAATGAAAATAAAGGAAAAAATATTTGTTTTCAATATAAAATATATTATTTAATATTTTAATTATTTGACCATAAGCTTTGAATATATATATATTAGTGTGTAATGACTTTTATTATTTTAATTATTTCTTATTTATTTAAAATTATATATTTGGGTGAGAATTAAAAATAAATATTTTTTTATTATAAAAGTGGGCATATAGTTTTATGAATATAAATATAATACACATAATAATTAAATTCTTCGATTTTTAAAGATAATAATAAAAATGCAGAGAATACCATAAAACACCAAAAATAAAGACCCATAAATCTACAAAAATAAATTAATTTTTTAACTTTGTGTAAGTATTTTTTACTATTCAAGATATAAATTGAAAAAATTGTTATTATATTATAGTATATTATATTATTTTATTTTTAAATATACCTGCAATGAAATCAGCTAACGCAAAAGAAGATACAATTTCGCAAACATGTGACAATAGTACTACAGAAGAAGTCGATGAACATTTATATGCGGGACCATTGAAAATAGAACAATTGCTTGCAAAAGGATTTGTTAAAAGAGATTTAGAATTACTTAAAGAAGGCGGTTTGCAAACAGTCGAATGTGTAGCATACGCCCCTATGCGTACATTATGTTCCATTAAAGGTATAAGTGAACAAAAGGCAGAAAAATTAAAAAAGGCATGCAAAGAATTATGTAATTCTGGTTTTTGCAATGCAATAGACTACCATGATGCTCGACAAAATTTAATAAAGTTTACAACTGGATCAAAACAGTTAGATGCTTTATTAAAAGGAGGGATCGAAACTGGTGGAATTACTGAATTATTTGGAGAGTTTCGTACTGGAAAAAGTCAGCTTTGCCATACATTGGCTATAACATGCCAATTGCCGATTGAACAGTCTGGAGGTGAGGGTAAATGCTTATGGATTGATACAGAAGGAACATTTCGACCTGAACGTATTGTAGCTATAGCTAAAAGGTATGGTTTGCACCCAACAGATTGCTTAAATAATATAGCATATGCTAAAGCCTATAATTGTGATCACCAAACAGAATTATTAATAGATGCAAGTGCAATGATGGCAGATACAAGATTTGCTTTATTAATAGTGGATTCAGCAACCGCTTTATACAGATCAGAATATACAGGAAGAGGAGAACTTGCTAATAGGCAATCACATTTATGCCGATTTTTAAGAGGACTACAACGAATAGCTGATATATATGGGGTTGCAGTAATAATAACTAATCAAGTTGTTGCAAAAGTTGATGCCATGAGTATGTTTGGAGGGCACGAAAAAATTCCAATTGGCGGAAATATAATTGCGCACGCAAGCCAAACAAGATTGTATTTAAGAAAAGGCCGTGGTGAAAGTCGAATTTGCAAAATTTATGATTCTCCAGTGTTACCTGAAGGCGAGGCCGTATTTGCTATAACAGAAGGTGGAATAGCAGATTATGAAGAAAAATAAAAATATTTTATTACATAATTTTTAATAAAAAATAATTTTGTTTAATTATGTGACTTTCGATTATATTATTTTTAAAGTTTATAAAAGAATGTATTATCTGCAGAGATATGTCCATTTAATATATTAATATGTATTTTTGTTGTTGTCTTATATGCTCATAATCATTTTTTATAATATATTTGAATTCATGTGAATTCTTATGTTAATGTTTTATGTTTCATTGTTTTTTTGTAATACCAATAATATGAACAAATCAATAAATTAATTTATGTGTACATACACAATATAAAATAAATATATTGCATCGTTTTGTAATAATGTTAAGATATAACTTTTTGTTTACAATTCTTAAGAAATTATTTATGTATTCATATGATAACTATAGATATTTATTTATAAAAATCAAGTAAATTGTATAATTATTTTTATAACATATATATATATATAGTTTAAATTTACTTTATATGAAAAATAAATTAATTTGTATATTGTTAAAAGATATTTCTTTTTTTAAATATAATATTAGCTTAATTATACCAAATAATGAAAATATATAGAACGTGGCACGGGAACTGTTGTAATTCATGGATACTCTATAAGGGTTACTGCCTTATCACTGAGAATTTTACTATACGTATTTAATTTTGTATTTGGGTGATATTGTATATAAATTAAACCTTTATGGGTATGATTTTTAATTTCATTAAAATGACATAATAAGAAATAAATTAAGATTAAAAAACAAATAATCATAAATTATGCAATTATGCAAAAGTATATTTATGCATAGCCTTTTTAATTTAAAGTAAATATTTTAAAATAGCATACACAAAAAGTTAGTGATATATTTTAAAAACAATTTTTTAATAAAAATGTGACTAAAACGCTATTATATAAAGAGTACATAAAAAAATATAAATACTAAAATGTTTGCATATATATATATCTAATATAATATATGTATTTTTTTGGGGTATACAAAGTATTCCTTACAAATTTTTAACATTATTATGTAACTTTTTTTGAGAGCCTAGTGAATATATATATATATATAGTATGCATGTATATATTTATCACTGTAGCTTTTTGTGTATATAAATTTATTAAAGCATATTATGAATTATATATATCTTAAAAATATACGTACATATTTATTATGCTTATAAAAAAGAACGTAAAAAGGTCAAAGAAAAAATATTTTTTACTTAAAAGTTTTGTGCACAAAAAATTTAATATTATATATATATATATATATAATACTTTCTTTACATGCATTTTTTCTTATATTTAATTATTGTACTTTTTACGTGTATACCTGTAACATTTATACACGCGTTTGAATATTACAAAATTAAGTAAAAGTATATGAATATATTTTTATATATAATAAATAAAAACAAAGAAAAAAAATATTTTTTTATAATAATTTACTTTATATATTTAATAAAATATGTAAAATGGTTAATAATCAAATATTCATATATATATTTATATGTTTTTTTTATTCATATATATATGCTTATATATTATATATATATATATATGTTCATTGATTTAACTCTCTATATATAAAATACTTAAAAAAAGAACAAAATCGAAAATATAAAGATGAATACAATTTATTATAAAAAGGAGGAAAGATTTTCCAATTTTTTATAGAGAATTTTGAAATATACCAAGGAGCCAATAAATGAAAGATGACGAAAAAAGAATATGTATTTTATAAAATTTATACATATATATTTTTGCATTTCTAATATATATATATATTATACATGTATAGACTGTAACAAATTATATGTATTTTTATAAAATATTATCACAATATTTCAAGCATAAAAATTATTAGTGCGTAAACAGCTACATATATTATATACTTGTGTATATTTATATACATATGTATGTATATATATATTTATATATATATGTATATAGATTATGCGTGTATATGAATATATATTGATTTATACATAAAAAATAAACAGAGCGAGTATACATGCTTTATGGTTACATTAATGAAATTGGATTCTTATATATATATATATTTGCAAGTATTCCAATCTAAGTTTATATGTAACATCACAAAAAAAAACATATACTTAGGTTACTACATGCTTATATATTTTAATTTTAAGGAGAAACATATTATAGTAAGAAAAGAAAAATAAATGAAAAAGTAGATTCTTTACAATTTTCAGTTTATTTCATTTTAATTATATATTCATTTACTACATGTTTATGTAGATCTAAATTAATTTGTGTGCGAATTAATAAATAGAGTATTTATTATTTTTAATTATTAAATTTATTATATTTGTATATGTGCAAGTATGTTACTATTTATAGCATTATAATACAATTATATGTGTGTGTATTAATACGTGTATTTATATATATATATATATGTGCTTAAAATATCACGTTTTAGGATTCCTATTCATAACCGTACATGAAGAAAAATATAAATACATGTATTTAATTTTATTATTATATTTGATGATTATATAAAAATGTATATCATTTTATGAAATATCATACATGTCAAATCATGTTTTCCCATTTAATATTTATTCATCTATATCTATAAATATTTATATGCACACACTATATTTGTAACATTTTATTATATCCATATATGTTTATATTCATCGTAAATAAATTTTGGAAGCATATACAAAAAGAAGAATAAATTATATATATGCGCATATATTATTTACTACAACTAAATATGCATTAATGAGGATAGTTTAGATTAAAAAGGTATATATATAAAGTATAGCCTATATAAGATTGTATACATTATGCATATGTATATTAATGTATAGTAAATAATTCTATATATATAAACAAGCAGTTTTTATTTAATAAATTATTATTAGTTTTTTTTTTCATTGAAAATCGTGATTTTATATGTATCCAAATTACATGCATTAAATGTGTATTAGTCTTTATATTTATGCAATTATATATGTATTGTATTTTTATGTGCGTGCATTCACTATTTTAAATATTTTTATATTACCAAATTTTAAAGTGTTAAATTATTTTCCTATAATAAATACGCAACAGTTTTATGGTTGTATTAAATTATGAAACATTATTTTCAATCATAATATATTTTATTTATGCATTTTTATATGTATATAAATAACATGGGCTTAACAAGCTTTATGCATACATGCTATTATATTCATAGGCTTAGTTACATATTTATATAACATATTTTCCCCTTTTTTTAACATTTTATGAGCAATAATTTTTATTATACTTTTTTATTGTATCGATATCAGTTGGAAATATAATAATAAGCTATGAGAATAAAAGGAATACAAAATAATAATAACAAATATAAAGTTACATATATTGCGACTTCATTTTATATTATAATAATTACGACATTTTTTCCTGTATAAATATATACGATTTATCTTTGCATACTTACAAATTTTTTTCCTTTTTATTTTTTAATTATTGTGAATAATTTAAAATTTAAAAATATAAAGCCATCTTATGAATATTTTTGTGCAAACTTATACATTTACATTAAGTTATTTATTTGTATTATCATAATATTTAGATTAATAATTTGTATTTTTTACATTTATAAGTAATTAAAAAGTTTTGATTTTTCTCCATTTTATTCCATTATTAAGAATTAATAAATATATACGTATATGCAAACGTATATAAAAATATGTATTATATATATGCATATGAATATATAATGCAATTTTATATATCCCATGCATATATATAGTATATGTATGTAACATTTTATATATGTTATTTGTAGAAAATAAAATAGTTGAATAAATATATAATTATATGTGAAATAGAATTTTATAAAAGAATATTTATTTCAAGAAAATAAATAAAAACAGAAAAAGAAAAAAAAAAGAAATCGAAAGCAATGAGAAAACGAGATTGTAAATAAATTAAGCTTAGCAACATCATTTGACAAAATTAAAAGAAATAAATATATAATACTCATGTAATTTTATTTATTCCAGTTTGCTTCAATTTCATTTTTTTGTTATTTTTACAAATATATATATATATGTATATATTCATTTTTAATTTTTGTTATTTTATAAAAAAGAAAGAATAATTATAATACGCTTAGAGTAGATATATATGTATGCAGATTTATTTGACTCTCATATATATATCATTGGGTAAATTATATATATATATATATATACGTATATTATATATAAATAATTGTAAAGGATACTATAGTTATAATAATTTGTGGATCAAAATGTTAAACACACTTTTAAATATCGCATCATCCTATAGCTCTTCGGAATGTAAAGAGAAAACTATTTTAAATAATAAGGTTTGTTTTAAAGAAACATATAATAAAGAAGAAGAGGATAATAGAAAAAAGAGCGCAAACAATTTTAATATTAATAATACAAATAATAATATTTGTGAATCTAAATTCCAGGCTAATAATAATGAAAATAATAATAATAATAATAATAGTTCATCAATTATTCCAAATTCAATAAAAAATAATTTAGCTAGAAATTTTAATTATAATAACATGCAAAATAGGCAATTCGAAAAATCGAGTAACAGTGCCAAATGCATGGCTTATAATTTTCAAGCTAAAGAGGTTAATAATACGATAGGGAATGATACTAATAATAATAATAGTAGCAATAATGGTAGTAAAAATAATAGTAGTAGTAGTAACAATAATAATAACTGTGATGATAATACAAATAAAAATGAGGCTTTAAATAAATTTGAAAAGAAGGAAAATGATACTATAATGAACATGTCATTGCCAGGTAAAAATGATGTAGTGGACTTCGAAAAGGGTAGTGATAACAATAATAACAGTAATGATAATTTTACTATTAATAGTAACAGAAGTAATAATATTGGTGATTTGAAAAAGTCTGAACATGTTAATAATTCACAAGATAATGATAATAATTTTATTAAAAATCATAATCCTGTTAATAACTCAACTTTTAAGATTCAGGGTACATCTAGTACTTGCAATGTAAATGAAACATTACCAATTATTGCTGTTAATAACACATCTTCATTCCTTCATAAGGGAGATAATAATAATAATAGTAATTGTAGTAGCAATTGTGAGATAATATCTGAAATGGATTACAGTCAATGTACTGTAAAAAATGCATTTTGTGTTGTCAATCCCTCCCATATATTGCCTAAGTCTTGTAATGATTATAATAAAATTGAAATAAGTGATGAAAAATGTGATAATGTAAATAATAATAGTCATATTATTCAAGAATCGAAAATAACTCAAATTAGTGGAATTACAAAAATTAACGAGTCCACTGTTCATGATAAAATAAACAATTGCACTACTAGTAATAATAATGCTGCGGAAAACAATGATAATAAAAATAGTTATGGGAATAGCTCAGGGAATAATAATAATAATAATAATAATAATAATAATAATAATAATAATAATAATAATAATAATAATAATAATAATAATAATAATAATAATAATAATAATAACAAAGGAGGTTCTGAGAATAGACCAGGAAATAATAGCAATACAGGTAATAGTAATGGGGGCGGGAATGGAACTGACCCCGATGGAAATGATAATAAGGATGACAATAATGAAAATGATAAAGACAAAAACAATAGTAGCAATGCAAATGATAATAATAATAATAATAATAATGATAAAATAAAAAAAAAAGAAAATAATAACAAAAATGGGGATTCAAATGTAAAAAAAACGAGTAAAAATGTAAATGGTAATGATAATATTGAAACAAAAAAATTGAACACAAAATCTCTGATTAGTAACACAAACAGTAGCAGTACAATTTCTGGAAGTTCATTAAATGCTGATGCACCTGAATTTGTACCATCTACTAAATCTGTTCAAGGTAATTTACAATTTAATAATTTAATGTGGGGTAATTATTATCATGATATTCCAAATAACTCTTTTGGTAATATGCAAAATGTTAATTTGTTAAATATGAATGGATTAGGGAATAATAATAACATTATGATTCAAACTTCATTAATAGATAATATAACAAATATAAATAATGATGCAGCAGGTAATAATTTATTAGGAATTCAAAATTCTAGTAATAATAACAATAACAATAATAATCCTGGTACAGTTATTGATTCGAATTTAAATGCATATAATAATAAGACTGGGGGTATTGCAGGTTCTAATTCTGTTGTTAATAAAAATAATACAAATGCTGGGAATACAAATACACCCCTTGGGGGACAATTTAATGGTGTAGATGGAAATGAAAAATTTACTGATAAAAATAATAATAATCTAATTCCTATATCTGGAAATAATTCCAAAGTAAATAGCAATAATATTCATAGTGTTAATACAGAAGATAATAATAATACAACTGGTCTAGGCAATAAAAATTTAGGAGGAACAAGGCCCTTAGATTCAGCATATTTAAATCATAATATGCTAGAAGGAGGGAAAAATTCAAGGCCTAATAATTTTATGAACAATTCAGAAAATTCTAATGGATTTGATAATACAGATATGCATAACACAAGTAACAATAATAACAATAATAATAATGCACATCAAAATTTCCCAGGTAATAATTCAATGATGCATCATCATCCACATCATCATAATTTTTATTTGAACCCTCCATATTTAATTAATAGCCATCCAAATGGTTTATCTGGCCACCAAACAATTTTTACTCCAATACCATATGGAGGTGGAGGGGTTGCTGGTACAAATAATGGAGATATACATCATGAGCTACCTTTTCCACAACCTCCAGTTTATAATCATTTTGGTAATAATTCAATGAATGTTCAAAAAAATGGAAATTTAAATATGAATCCATACAATTTTATATCTTGTGGTTTACCCGGTGCAGGGCCTTTAGGCACGGGTGGGCCCATAAATATGGCTAGTCATCATCATATAGATCCTCATTTTTTAAATAATACTGACAATGTTCCAATGAAATTACCTTATAATCATATGAGCCAAACAAACAGAAGAAATAATATGTTTGGTCATTTTGGTAATAATGTTAATTTACATGGCCCTAATAATATTAATGATAATAATTATGATATAAATTCAAATAATAGCAATATTAATCCGCTACTTTCTGCTAATATTGGAGGACCTGGATATGTTTTCAATTCTTCATATAATACTATGCAGGCTGGTGTTATGAGATTAAATACAGATGGTAATACATCAACTAATTCTAATAATACATCTAATAATACAAATACTAATACTGTAAATAGCAATTCTCCTTCTAATGGTAATAATAATAATAATAGTTTAAATATTACCGGAAATGTTATAGCCATAAACCCTCCCATCATTAATCCAGGAGTAAATGTTCCTATCCCTCATCATCATATAGATAATATAAATAACTCAATGCATATAAATGGTATACATATGAATCATGGGCTTTTATTAAACAACGCAAATATGAATAATATGCATAGCATGAGTAATCATGTTCCTATGGGAAATGTAGGGAATATGGGTAGTGGAATTGTAGGGCTTGTTGGACTTGGGGGTATAGGGGGAATGAATACTACTGGAAATATAAGCAAACAACAAAAAAGACAAAATGGTTACAATGATAGAACTGGAGGAATGAATAATAATAATCACAATAATAATAATAATAATAATAATAATAATAATAATAATAATAATAATAATAATAATAATAATAATAATAATAATAATAATAATAATAATAATAATAATAATAACAATAATAATAATAATAATAATAATGATAATAATAATAATAATAATAATAATAACACTGAAAATGTTGGAACAAATAATAATAATAATACAACTAGTGGTAGTGCAAACAATAAGCAATATAATAATAATTACAAAGAAAATAAAAATACAATGAAAAATAATATTGGGAATGGAAATGAGGTATTAAATAGTTATAATTATGGAATGAAACATGAAAATAATAAAAAAAATAATAGTAGATATAATTTGATGAATAATACAGGTGATAATTTTAATACTAACTACAATTACAATGGAAGTAATACAATGAAAAATAATTCAGCTACTGCAAAAGGTTCATATAATAATAAAGGAGGAAAAGAAGAATCAAATAGCATAACAGGTGGTAATAATTTTTATAATAGGAATGGTGGAAATACTTCTACTACTGGTGGAGGTTCTATTACATCTACAATTGGAAATACTACTAATAATGTTAATACATCTAACGATAATACTAAAGAATCAGGACCATCTGGAGATGCAACGAAGGAAGTGGTATCTGATTTAAACGAAAGCAACAATACAAAAACGAATAATAACAAAGATAATTTGCAATATGGGAATTATAAGGGAAAAAACAATTATTATTTAAATAGCTCAAACGATAAAAATAGTAAAGGGCACAATAATACTATAGCAAATCAAAATGGTGTTACCACTAGTAACAATAAAGATGATTATAAAAGTGGTAGAAATTATGGAAGCAACAAAATTGTTGATGATAAAAATGGAGGCAGTGCATCTAAAAAAGATGCAGGAAAGGATAATACAAATAACAACAATAATAGTGGTAGATATGGAAAACAAGGTGATAATTGGATTAAAAAAGGATATGGTGCAAATAATAGCAACACATCTAACAACATTAATTCAAGAATCAATAATAGTACAACCAAACATGGAAGTTATTCGAATAGTAAATATAGCACGGGTTCTGACAGAAGAAGTAGTAATAATAGATATGATGAAGGTGCTAATAAAACAGAGAAATTAGGTTATAAAACAAATGATAAAAAAGGGAAATCTGAAGAAGATAAACATACAAAGGAAAACAAAATCAATAATAGTAACAATGCAGGAATAAATAATAACCAAACTAATGAAGCTGGAAATAAAAATTCTAATACCAATCCGAGTAATGAAGAAAATAATACAACTGGATATAACGCAAATAATAAAGTAGGATATAATAATTTAAAGAATGTAAAGAATGGTGATAAAAAGAATATGGAATTTTCATCCTGGGTAAAAATAGCTAAAATGAATCCTAATAATAAAAAAAAAAATGAAAAGATAAATTTACCAAGTTCACAACCAGATAATACTAACCCAGCAGCTTCATCGTCATCTTCTGTAAAAAATGGAAATACAGAAGATACAAATCATAATTATAGTAATAGTCGAAATTACAACAAAGGGTCTGGATATGGAAAGGGATTTCATGGAGAAGTACCACAAGTAAATGAAGAAAATGAAACACCATTATTACCCACAAATAAAGAATCTAAAAAAAATACTGAAATCAAAGAAGATGCAAAAAAAGAATCACATATATTAAATAGTACAACCCATACCAACCAACGTTATGATAGTCATAATAAAGGATTGAAAAAGAGTGGTGGAGTTGATGATAAAATAAAAGGAAAGGCAATTGGAAACTATTTTGGTAATAAAAATTACATTAACGAAGAAGTTCGAAATAAGGATTCTAATAGATCAAAGGTTGTTGATAATAAAAACAAAAATAGTAATAGCAATAACAATAGTAATAGTGTAAGCAATAATGGTAATAAAATAATAGACTATAACGATAAAAAAAATCTGTCAAATAATTTGAGTGGAAATAATAATAGCTATTCACATAGACAAAGAGAAAAATTAAAAATAAAAAATGTTGAGATAAAACAAATCGGAGAAAAAATAGTTCCAAATTTTTCATCTGCTTCTGCTAGAAATAGTAGTAGTGGTCATAATAGAGGAATGAAATATAATGAAAATGAAGATAAGAATGATGTTGAAAAAAACAAAAAAAATAGTACCCATAGTAGTGATAATAATATAAATCAAAAAAAAGAAACTGAAGAAATTACAAAAGATGAAATAAAACAAACTGCTAATAAAAATGACAAAAATTATGTGGATGAGGAAAATGCAGATAACAAAGATTTAGTGAAAAAAAATGAATCTAATAATGTTAATAGTAATGTAAATAAAAATAAAGAAATTGGAAAAGATGAAGTACAAATTAATAGTCAAACAAATAATTTAGATGATAATACAAAAGGAAAAAAAAGTAATATATTTAATCAAACAAAAAGTAGTTATAAATATTCAACAGAAGGAGAAAATAATCCCAATACAAATACATCTAATGAAAATAATAATAAAACGGGGTCTAGTAATTATAAAGGAAGCTTATGGAATGGAAAAATATCTTTTGCTGAAATGGCAAAACGTCGACCTAAAAAAGATTCAAAAGAAATTTCAAAGGAATGGACTGGTAATAATAATAAACCAGGTCAAACTGAGAAAAAGGGAAGTAATCTTAATAAAAATGGTAAAGTATTAAGAAGAACTGATGATAGTCATATGAAACAGGAACAAACTGATCATGTAACTTATGATAATAAAAGTGAAATAAATGAAGAGGAATTAACAAAAGAAGATGATAAAGATGAAATAAAAAGAGAAGATGAAATTGAGAATGTAGAAAGAGAAGAAACTGAAGAGAAAAAAAATAAAGAAATCGATAGCAATAATAATGACGATGATATAGAAATTTTTAATGAGCTAGCGAACGAAGAAAAAGAGATAATAAGTACATCTAATAAAGATGCAGGAAATAGAGAAACTGAAGAACTTGGTGGTATTAAAAATAAAATTAATAAAATTGAAATTGAAGAAAAAGAAATAAAACAAAACAAGCTTGCCTCAAAAGATGTATCACAAAATAAAATAAATATTGATGATAATAAAATAACTATGAATGCTAGCGAAGATGAAAAAAAAAAAATGGGAAAGGATGAAATTATCGCTAAGACTAATAATGATGAAAAGAGCGTAGAAAATAAGTTGAATAATAAAGAAAAAGAAAAAGAAAAAACAGAAGAATTAAATTCTGTTAAATCTAAAAAAAATGATGATGAAACTGAAAATAAGGAAAAAAATGATAATAAAAATACAGAATCAGAAGAAAGAAATGATAAAAATATTTTAGATATAGATAACGATAAATTAAATGATGAAAATAAAAATGTGTTAGATCCAAAACAAAAAGAAAAACAAAAAAAAATCGAAAAATGGCAATCAGAAAAAAGGTTTACAAAAATTGATTTATTAGAAATATATTTAGGTCATAATTGGAGCTTAAGAGGTGAAAATTTTAATTTTGTTTTATCCAAAGATAATACAACAGATACACATTATAAAGGAAATAATTATATACACAATAATATAAATTCAAATGAAGATAATAATAATAATAATAATAACAATAATTCTAATACGAGTAACATCTATATGAATGATGGAAAAGTTTCTAATACATATAATAATAAAAGATATAACAATTCAGGATATAATCATGGAAATAATATGAATAATTCCCAATTGAATCAATACAGCATTCATAATTCTGGAAATAATATTGGAAACAATTCTAATAATATAGGAGGAAATAATAATAACTATGAAAAAAATATGCAAAGCAATCAAAATTCAAACAATGGCAAAGGTGGAGACGACGGTTGGAGGCATTCATATTCTAAAAATATGCAAAATAGTATGCATATAAATGGTGGAAATAACAATATTAACTATATGAATGGAAATCATAATGATCCTAATAGTTTGAATATAAATAATAATATTGGAAATAATCATGGGGGAAAGAATGGGCAAGGCAACACTTTTGAATGGAGAAAAGGAGATGGTGATAAATTAAAAGGATTTTTTGATTCTACAAGAGCAGTAGAATCACCAGATGCATGGAGAAATAATAATACAGGACAACAAAATGGTAATGGTAATAATTCTAAACCTACAATATCAGAAAATAGTTGGCTAGTAAAACAAAGTCAACTAAAAGCTGATAAATATACATGCTTAATGAGGAAATTAAGAGGTATTTTAAATAAATTAACATTTGAAAAATTTGATTTATTATATGAACAAATAATATTAGTAGATATATCAAAGCTTGAAGAAATAATTGGATTAATGAAATTGGTTTTTGAAAAGGCAGTAACTCAACACCATTTTGTGCAAATGTATGTACAATTATGTAAAAAATTAAACATACATTTTCATAGTATGAAATTAGAAGATGGATCAGTTGTTCAATTTAAAAAAATTTTAATAAATCAATGTCAAGATAGTTTTGAAAATAATTTAAAACCTATAGAATTTCCTAGTCATTTAAATGATGATGAAAAATTTGAATTTGAACAAATGCATAAAAATAAAGTAAGAGGAAATATGTTATTTGTTGGAGAGTTAGTTAAATCTGGAATTATTTCTATACCTATTGTTTTTGTATGTATTAATCAATTGTTAGAAAAAAGAGATAGTTATATTTCTCAAAAAAATGATACTAATGAAGGAAATCTACATTTAGAAGCATTATGCATGTTTTTAAATACGGTTGGTGAAATATTAGATACACATGAAAAATCAAATCAAGAAGAAGTGAAAAATTTATATAATAAATTAAATGAAATTGTAAATGATGAAAGTATATTATTCCGTGTTAGATGTTTAATTAAAGATGTTATAGACAATAGAAATGAAAAATGGAATAAAAAATTTGCTCACAAATTAGAGGGCCCAACAACTTTAAGTGTATTACATGACAAAATATTAAAAGAAACGATTGATCAAAATAATCGAATTTTTTCTACTAATAACTCAAACAATTATCATGAAAATAAAATGAATAGTAGTTTGAATAATATGCGAAATAATTTGCTTAGAAATTCCAACTATGGTATGAATAATAATAGTGGAAGTGGAGGTATGGGCAATAATAATAATAATAATATGCCATTTGGAATGAACAATCAAATGAATATGAGAGGAATGGGGAATACTGGAATGAAAAATATGGATCCAAATAAGAATATGAAAAAAATGACAATGAATATTATGAAGAATAAAAATACATCTTCTAAAATGATGCCTGATGATATGAAATTCGGACAAAATTCTGGTACTCATTTTGGTGATGGAACTGGACCATTTGTTACTGACAATACTTCTGGTGGTAATTATTATGAAAATACTTCAAAAAATAATATGCCATATAAAAATCAACCATTTATGGGAAATGATAATAACAATAATAATAATAACAATAATAATAATAATAATAATAATAATAATAATAATAATAATAATAATAATAATAATAATAATAATAATAATAATAATAATAATAATAATAATAATAATAATAATAATAATAATAATAATAATAATAATAATAATAATAATAATAATAATAATAATAATAATAATAATAATAATAATAATAATAATAATAATAATAATAATAATAATAATAATAATAATAATAATAATAATAATAATTCAGGTACTGGAGGAAGTTCGTCAAGCTCCCTCAACAATAATACAAATTCCAATAATGGTATTTTTAGCAATTTGAGTTCAATGTTTACGAACAAAGAAAACAAAAATGAAGGCAATTTTTTTTCAAGAGTTTTTAATTTAAAAAAAAATCAAAATAATAATAATAGTGGGCCAGGACAAGATTTGCCATTTAGAGGAGATGTAGATGGAAATATAAATAAAACTAATGAAAATAAGATAAATGGAAATGAAAATAAAGCAAACGCAAATAATAATATGTCAAATAATATTTCTAATGTAAATGAAAATGGACAAAATGATTATTCATATGTTGAGGATTATCTCCCTAAAATTAATGAAATAATGGAATTATCTACAAATGTAAATGAATGGGATGAATTAACAAAAAAATTTGAAGAATTAAATATTCCTTCAAAATATAATGAAAAACTTCAGAATACCATTTTAAAATTAACTTTAAAAAAATATGCATGTAATAAATATTTAGAAAGAAGTGAAAGTTATTTTAATTGGCTAATTACAATAGTTTTGGCAAATAAAATAGATTCAGTATCATTTAAATCGTGTTGGAAATCTTTCTTTTTAGAAAATGATGAAAATAGTTATGAATATACAAAAGAAGATTATCCATTGTTGCCATTTATAGCCAAAAATTTTATAAAAGCAGTTGAACAACATGACACTGATCATATTCTTTATGATATAGATGCATTGAATGAAATAAAAAATGTTGTATAAGAAATAACGAATAAATATTTCTCTTTTTTATTAATCCTATCCAATTTTGTCTTCCCCATTTTCCTTTTCTTATTTTTCTATTTTTTTATTATTTAAATAATTGTGTATATATCCATTGTATTCCCCAACATTATTTTATTTGCATCCCCATATTTATATAATTTCGCATTTTTAGATGCTACAATTCGCACATATATGAGCATACACATATTTGTATATTTAAAAATATCGTGAAGTTTTCTTCGAAATTATTTTGTTCTCCAACATTTAAAATTGATTTTTACTCGATAAAAGATATTTATACATATATATATGCATGTATGAATTTTATTCCTTGTATGGAATTTTTGTAAAATATTTTAATAAATGATTTCAAAACAAATAAAGTGCACGAAATGTCGTATCATGTGCGTCTCTAGTGGGTTGGTATAAATTTGTGTACGAATGTTGAAAAAGGAAAAAAAAAGGGAGAAAATAATAAAGGATATATCTGCACAGTTGTGTGATGTGTAAAAAAGAAACAAGAAAAAATTGCAACATAATAAGAGTGTAGCAAACTCGAGTAGTCGTATTTTTTTCTTTTATTATGATTAAGAATGGATTATTAATCAGATTGAATGTAAAATATGTAGAAATATAATTCAAATATATATGTTAGAAAAATTATTATTCATTATTTGATCGGCACAATTTTGTGCTTTTGTAAGAGACATTTTGTTATCATCAAGAAACATAAAAATTTCTCTTTTCATTTCTCTTTTCCCAAATATCCATGGAGAATTCGCTTCCTTAAAAAAATATTTTTTAATTTTTAGATCATAATTAACATCATAAAATATTTTTTTATTTAATTCAGGGTTAAAGACAAGTTTTATTTTTTTTTTTTCACATTTTTTATTTTGTATACTATTATTATTTTGAGAATTTTCAGTTATTGTTTCATTAGTTTTCAGATTATTTGGGGTTTCTTCTTTTTCTATAATAGATATAAAATTATTTGTAACTGGCTGAGGATTTTTTTCTGTTTCTGTTTCGGCTTTTGTGGTTAAAATGTTGGGATTTTTTATTTTATTTTCTAAAAAATTTGTTGCTTTTTCCCAATTACTTTCAGATTTTTCAGACTTATTATTTTTATCCTGTTCAATTAGTCCATCTTTATCTTTGGCTGAATCCTTTGGCTTTGTTCCCGCTTCTGAGTTTTGATCTGCCTCGATTGTTTTCGCATTTTCACCAAGGCCGTTATAATTTTTGTCGTCACTATTTTGGGAACTATTTTGAGCAATGAATAATTCAGTTTCCTTGTTTTTGTTTTCTGTATCTGTCTCTTTTTCTATTTCCTCGCTTTTTGATTTTTTAATCTTATTTGATTTGAACTTATTTTGTTTCGTTTCAAATGTGTCAAATAAATGATGAATATGGGATACTAAAAGTAATTCTTCTGGAGTAAATTTTTTATTATTATTTGATGCTCTTACAGAATTGTTAATTTTATTGTAATAAAAATATTTAATAGCATCATCTCTATTAATATATTTTTTAAATTGTAATTGTAAGTGATCATTTAATCTATTTAAATTAAATATATTACTTTTATTTTCATTTTTCCATTTATTTTGTATATCTATTATAATATCAAAATCTTCATCCTTTATTGTACTACCTTTGATTAATAAAATTATTAATATCCCCTTAAATATAAATGCAACTAGTTTGTATTTTTTTTTTTTTGCTAATGTTATAACTGGCATAAATACGGACGATCTGCATTTGTATTGATTAGCATAAGTAAGAGCACATATATGTGTATATTAATTATTTCAAGTATTTTCAGAATAAATATATGTATTTGTTTTCATATATAAAATGGTATATGTTGGGTAGCAAACAAATTTATAAAAATTAACACTTTACTTTTTTCTTACTTTTTAATTCCTAGAAGAAATCCATTTTTATCTTCTACTGAGTTACATCGTCCAAAGCTTGATAAGCCCCCGTTTGTCTAGCATAAGCCCAAGAAAAAAAATATAAAAAATGTAATAAGAAAAATATAAAACTTTCAATTAATCCGGGAATATCAAGGTAAAAAATAAGAGAATAATAAGAATAAATAATTATACACAAAATTGCAAATTACGTTGGTAGCGGCAGATGATGCAATTTTTTTAAAGGGGGGTTGATTTAACTTTAAATTGTTGACCTTAAATAAATAAAAAAAAATTGTAAATAAAGAGAAAAACATAATTAATGCATATAATGTATATACTCATTTTTAATGTTTGTATGACAAAATATATTGGGTAGTTTCACACATATAAAATATATTTATATATATCTAACAATTCCATTATAGGAGACCAAATAGTTGTAAATAACTTTTATTTCTTCTAACGGTAAACTTGAATAAATAAAATATCCTTCATAAAATAAGGCTCCATGTTTTATTCGCTTATGCGTAAGTACTAGTGATGAAATTAAATTCTATAATAATGAGTGGTTGAAGAAAAAATATGTGCATATATATATGTATTCATGTGTGTGTGCATTTTTTTTTTATTGAGCAGCTAGCTAAAAACAAAATTTACCTGAACAGTAATGTAAATATGATTTTCAACAGGGAACATATAAAAACTTTGAAGTTCTAAAAAAATGGATTTAAAGAAACATATATAAAGTGTTATCATAGCTTTAGTTATATATATGATCGAATTAAAGCATGCAGAATTTTCTTACCATTGTATATACTCAATGTCTCATTGTTAATAGCGTTTATGTATGTAAAGACATAATCGTCTAAAATGTTTTGCAATATTTTTTTTTTATTTATATTTTCTGATAAACAAATCATGAAAAAAAGAAAAATATTAGCTTATATATTCTATGTTTGTATGAGTAACAAATTAGAAATGTTTATATTATTGTTGGGGAAAAGATATAGAATTGTACACCTCATATTTCACTCTTTAAATAATTTAAACAATTTGCATTATTTTGATATATATATATATATATATAATATATTTTTTACCCGAAGTTCTATATTTCTTGTATTTCAGAAAGCTACGTATATGACCATGTAGCAAAGTAAATATAGAAATGAAGTTTTTTAAAATGTGATGTAATAATTTACATACTAAATTTTCCATATTATTATTTTTACATGTATTTTTTGCAACTATGGTAATAAACACACGCTTATACCATTTTTCTATAACCATTAAATTTGTGGTAGTTACTATATGATCTAAATGAGATTTGCTGAACTGTTTTATAAATACTGATATTCCTTCCATTGCACTAGCATGTGCTACTTTTGACATATCATGTGTTTCGTTAGGATAGTAGTATAGCACCTTTTCTGCCTATCATATGTATTAAGTAAAAAACCGGATGGATACGTGGAGGCATATCGCAGTCACTTCTCATTTTGTAAATGAGTATGTGAATTTAAGAACTCTCTTTAAATATATATATTGGATAATTATTTTCATTATTTTTTTTTAATAAATGAATAAAATATCCTTAGTGCAGGATATTTATATACATACATGTGTATATTTATCGACAAGTATTTTATGTGCGTTTTGTACCTGTAGTTCCTCATCAGTAACTGTTTTATCAATTTTCTCTATATCTTCGTCATATATAAATAGGGCTTCAATTTTAGTTTTATCCATTTTGGAGGATGTTTTTATGGAAATAAAAAAACAATAGTCGATGATATAATACTATTATACAACTCTATTCCTATTTTGCATTAAAACAGCAAGCTTGTATATTCATTACTATTAAGATATATTATATATACCACCTTAAATTTAATGTTTATTTTATGACTAATTTTATTATATTACCCATTGAATAGTAGTATTTATATTATTAAGAAATGGCGTATTTATTTGGCTTATAGTAAAAAAAAAGGCCTATTTCTATTTTATATATACATATATATAGTTTAATACCCTAAAAATATCACCATATTTTGGTATTTAATATAAGGGTGTGAAGACTCAAAGGTATACACTTTTTTTTTTGTAAATGATTTTAATTTTGAAAAATGTTGGTTTGAGGGCGGTAGTTCTATAATGATAAAATTAATTTTTGTGCCAAGAATGTGGAAAAGTATACACAAAGATATACACATAAAATATGTTAAAATTGGAAAACAATGTGAAATTATAATAAGTAAAAAAACAAGAAAAATACAAATAAAAAAGTGATAAATTAGAATCAATAAAAAAAGTTAAAATAAAAAAAATAGTTTTTCGAATTTTTCGAATTCAATAAAAAAATATTTTAAACATAAAAAATATTTTATATTATCATGATAACGTAAATAGAAATTTTGCATAGAGCAAATGTAAAAAAAACGGAAAATATGAGAAATATATGTAGCTAAAATAAATGAAATAAAATTTTGAGCATATAATAAATGCATATTCATAGAGATACCGATTTTATATATCATTTATACATATAGAAGCTGTATATGATATGAATTATAGAGCCCATAAATGTGTTAAAATAAATGGTAACAAATTATACTATATTAATTATAGATTTATAAAATAAAATAAAATATAATAAAAACAAAAAAGAATAAAAATGGTATGAAAAAAGGTTAAATAAAAACTGTGTTTTTGCTTCAAATATTTGAAAAGAGTTTTAATTATATATAAACTTCAAGAGTAACATACATTTTTTTTGCTTTTTGTTTCGGGATCTGCTAGATCTACAACTACCTATTTTAAATAAAAAAGTAAATAACGATAATATATTGATAATCTATGAAATAGAAAAAATCTTCGAACAATACAAAAAAAGATAAATTATATTTACTTCTTTTCCGTCAATTATATGTTTATAATTTTTATTTGACAATATCTTCTTAACACATTCACTGTCAAGGAATGTAACGAAAGCTATCCCCCGTGGCTTGTTCGTGCATATGTCTAAAAAATAATATATCAATGAATGAAATAATAATATACATACAAAATGGGACTGTATTATTATTATTTTTTTTGCAAATAACCATTTGGCATATATATATCTATGATCTCTCCATAGCTTTCGAAATAATTTCGAAGGGTTTCTATAGTAGTTACACTATCTGAAGATAAAGCAAAAAAAAATGTGGAGATATAAGGAAGGATAATCATATATATATGTGCATGTATATATAATATTTTTATTTGCTTACTTAATTTTGTGACAAATAACTTATATTCCCGCTTGTTCCATTCGTCGACACCATGCAATTTGCGAATAACTATAGATAGTCAAAAATAAAAATATGAAGAAATTACAAAATAGTCAAGATAATAATAAAAATGAGCAAAAGATAATTTATTGTTTACTTACATGATGAGTGATTATTTCTGTAGCTTCTATATGTGGTCATATTAGTAGGATATGTTAATTTACTTTGTTCAAACATTGTATTTTGGTTAGTCATTTTGTTTTTCAAAATAGCGACGCCTAATAAAAATATATGTAATTATCAAAACCAATAAAAAAATATATATTATTATAGTTTTACAACTTTTTATTATTACATTTTTTTCATCTTTACCTTGATTTATATATTGAGGATTGGAAAAATCGTAGGGATGTTCCATATTTTTAGAATTATAAATATTTTCATTATGTAAATATGAATTATTCCAATTACAGTGTTGTGTAAAATTCCAGTAATAATCGGGAGTAGTACAATCTGTGAAATTTGAATATGATAATTGATTTAAATACTTTGGATCAGCATTATATCCAAATGGTAGAAAATATGGAAATGGAATGTTGTTTTTGAAAATATATTTATGATTTAATAAATCAATTGATGTATTATCATTATTATTAGGGTATATATTATAATAATTGCTCATGAAAAAATCATTTCGCATATTTTGTGAAATATCTCTTGTGTTAATATTATTTTGTATATTTAGATATGGATTAAAATTTGTATTATTATTTTGAATTTTTTTTGTATATTTTTTTTCATTTTTTGAACCCTTCGACAAATAGTGATCATATGGAAGATCTAAGGGGCATATATTTTGAGAGAAAAAAAAAAAAAAAAATTTTAACTTAGAAATAAGAGGATGTAGAAATGGAGGAAAAAATAACTATATATATATAGATTGCTTGTGAATATTCATGTCTTACAAAAAAGATGCTTAGATTTTGAATTCCTCATTGATGCAACATCAACAACTATTTCTTTCCCACAAATGATGTGCAGTTTTTCACTGAGCGCCTAAGCAATGCACACATATGTATATATATATATTTCTGTTTTTATGGAAAAAGTCATAGGAAATATAAAATAATGTAAAAAAATATGAATAATGAGGAGTGCAACTTACTTTGTCCATAGAAATTTGATTCTCAAACGAAACAAATCCGAATCCCTTATTTTTATTGTTTGATAGGTTTTTTGAGATATATATATCTATAATTTTACCATATTTTGAAAAATATTTTTCAAGATCTTTTTTGTTTACTTCAAACGGCAATCTCGTTACGAATATTCTGGGGTATTCTTTCAGAGCCTTCATAAAAAAATATTCATAAAAAAATATTCATAAAAAAATACTCATAAAAATATTCATAAAATAAAGTGATAAACAAATGTGGAACATTAATATTAATTTGTGAGATATGTAATTTTAATAAGACAGTGTGTTATTATATACCTCCTTTACTAAAATTGCTTTATTTTCGATAACTTCTGTTTTTATATTTTCATTAAAATTGTCATATTTTGTATCTGATATAGTGGTATTATTAGTTTTATTTATATCGTATACAAAATCAGAGTTATTTTGAATATTTGAATCGTTTAATATGGGTCTTATTTCATTGTTGAAATTTTTTTTAATTTTTTTATTTTCTTTATTTTGTTTTAAGGGATTATTTTTTCTTTTAATCCTGTTATCTAATTCATTTTTATATTTACTTAAATTGTTTATGTTATTAATATCGCTTTTTTCCATTTCTAAATGTGTACTTTCTATTTCTTGGTTATTGATTAAAATTTTATTATTTTCGGAAGTTTTATAGCATGTTGTTAATTCATTTGTGTATTCTAGATTATAACTTTTAGCACACACATCGATGTTTCCATTTATTCCTGAACAATAAGTTTCCTTATTTTGTTCACTAATAAATGAATTGATATTTTTATTATTATTGTCAATCTCCGAATTTTCACTTCTTTTTTTTTTTTTTAAAAAATCATTATGCATTTCATCTTCTCTGCCCTTATTAAAACTGATATTGTTTTCCTCTATATTTTTACAATTTGACATAGCCATATTTGTCATTCAGTTGATGAAACATGTATATAAATATGTATATGTTTAATTGTATATATATATATATATATATTGTTATCTATCCATACATGTACATTGTTAATTGTAAATTTATTTTGAAAAAAATATTTATAAGAGTAAAGAAAAAGCTTAATTCATTGTTACATTGCTTCATGAATTTGCTAGTTTATTATTTATGTATGCTATTATTAATATATATGACTCTATATTTCATTTACTAATAACCATATAGTGACTTGGGCTTTATAATGTACATATCACACTAAACAAAAAAATGCAAATAATTTTTGTATTATTATATATAGGGCTATCCATGGATTCCTAATGGTTTTTATTTTGCTATATTGTTAATATATATATATATATATATATATATATATACGTTTTTTTTTGTGAATAAGAATACACCATAAAACCATTATACTCGTATTTCCGTCATTTTTATTAAATTGACATTTTTATTTTACTATTTCAATGTTTATTATTTTTTTCAAAATCACCATTATTTATTTATTTATTTTTGATACTTTCTTTTCACAGTAATAGTTACTATTTTATTAATTTTTTCTCAATCCTTAATTACACCTTTTGTGTAAATTAGCACTTTGAGCGTTAAGTTTTTCACATAATTGGCAAAACAAATAAACAAAAAATTAATAAAAATGAGTAAAAATTAATAAAAATGAGTAAAAATTAATAAAAATGAGTAAAAGTTAATAAAAATAAGTAAAAATTAGTAAAAATTAATAAAAATAAATAAGTATGATTTTGTTATTTTGTTCAATTTTTTGTTACAAATATTGATTTGGGAAAGGAAAAAAGAAATATTCATTTAGCTATATATATTTAAGACACAATATAAAGCTTATATCAAAATATATATATGTTCATTTAACAAAGATTATGTTATTTTTTGGCTATCTTAATTATTCTAATTTATTATTTTTATTCTTAAATTCTTTGAAATAAATTCAAAATTATGATCATTTTTTCAGTTTAATTATTATATATTTGGGGGCACTTACCAAAGTCTCTATCCCCCTCAAGGAATATCATATTCTATAAACAAATATATAGTCTAAAAACAAAACTATCATTTATATATATGAATAATATTAATGAAATAGTTTTGAAAATAAAAAAGAAATACCTTCAAAATACACTTAATAAAAGTTTATAACAAAGGTGAATCTCATTTGTCTACAATATCATTATATATATATATTCCTTTACAATTCATACATACATATATATTATATATTTTTATTATGCAAAGATGCAAAAAATATACTATAAGCCTCGAATTGTACAAACGCATTATAAGTATACTCTTGTTTTTTTTTTGTTACAATATAAATTCCAATAAAATGAAAGGTTTATTTATTCAAATTAAAATGTGTATTTTTAATGATATTTATTAAATAAGATATAATAGTTTTTATTATTTAAAAGTAAATAGAATATTGAAGAAAATTATATATAAGGATAATCATAATGTAGTGCCAAATTAACCAATATAGAATTAATATCAATATATATACAAATAAATATATTTATAATATATATATATATATATAGATATTTTTATGCATTATTTTGCATTATTTACAGCAACAATAATTAGCAAATGGTGTTAAATACATAACCGCGCATTTTAATAAATATATATGGTGTTATAGGAAACAATAAAAAAATATATAAAATTAAAAAAAAAAATTTAAGTTTATCGATACACGCATTTATAATTTAATATATACTAATAATAATATATATAGAAGATTCCACATATATACACTTCGGTACAACAATTTATATATATATATACATGAACAAATCTTAATTTTAATGTCCCCCTCGCCCAGTTGTTCTTATATTTCCAGCTTTTCCACCTCTTTTGTCTGTTCCCCTACCAAACCCTCGGCCTCTATTGCGTCCACTTCCCCTTACGCCACCTCGACCTCTTCCGGCATTTCTCGATTTTTCTATAAATACAAAAAAAAAAATATAAATAATAAAATAATGCTTTAAAAACTTTTTATTTTATTCAGATATTAATTATTTGTTATTACGCTCAGCCGTTTCCTCAATGGCGTTTTCTATAGCTTGATCTTGTACTCGAATATATTTCACACTACTCCCTCTAACATAACACTCAGATATTTTCCAAAATTTATCTCCATCTTTTGATGTGCATATTATATTTTTCATATGTAAATTCATAAATCGATCACAAAATACTAAAAATCCACTATAAGTTTCTCCATTCTTTAGCTCAACCATCTGAACAAGTCATAATATTTATAACAAAAATAATAAAATGGCTAATTGACTATTAAGATAATAGCATATTCAAAGAAATGTAAATAATGCTAGGCAATTAAAAAATCAATGTTGTGATAATTTGTTTTATTCTTATATATTACCACTGGTTGATTTTGAGAGCATTTTAACAAAGTTAAAGGAAACTAAGGGAAAAAAAAATGAAAAAAAAAAAAAAATTATTGAGAAATGACAATTAATGGGATATTATTAATCATATAAATACTATGGACGTATTGGGCCTTTTTCTTTTCCTTTTTTTATATAGAGCAATAATATATTATAATTATCTTAAAAAATGCAACACTACTGCGTAATTCTCATAATTTTTATTAAATAAGTATTTTTCATTTTATATGTCATATTATTTTCTTGATATATAGTATATGCAAATATTTCCATAAAGCATGCAAGTTCTTACCACCATAGTCCTTATTTTTAATATTAATTGCTTTGAAATATTTTCTGTAATAAAAAAGAAAACAAGGAAAAATTATTATTAAATAATGAAATGCCAACATATATTATTTTAGTGGTAACATATAATAAAGCATATGAATATATTTTTGATGTCAATAAGAATCATTATATTAACATAAGTATATAAGGCATAGAATAATAAAAAAAATCGAACAAATATAATTATACATGTTTTCAATATATTTTTTTTCGTGATAATGTCTAATATTTGAATAGTTGCATATAGATATACTAACTGAAGTTGATATATTATAATATGTCTATAATAATATGTATAAAGTATGTTCTTACTTTTTTAACAATATGTTACGCATTTAATATTATACAACTACAAACAGTTGCCAATGTGTAAAATTTGTCAATTAAAAGCTTTTAATAATTAATATAGTACATATACAAAACATAAATAAAATATGAGCATATAAAAATGTGTATTACAAATTTTAACTTTTTTTAAATTTGTATTTAAGCTACTTTTTCACACTCTTAACACCAAAAGATGTTGAATATAAAATAATACAATTAAATTTATAAATGAACTAACTATTTATGCTTTAATTACATTCTGTATATGTAAATTTTGTTGTTAGCTATTAAAATTGTATAAAATAAATAAAAAAAAGGATAAAGGAAAGATAAAAATGGTAGTACGAGAAAAATTATACATATATATAATACAGGTTGAATAATATATATGTATATATAAAATCTAAATATAAAAAAAAATAAAATATATTAAAAAATAATTTGAAATTAAAATACATAGAAACATTTAGCTACAGTTTATAGACCATGAAAAGAAAGAAATATGACATCCTTTTTTACTATATAATTAAACATATTAAGGTACATAATAAATAATATATATACGCGTGTATATTTTAAATGCCTTCTTTTCATATAACTTTTATTTTCCTTATATAAAAAAAATAAATAATAAAATAAATAAATTAGGAATAAAATAAATTAAATATTTTATTTGTTTGGAGAACAAATTCATTGTTTGCCTTAGTTAAATAACATTTAATCATGTACATATATTGTATATAATTTTTTTTTACTATATATTTTGATTTATTGTAACAATTTTACAAATTAAGAATATAAAATAATAATCGTGAAAAAGTAAAATAAAGATATGATGGATAAGGTGTTTTCTTTTAACAATTTGCTTCATATATTTTTATATATGTATAAAGCAATAATTTTTGGCTATACATTGAAATGTGTTAATAAGTGTAGTATTACAGGGATCATTTAAGGATATATGTATTTATTAAGCTAACTTATAATTTAAAAGATTATATTACAATTAAGCAAAATTTTTAATATAAAAAATATGGCATGATATATAAAATAAATGAATAAACTGATAGACGAAGAACAAATAAAATTAAATAAATCGAAAAAATAAAATACTAATATTAAAGTATTGACTTTAAAACTTTTCTAAGTTTTTCGTTAGTTTCTTCTTTATTGGCATATATTTTAGATTTAGTTTTGTTTAGAATTTCAATTGATTGAGCATTTAATTCTTTCCACTCCCTATCTTCTAATGTCTCTAATTCCTTTTTTTCAGATTCATAAACATTTATGATGTTTTCTGTTTCCTTATAGAAGTCCTTTAAAAGTTAAAAAATACAAAAAAAGTAAAAAATAGAAAGGGTTTATCTTAAAATACAAATATATAAACATATTTGTGTATAAATTATATATAAGGAAATGTATATAAATGCACATTATATATAATGAATTGAAGATTTTATATAGTTAAATAAATATATTCTAAAATGTTTAAAATAAATAACCTTAATTTTATTTTTGTAATTGTTTGCTACTTCAGCTAATTCGGTTTTCAATTTTTGATATATTCTATGTTTTTCTTTAATATTTTTTTCCTGTTTTAAAATATTTTCACGATATTTATTTAATTTTTCCTCTGCTGTATTTTTTATAGCATTTTTTTCATGATTAACAGTGTTAATTAAACAATTTTTTGTATCTTTGACTAAATAATCTATTTCATGTTCAAATTTTCTTTTTGACTCATTAGTTATTTTTTTTATTTGTTGTATCATTTGAAGAACATCATCATCATTTTCATAAAAGTTAGACATTTTTTCTTAAAAATAGCTAAAGAAAATAATATTTTTATAAATATATAATTATGTATTTTTTTTTTTAAATATTTTATATAAGAAAAATATCCATATATATTGTATACATATTTTCCCTTTTTTTTTCATATGTTGTATATTCGTTGTGTTTGGAGAAAAAAAAATTTTAAAAAAAAAAATTTAAGCTTAATATTAAGCTTATTATATATTTTCGTATATAATAACATTAAATATAAGTATACTAATTAAAGAGGTACACACGAAACAGAAATATATATGTTATTGTAATTAAGTGTATTTACACAAAAATTAGGAAAAATGAAGAATATTGCTATATAATAAGGGATGAATTATTAATTTCAAAATGTCAAAAAAATCAAATAAAATTAACACAAAAAAAAATGGGCATATAACACTTAACATACAAATATAATGAAAAAAAAAGCAAATTCCAATGTGATATTTGTATATAAATTGATAATTTAGTTTTTTTAGTAAAATTTATTTAACTTTTGTTATAACATATTTACTATCCATCCATAAAAGACATTAAAGCGTCCTCTTCCTTAGGGTTAATCTGAAAAGAGAGGATATATGAGTTGAGCAAATGAAAAAAATGAAAAAGTGAAAATATGAGGAAACTATGTTTGTTTATAAACTATACCTGTTCGTATATCATTGAAATTTCAATTAAAATTCTATCAAATGTAGGTCTTTTATATTTGTTCCTATTAATACAACTCTTTATTAAATTCTAAAAAGAAAAAAAAAAATGCAACATTTTTGGGGATAAATGAATGTGGCTTATTTTATATTGATATTTTTTTATAATACTTTAATAAAAGGTGGAATATTTTGAAAGGGTAATGATTCTTTGGCATATCCAACTGAAGCCTATAATGAAATAATAATAAATCGATGTTATGCATAAATATGAAATGTATATAAATTTTTATTTATATTTTTCATAAAGATTGACACGCATATTAATAGACATATGCTTATACCAAAAGATGAGATTTAAAACGATAATTAAAAGGAACACTATTTGTCATCTGAAAGAAAAAAATAAAAATATTTTTTGGAATTATATTTGCTAATTACAGATTTATGTAACATGATATGACTTGTTTCATTTATTCATTTTTTTTATGTTTTTTTATTTTGTTTATATTTAATTGATATCCAATTTAGCCTTACAAGTTCCCATAGTATAATACCATAAGCATATACGTCTGAATATAAACTTGGACTTTGTTTCCCCTTTAATATCTATAAATTAAATAAATATGTTATGAATAAGTTAATCCTATAGTAAATAAATAAGAGGTAGGGTATATACTCTGAATTTATTCATATATGTAATATATTTATGCATTTGTTTTTTTTGTTTACTTCAGGGGATGTCCAAAAAAAAACAGAGGAATTATGGGTATTTGAAGATACATTAATTTCTCGTGTATTATATTTATAAATATGATTTTTGGAACTAAATACATGGAGCATATCCTCTGAACCCTTATTCACAATTTTTATTTTTTTGATTTTATTTTTGAAGTGCTTATTATTAAATTTGATTACATTATTTGGAAAAACTATATAAGAATAATCAATATTTATGTCGAGACATTGTTCTATTTCTTTAATTCCAAAATCCGATATTTTTGCATTTAGAGATCCGTCAAGTAAAATATTAGTCGGTTTGAGGTTTATCCATCGTACCTGATTGTATTAATAAGGTTATATACACATGTGGAAATAAATGCAAAAAAAATGTATAGAGTTTTATATAATTTTAGGATGCATGTATGCACATTAAATGTTTATGCAATAAAGTGGAATAGTTAGATACGCAAATATAATACCTTTTGTTTTTCCAAATAAGAGCAAGCTAGGGTAATGTCCCTGATGAAAATGAAAAGAATGTAATGATGAATGTGCATTTTATAGGAAATAATAGTAATTTATTATCATTATTATGATCACTATTATTATTATTATCATTATTATTATCACTATTATTATTATTTTTATTATTTTTTTTATTTATTTTTTTTTTTTTACATGATGATTTTCATTATTTGATGATCAGACAATTTGTTTTTTCTGCTGTCACATTTTTTCGATTTAAAATAGGAATGTGTTTTTAGATAACTAAATAAAATTTTTTTTTTTTTTTTTTTTTTTTCTAAATAAAAATTAAAATCTTCTTGAAGTGGTGGAAAGGCATATGGACGATTTATTTTGATTTTAGCTTTAAAGTTTAATTTTTTATTTATTTTTTTTTGGGATATTTTATTTTTTAATAAATTTTGTGACTCATTTGTGAAGATTGTTCGATCACTGTTTTTATGTTCGTGTGATATAGATATATTGTTTTTCTTTTTTCTAAATAAATAATAATAATTACCACACAATATATTATTTTTATTTCTGAACATGGAATGTATTTTATTTATATATCGGTTCTTGTTAAAATTTATATTTTTTAGTTTTGTATTATTCATATTAGATGAACTAGTGTCTAAAGATTTGATTGACGTTGATGAAGAATAAATCTGTTCATCTTTTAAATTATTTTTTTCGGTTATTTTATTTTTTGCATTATTTTTGCATTTTATTTCTAAAAGTTTGTTTCTTAAAATATTCCTCGAATCAAAATTAATTTTTTCATTATCATCATTTGAAATATATTTTCTATCACTAGACATTGTATTATTTTGTTGTTGAAAATTTTGATTTATGAATTTTTTTTGATAATATTTTAAAAGTTTGCTTACATAAATATGTTTATATTTTACACAATGCAAATAAGAAAATAGACATAAATTTTTTATATATTCATATATTATAAAAACAAAAGGATAGCTAATTGAAACACCCATTATTAATGCTATATTAGTATGCCTTAAAATATATAACTTATATAAAACTTTATGAAATTTTGTAAAATTTTTTATATTTCCAACTAAAACTTTTATAGCGACATCTTTACCCATATATCTACCTCTAAATACTCTACTTTTCATTTTTTGGGGTTTTGTCTTTTTTCTTTCATTTTTACAATCACTATAATTAAAATATTTTCTATTTTTATTTTGTTGGAATTTAGAATGATTTGATGCATATGAGCAATTTCTAATACCAGGGTTTATTATTCTATTTTTAATAATTTCACAATTTTTGTAAAAGTTAAAACTATCACAAAAATCTAATTCATTGTTTGGATTCAAATCATTTTCTACATCTCTAACATAATAATTTCTTATTTGATACAAAAATGTTAAATTTTCTGGAGGTATTATAAAGCTATATATATATGAAAATGCCAAACTGCTATTGATGTATATATTATTGCTATATTTTACTATTTTGTTATTATTGTGAAAGTTGGCAAACTCGCTATGTTCGGAGCAAAACGAAGATGTTTCTGACGATGTTTCTGACGATTTTTCTGATGAACTTTCTGAGTCTATCGAACAGGGTGATTTTGGTAGTTCATCTTGTAATTTTGTTGGGTTTGAATCGTTTAATAAGTTAGTTTCATTTTTAGAATTTATAATAGGAGAAAGATTCGGGTTGTTTTCCTCCTTTTCTTTATTTGGCTTAATAGGTTCGGGCTCCAATTTGTCGTGAAATAGCATTTTCGAGGATAAACCAGAATGTATATTTGCAAAGGATGATTCTGAAGAGGTAGATAATATTTGTGTGACGGATTCATTACTTGATTGTGATTCATTAGATGCGTTATTTAATTTTTTTAACATAGATATATTTTTTTGAATATGATTAATATATTTATTTTTTAATTTTTTTTTTTTTTTTCCTGTAATTTGGTCATTAGTATTTAATTCCTTTCCTTTTTCGATATTCATAGGAACATTATTTTCATCAATAGGAATTTTAAATTCATCTTTACTTTTATTCCATATTGAATTTATTACTAAATTTTGTAGATTTCTGATATTTGTATTTCCTTTGAAAAATCCATTTTTTATTTTATCTGAAAACGATTTATCGTCATCATTTTTTTGGTCTATCATTGATTTAATTTGATTCATTATTATTTTTTGATTATTTTTCTGAAAGTCTTCTGCTTGGCTACTTGTTGTCGCTGTGTATTCACCGTCTTTGTTTTCTCTCATTTTTTTTTTTTTCATTTTTTTTTTTAGGTAAATTTCATATTCTTCTAAGTTCAACGTATTAGAAAACCTTGTGTTGTAAGCCGTAACGCGCAGGTTTTTTATAAGTTGTAAAAATTTGATAGCTTGCCCATATGATAATATTCCAAGTTTATTTCTTATAAAATATAAGTTTAAGTTATTTAATCTTTGGCCATTAATATTATTTTTATAAACGCTTAAAGCCCATTTCATAGGAACATTACACAAACTAAGCCACTGTGCTACTTGTTCTTTATTCCACAGCTCATAATTTTCAATTTTTAAATCTGTATTATTGTTTATTATATTTTTTAGCCTTAGCATAATACTTTCGTCAGATATGTCTTTTATTTTGTTATTTTCAAAGTTAGTTGATGAATTACTGTATTCACTATGGTTCATATAATTTTCCTTCGATTTTTTAAGTTCGTCTTCTTGTTTATTTATTTGTTTTTCTTTTTTTTCAAAATGTGAAATATAATCTGATCCAATTGATTTAGAAGTAGATTCACATGATGAGCAAAATATGGAATCATTTAAAGAGTTCATTTCATCAAATGTTTTTTTTTTTTTATATTTTAACATATTGTTTTGAGATTGCTCTAGGTTTATTTTCTTTGAAAAATTATCTACTTTATCAGTATCATCATTTTCATTGTACTTATTATTAGGTATATCAATAATTTCTTCTTTTTTATTAACAATTGATTTTTCTTGGCAATTTTGAATTATCATAATATTGTCTTTTTCAAAATTTATCGATCGATTTTGTATTTCACTGTCTTCTAGTATTCCATCGTTTTTTTTTTTTTTTTTTTTTTTCTTATTTGATATATACTCATAAACCTTGCAATGATCAATTAAACCATTTTTATAATAAAATAAATAAACAATATCACTGTCAAATTGTTTAACTTTAACTTTATTTGAAATATGATCATATTTCCATTTTGAAATGTATTTTGTTAAATTTTTATCGATATATATTCCTTTACCATGTTTTTTACCATTTATAAAATGCCCAAAAAATGAATTTCCATTTTCATATAACATTAATCCCCTACCATGTGGCAAATTATCTACATTCAAATCCCCAGCATAATAATATTTTTCAAATTTTATGTAATTTTTTGTTTGAATAGAATTTATATTTCCCATTATATATTTCTACAAATATAATTTAGTATATAACATGATTTTAAATAATTTAAGAGTAAAAAATTAACAAAAATATAAACTTTGCTCAAAATCAAATAAAAACATCCTAATTAAAAAATTTGATAATTGAAAATCAAACTAAACACATTTATTCATACATACAATATAATATTTATGATTATATTATAAAGTAAATACATTTTTATAATTTATATATTTTGCACATTTATTATTATTTCGAATATTATGTAGTTATTTAAATTTATATTTTTGAATATCAATCATGAAAATTAGGCAATATTATTTCCTTCCGATGTTACTATTTTAATCCTACTATTTATTTGTTTATTTTCAATTCTATTTAATTCTCCTTAATATCTTTTGCATTATTCTGAGTACCAAGTTGCAGAAATCTTGTTCACAAACATATTTATGCATAAATATAGATAATATATGTGCATAGTTTTGATTGATATTTCCCTTTGTGTATATAATAGCTACTTTTGTTTTATATTTTATTAAATTTCATTTTAATTTTTTTTTTTTTTTTGGCTATTTTATTTTTTCTATTTCTATCTCTCGGTTTGAGATGAACATACCGACGTTTTAAAATTGAAATAACGAAATAGTGGTGGAAAATATAAAAATAATAAAAAAAAAAAATATATAATAAAATAATCAAGGGTAAAATATGTTTCCCTTTTTGATACATACGCTTCCGCCGATTTTTTGACAGACTTATCTCAAAATGGAAAGGGTTTGGAGTTGTGAACAAATATATTAATATTTTTCGTGCATTTTTTTTTCTATAACAATTTTACTTTATCCAATCATTTATATTTTTCATTTTTTTAGAATACTTTCACAGTTTTTATTTGTGTGTTTTGAAATAAAGGCTATTTTGTGATTAAAAAAAAAATAATAATAGACTTACAATGGGGGAATTGAATAAAACAAAGATTTTGGATTATTTTGAAAAGTTAATTAAATTGGAAAATATTTATGAAAATAAAGAAATCGAACTATGTTATGAACATTTAAATAAAGAAGAATTAGTTGAAAAAGGAATTTTATTAAATAATTTGACGATTAAAGATGTTACAAAACATTATGGAGGGAATAATAATTCTTATATTTTAAAATTAGTAAAAAAAAAAAAAAATATGGACACTAATGATTTAAGTGATGATGAAAATTTAGAAAATTTTAATCATAATTTATTTAGTAAAGGAAGTGTAATACATTTTTCAAAAAAAAGAAAAAAATATAAAATTGATAATGATAAAAATGTGAGTAATAGTTTAACAATGAGTGATAATATAGGTATATATACATGTACAGTTAATAAAATAAAAAAAAATAAAATAAATATTTTAATAAATAATATAGATATGTTATGTAAAGAACTTAATATTTCAAATCCTTATATGCTATCTGAAAAATCATATTTTGATATTTGTTTAATTAATAGTGAAATATCCACAAATAGACAAATTCAAGCTATTCAATTGATCAAAAAATCGTTGGAAAATCCAACTGACATATTAAAAATTCTCTTTTTAGATCAAATACCGACTCAAAACCTTTTTCTAAAAAAAATTTTGCCTCTTTTTTCTGAACAAAACCAAGATGAAATTAATCAGACAAATTCCAACTCATTGACTAATCACGAATCAGGTATAAATATATCAGATTATATTTACAAATGTAATAAAATAAATTGGGGAAATCAAAACTTAAATTGGAGCCAAAAAAAAGCAGTATATCATTGTCTATATTCTGATAATATTTTTTGTGTACATGGGCCACCTGGAACTGGGAAAACAACCGTTTTATGTGAAATTATATTTCAATTAATAAAAAATAAAAATTGTAAAATTTTAGTAACTGGGCCTAGTAATGTATCAGTGGATAATATACTAGAAAAATGTGTAAATATGAATATAAAAAATGTTTTTCGTATAGGGTTAAAAAGTAAAATAAAAAAAATATTGTGGAAGTATAGTTATGATGAAAAAATAAAAGAATGTGATAGTTATAAAATGTGCGCAGATATAGATAATGATATTGAAAAATTAAAATCTGAAATTTTAAAATTAAAAAAAAAAAAAAAAAATGAAAAAGGAAATTTTGATAAAAGAAGTATAATGAACTTAAAATATGAAATAAAAATATTAAATAAAAGTAAAAAAAAAAAAAAAAATATATTCTTTAAAGAGTTAATAGAAAAAAACAATGTTGTATTTTCAACATGTTCTAGTAGTTCTAATTATGAATTAAATAAGTTTGTCAAAATGTCAAATTTTTTATTTGATGTTGTATGTATAGATGAATGCTGTCAATGTACTGAGCCCTTGTGTTATATACCAATTTCTTTGGCAAAAAAAAATGTCTTTTTATTTGGAGATCATAAGCAATTATCTCCATTAATTAAATATAACAAAAACAATAATAAATTAAATATTACAATGTTTGAACGTTTGGTAAATAAATATAAAGAAAATATATCATTTTTGCTAAATATACAATATAGGATGAATCATAACATTTTAATTTGGTCAAACAAAATTTTTTATGAAAATAAGTTAAATTCACACAAATCATGCAAAAATATAAAAGTTGATGATATTGTAGGAAATAAGAGTAACGAATTGAAAAATGGTGAATATGAACAAGGGGTAAAAAACAAAAAAAATCAAAAAAACAAAAAAAAAGGAAAAAATTTTAATTCTATTGATAATAAAAAGGAAGCTAATTCATGTAATGAACAAAATGAAATAAATTCAGAACAAGTTGAAATAAAAAAATATAAATATTATCCTATTACTTGGATAGAGACAGATGGTTTTGATGAATTTTTAGATGATACAAAAAATGAAGACATGATAAATTTTGAAATGAAAGAAAAGAAAAGTCACCAAATAAAAAGTATCGATAATGATGAATCCAGCAAAAAAAAAAATGATAAAACAATTATGAAGAATTATAATAGCAAACGAGGGATAGGAAACGGGGATGAATCAAAAAAAAGAGAAGATAATTTAGAGGGAATAAAAATAAAAATACAGATTGGAAATAATGATCAATATAATGTTATTGATAAAGATAGTGAAGAAGATAAATTATGCAAATTAAACGATGAAGAATTAAATAATATTGTAAAAATAAATATTGATGAAATTATAAATTTAAGTAATAAATCTAGAGGTAATATTGGAGAAGCTTATTTTATTTATAAATTAATCGAATTTATGATTAAAATAGATAAAATAGATGCAAATGATATATGCATTATAACACCGTATTCTAAACAAATGAATATTTTAAGGAGTATGCTTCATGATAATTTTTTTAATAATAAAAATTATATTAACGAATATAAAAAAATAGAAATATCTACAGTTGATTCATTTCAGGGAAGAGAAAAAGAAATTGTTATTTTTTCATTAGTTTGTTCAAATTATTTTAAAAATATAGGATTTCTAAAAGACTATAGAAGATTAAATGTAGCAATTACTAGAGCTAAAAGGCATATAGTTATTGTTGGGAATTCAAACACTATTTCCAATGATGATGTTTTAAATGAATTATATGAAACTGTTTTAAATTATGGGAAAGTATATCTTGTCAATGAACTAATAGATGTAGAATCGATGATCTATTCCTGTACATTCTAATATGCATCTTAAAAAAATTTTTTTTTTAAGTGGTTATATTATGCATGCTTTTAACACAAAAACATATTTTAAAACAAGAATTGTATGGTAGAGCGAAAGTGGAAAACAGCAAAATGGAAAACAACAAAATGGAAAACAACAAAATGGAAAACAACAAAATGGAAAACAACAAAATGGAAAACAACAAAATGGAAAACAACAAAATGGAAAACAACAAAATGGAAAACAACAAAATGGAAAACAACAAAATGGAAAACAACAAAATGGAAAACAACAAAATGGAAAAAAGCAAAATAAATGGGGGCTAAAGATGCGCCAAAATGAGGTTCCAATTTAAAATAACAAATCATCGTCATTGTTATTACTTTCGAAATTGTTCAAAATAAGTTTTCCTCTTTTTACCTGGCCAATCAAATGACACTCTTTATTTTTAAATCGTTCAATCACATATTTTTGATGATCAAATTGAACATTGTCCCATGACGGAAGTTTAATATTTTTTTCCTCAGAATATTTGTTACTAAAATTATGGGTTTCTTTATATGATCGTTTGACATCACATACTATGTTTTGATAGATATTGTACTTTGAGTTAGCATAATTTTTTTCTAAACATTCCTCGTCACTTTCGTCATCACTTTTGTATTCATCTTGATTTAAAGAGAACATTGTAAAAGGGGCCTGAACCTGTGGATTTTTCGAGTCAATAGAATACGCCGATGTTGTAGTATCTATTGTAGAAGAATTTGAATAATTTTCATTTTGATGAAAATAATCGTTTTTTTCACACTTAGAAATGTGGCTTTGTTGGTTTTGTCGATTTTGCTGGTTTGGTGGTGAAAGTATTGCTGAGTTTTTGCTTTCTTTATCCTTTTCATTAGAAATAATTTGAAGCATTTGATTAAGTTTCGCGTCATTAATGTCTAGTTCAATATTTTGAATTGAATCAACATCTATGTATTTTTTGTTTTCATTTGTTTTAGGGTCTTTTCTTTTATTTTTCATTTTAAAAGATTTTTTTCTAGAAAATAATGATAACAAACTTATATTATTATTGTCAAATTTTTTGATTGAATTAGCTAATTGTGTATTTGTGGAAGAAATAAAATTAGTCACAAAAAATAGCCTACGGTGAGATGAAATAATGTTAATTTTTTCTGATTTAAAATTTTGAATATCAGAATTTAAACGATTTATTTTGCTAAGTCTATGAAGATATGTAATGACGTCACTTGGAAAATGAAAGTTAATTATATGGTCAACATTTTTTGTGTCAATACCTCTACTTAACAAATCAGTAGTTATTAAAATTCCAATGTTTGCATTTGAAAAATTATGTAAACTTTGTATTCTAGAATTTAAAGATAAATTTTTATGAAAATTATATACAGGCCAATTATGTTTTTTTAAAAAATTATATATTTTAAAACAATCTTTTACATTATTTACAAATACAATTGTTTTATAAATTGGAAATTTATATATTAACTCAAATTTATTGTTTAATATTTTAGATTTTTTATTATAATCGTTATCAAAATTTTTGAAATCATTTTCCCCTTCATTTTGTTTTTTTCCACTCGAATATTTTATACCATCATATAATTTGATATGTTCCATTGTTAACTCATGATATTTTTTTAAAATATAAATTAAAATGTCAAGTCTATGTTCAAAAGAATAATTTTCGAGTTGATTTATTTTATTTGATAAAGATAAATCTTGTAAATTTTCTTCGATTTTATTATTTTTATATTGTGTATTGAATAAATATAAATTAATTATTTTTTCTTTATTTAATTCTATCCATTGTGTTTGTATATTTTTAGGAATTTTATAATTCAAACAACTTATTATATCAACCAAGTTGCTAAATCGTTCATTTAACATACTTCCAACTGTAGTATGGCCAACAGATGGTAAAGTAGATGATATAAAAATGAGTTGAATAAAAGATTTTTCATTATTTTTAAAATTGTTATTTTGATTTGGATCAATGTCGGTATGAATATTTAGTTCATTTTTTTTGTCTTTAGAATTATTTAATAAAATATTATCTATTTCTTTGTTTATATTTTCAATATTTTTTTCACTTATATTTATATGTGGGTTATATATTTCTGGTCTTTTTTTTATAATTTGAAAAATATTCATCATTGTATTTCTATAAGCATTATTTTGGAAAAGCATATCTACTTCATCAAAAATTATAATTGATGGAATTATAGCTTCATTTGAATTTTTTTCAAATCCAATATTTTTATATGAATTAAGAAATATGTCTGGTGTTGTTATTAAAATATCTGCAACTAACCACATTATTTCTTTATTACATAAAACTGGATTGTTAAGATAATTTATGTTTTCAACTTGTAAATTAGCAACATCAAATTGGGTATAATCATTATTATTATGTTTGGGCTCTGATGTATCATAATTTCTTTTTTCCTTTTCGCTAGTTTTTTCTATATCTACGAATGGAACATCGTTTAATGTTTGAATATTAATTCTATTTAATATATCAATTTTTTTTATAAAATTAATAATTTGAGTAATGTTGTCTTTATTTATTGTTATTATGATTACAGTTTTATTCATTTGTAATGGATTTTGAATTAAATATCTATAAGTTTGTTCATATATATTTATATTATTTGGAGAATTTTTTTTTTTTTCGAATTTTCCATTTTTTAGAATATTATTTAGTATTTGTAACTCACTTTTATTTTTTTCAAGACTATTTAAATTGCTTAAATTGATATTATTGATTTTTATAATTTCAATTAATTTGTTCATAATACTAATATTATTTAAATCTACATTTTGGCAATTTATTTGATTCGAAATAGATTCGCTTTTTTTGGAATGTCTACCACGTTTTGTGGAATATTTATAATTATCGTTATCATTTTTATTTAGTAAGTCCTTTTCAAAATTTTTTGGAAGTAAATTAAAATTGTCATTTTCTTTTTTATTCATTTTTTTATGTACTTCAATAGTATTGTCTTCCAAAATGGCATTATTTTTATAATGAGAGTATTTAAGCAAATATTTTCCCATTTCCTCATATATATTGGGTTTATTATTTGACTTATAATTTTGGGAAATTGAACTATTTTCAGTATTGTCGTAATAGTCTAAAATAATTTTTTCTAAATAATCATGAATAAAATAAATATTGTTTAAAATTGGCAAAATATAAGCTAACGTTTTCCCTGATCCATCAGGATAATTTAAAAGGACATCTTTCCCTTGTTGGATAGTAAGCAAGGTATTAATTTGCATATCATTAAGTTTTGTAATATTTAATTTTTTTAAACCTAATAATAACATTTTATGGATATTTAATTCGCTTATATATGAATAATTTTGTTTACAATTTTGATTAATATTATGTGGATTACTCCCAATTTCATAATAATTATATTTTTTATATAATTTCTTTGTCATTTCTTTATATATATTTTGTTCACTTTTTTGTTTTTCTTCTTCATTTACTTTATATTCATTATTTTGTTTAGAATCCACCTTGTTTAAGTCTTCACTATTTGTATTATTCCACACATTTTTATTATCTTTGTTTAGAATCATATTTGATTGTCTATAGGTTCGAACATATTTATTCTGCTTCGAATACAAAATATAGTTGACTAGGCGTTTCAACATAATGTTTTGTTTCCATAATGTTATTAGTTTTTCTTTCATTTTTCAACTTTTTATTCGTTTCCTATTTGGCAATTTCAAAGGTAGACTTCATGTTCAAAATTTTACATCAAATAAATGGGAATATAAATATGTATATATACACATTAATTTGTTTGTAATACTAAAATGTTGATAAATGTTGTAGATACAATAACACAAATATTATATTTTGTGGGTTTTTTTTGAAAAAAATGGAGAAACAAGTCAATAAATTTCTCTAATATTTTCAAATTCCATAAATATGCATTTTTTGAAAAATATAATTTATATTTTATGGAATTGCATACATATATAGCCTTTTTTTCTCATTTCTATAAATGTATCTATATTTAAAAAAAAAAATTTTTTTTCATCTTTATTTATTTTTATTAATTCCTTTACAATGTTTAGTGAACAAATGTGGAGTAATTATTTTTTTTCAGTTTATCTCGATTATATAAATATATATATAATATACATATTTCAAATACCACAATATAACACCATGCACCCATGTAGATACGAATGTATAATTGCATATAGTAAGATTATGCATATATGTATTATATGTTTGATATATATATTTATTTTTTATTTTTAATTAAGAACAAACTTATAAAAATATTTCATTTTTTTTCGTCAGTTTAGTATTATCAGATTGCTTCGTGCTTGGCTTATGAGCTATTCCCATTCCTTTATATTTCCCATTTTGTTATTTTGCCAAATTTATCACTTTTTTGTTGTTTCGTGTATTTGGATTTTATAGATATACTAGAAAAAGTTTGAATGAAGGAAAAAAAAAAAAAATATATAAAACAGCAAAAATATACTTAGTATATAAATGTAAAGATGAAATAAAATGTTTGTATAGTACATGCATCCAACTTCGTATAGGTTTGTTCATACTTTCTAAGTTTTGTACAGAATAAGTTTCAAGAATAATGGAAGTAAATAAACAAAGCAACATAAGATGATAATTTTTCAGATTTTTTTTATTTTTTTTTTATTTATACTAAGTAATATAAAATGCATTTATTCGTTAAAATTTGAAAAAATTAAAAATAAACTATATTTACAAGGGAATAAAAATGGTTGCAATCAAAATTATTTTATGAGAAAAATAAGTCCATTTTTTATTAATAATAATTATAAGGAAAATGTAAAATTGATGAACAGTTACATATTTGATAGACTTAAAAATAATTATAGCCATCTCTCATCACACAAAAGACAAAAAAATAAAAAATCGATACATAATGGTATTTTCACTTTAACGCTTTTTAACAAATCGGGGGAAAAAGAAATTATGTCTATTAAAGATGTTGATAAAGAGCCCGATTTAAGAAATTCCCCAAAAAAAGAAACTATTGAGAGTGTGAAAGATAATAAAAATGTATTTTCTGGAAAGAACAATGAAATAGTTCAAGGAAATAAGAATATGAATTTAAACAAAAAAAATAAAATTTATAAATTAAATGGAACCAAATATACTAAAGGGAAAACAGATAGTCTAAATATTGTTGATATACAAAATATAAATGTGAAAAATTTTTTAATAAACAAATACGAGAATAGGTAAAATGTTATACATCTTTATACATATTTTGTTCATATAATTTGGATACCATATGTGTGTGAATATATCTGGGTTGTTAGTTCGAAATATTCTTAGCACTTGGTACTTGATATATTTTTTTTTTTTCTTAACAGATCGCTAGCTTTGCAGGACTATATTTATAAATCATGGAAAGAAAAAAACTTCTCAAATTTTTTTAATGCTATAAATGATAATGCATTTAATTATATGTGTATAGAGCAATGGTTACATAAATTGTCAATAAGCTTAAATAAAAATCATTTAAAAATAAAACTAACAAATGATAACATAATAATAAGAAATAACCACATTTCAAGTAAATCAGAAGCATTTAATGAAATAAAGATTGGACATGATGTAATAAATAAATGTTTAAAAATATTAATAGATAATGTAGATAAATTTTGTTCTTATGAAATAACATCTATTTTATGGGCTATAACAATAATTTTATTAAAAGTAATTAAAACTTCAAATACCTCTGAAAATGTTATTCATAGTATTAAATATACAGATTTAAATATATCAATACTTAATAATTTTAAATTATTTTTTTCAAAAATTATTACAAGCTTAAATAAAATAAAAAATAACGTTTCAATAGATGAAGCATTATGGGCTATATGGAGTATTACTAAATTATTACATTTTAATTTAATTATTGAAAAGCATTTGAATTTTTACAAAAAAGAAAATCATAACAAATATATTGTAACTTATGATTCAAAATTGAGCACACTCAACAATCATGATAGTAAACAGATTAATGTGATGGATAATGCAAATTTATTTTTAAACTTTGAAAATAAAAAAAATGAAATAACTAAAATGAAAGAAGACATAGAGAGATACAACAAATCAAATGAAAAGAAACAACAAACAAAAGACAAATATACAAATGAAAAAATACAAATCTTTATGGACAAATTTAATCTAAATAAAAAGGATGTGATAAATATATTTGAGATATTTAATTATATTTATATAAAGTTATGTACAAATTTAAAATATTTAAAAGAAAAATATTATGTATATATACCATTCATTATATTTGAATCACAAACATTAATGTTAAATAGTGGTATATTATTATTAAACAAAATTGTTAATATAATTTTAGAAAATAATATATTAATAAAATTATTTAATTTTGAAAATTTAAAAAATATATATTCTAAAAAAAATAATACCAACTCCTATAGCCAAAATAAAGACATATTCCAAGTTAAGACATTAAGTAAAATGTATAAATTAATTAAATGTATTTCTAAAATATTCTATCCATTAAAAAATCAAAATATTATGAACATGAATTTCCATAATAACTATAACATGTTAGACACTAAAATTTTAGGGAAATTTATTATAGTATGTAATGATGTATTAATGAAATATGTAGACTATTTTGTTTTCATAATAAATAATCAAAACGATAACCCTATAAATATGAAAACTGGGGATACTACAAATATACTTTATACTGATAATAAAAAAATGGATAAAATACAAATAAGAGACGAAATAATGATGAAATATAAAAATGAGTTTATATTTGTTTACAACTGTTTGAAAAGTTCGTTAGTTTCTTTAATTAAATTAGACCTAAAAAACAAGTACTTGTATGAATGGCTAAATAAAAATATTAGCATTTTTCAATTTAAGAAATTTCATTCTGAAAAAAAAAATGATAATGTAGAAGCATATTTAGGGGGTGAAGATTCCATACCTGATACTTCAGATAGAAATTATGAAGAAGATAATAATTTTGAGAAAAAAAATAACAGTCATGAATATAAAAATGAGAATCAAGAGTGTAACGAGCAAGGATTACACACACTCGATTCTCTCCAAACAGTCAAAGAATCTACAAAATCAGATGTATGTCTAGATGTACTAGCATTAAGTAAATTCACAAAATTATACAATTCGAATATGAAGAGGAAATTAATAGAAAATGTTAAAGATAGTATTGAAAAATCTATAAAACGATTTGAGAGTATTTATGGAAATGATTCTATCGCAAATAATACAAAATATCCAAGCTATATAGCAACTAATGATATATATATAATAAATGCAAAAGGCATAGAAGAATTATATGATAAAGAAACACGAACTTTTTTTAAAAATAATAAAAATATAGAATTCCATAATGTAATTATGCCAAAACAATTATCAATATTTATAAATTATTTAGGAAGAAATTATTATTTAATTAATAAAAATAAATTAGAGAGAATATTTTTTATATCATTAAAATATATTAATATAACGCGATTTAATTATTTTACTTCAAATGATATTATACATTTTTTACAAGGACTATTAAATTATATTAGTCTACATAATAATTTAGAGTTTATTTCTGAACATGTTAACAAAATGTTGGAAACATTATGCTATATTATTGAAGATTCATTCTTAAAATGGAAATCTTCAAATATTTGTCAATTAATTTATTTATTGGCACGATTTAAGTATATACATAAAAATATATTTAATAAATTTGATGCTTTCCTAAATATTGTTAAATTTCCAAGTTATGTATACAAAAAAGCAAATATAGACTATCCGATGGACAAAAAAGATGGTATTTCTTCCATTAGAAGTAAAGATGTTAATAGAGAGGAAGAATATAATAGTATACCCAATGAAAAAGGGGGAAAATATAATGAAAATTTTGTGGAATTTGATGAATATGATGAATTATTGAAAAATATTAACATCTCAATAAATGAAATTAAGTATGAAAATTTAGGATCCGCAATGTGGGCTATGACTGCACTTAATAAAAATGTAGTTAAAAAAAAACATTATTTGAGATTTTTTTATTTATTTTCTATATATTTTTCTTTGCACATTAAATTGTACTTACAAAGTGGCCATTTAAAAAGCGAAAATGCTACTTCAGATAATATGAAAAAAGTAAAAAGTGGAATAGAAAATAGTACTAGCGAACATGATGAGTATAATCAGGATTTAAAATTTTTTCAAAAAAATTCATCATATTTTAAAACTTCATTGGATACTATGACAATAAGTATATATGTAAACACATTTATAAAGAAGATAAAAATTGGGTTTCAATTTCTGTATGAAGCTATTCATAACTGTGTAGGTATTATCGATGTATTCACATTAAAGGAGATTTCCTATTTATTACATTCCTTAGCACATGTAAATAAAAAATCGATACAGGACACTATTTTTTTGTATGATAAAAATGAAAATAATTCTGAACGTACAGGTGATTTGGAGCAAAATAAAAAATTTAATGATTTTTTAAATATAGCTAGCTCATTATATATTGTAGAAACTGAAAATTTGTTTGAAATAAAAGAAAAAAATTCCCCTAAATTGAAAAATTATAAAGGAAGCGATATGTCTACAATAGAAAAAAATGGTGTCAATGCAAATTTAGAAAATTCTAATAATAATAATAATGTGATTAAAGTAGTGGAAAATAATACAAATTTATATCCAAAGAATAATGTAAAACATATTTTAAGAAAAGATATTTTTTTAAATTTTAAAAATGAAAGAATAAATTTGTCAAACGAGTTTTTAAATAAATTAATGGAAAAAATAATTTATTATACTTCATATATTCTTGATAAAAAAAAAAACAATTTTGATGAAACGAATGAAAATAATAAAATATATATAAGTAATGCTAATAAAAAATATAAAATCGAAATTATTGATATAATAAAATTAATATATAGCTTTTTTATTTTCTTAAATCAAAAAATACAAATAAACAAAACTAAAGATATTAATTTTGTTCAAGTAGAAAATATAATACATCAATACAATTTAATTGTTAAAAAAATACTTACTTCTTTTAATTATATTTATTTAATAATTGATACATATTCGTTGATAAGCAATATATATATTCTCGATGATTTTACCCGAGGAATAATAAAGGTGAGCTCTTCACAAAAAAAAAAAAAAGTTTTATTCTGAAATTTTCAAGAGGTGTGAAAATTATTTTTATATAATGTGTATAACTCTAGATCGTCAGAACGTATTATAAGCATACATACACAATTTTGCTTATATAAATATATTTATATAAAAATTTATACTTGTACATATTTATGGACAATTTGCTATATCTGTGTTTCCCTTGTTTTCTTTACATTTTTGTTTTCATTTTTCTCATTTTTTTGCAGGAGTTCGTCCAAATATGTATAAAAAAAATTGAGGAGGAAAAAATGTTCGATGTTGAAAAAAAAAAAATACTTCTAAGCATACAAAATTTAAAGGAGACGAATAATTAAATTGGAAAGTCTGCTATTATTCCAGTCCTTTATATTCTTTAATATTTTTTCTTTTCAATTTTGAGATGATGTTATTTATTACTTGGCAAAGATAATTGATATCGTGTACATGTAGACAATCGTATGCGTATAAATATGAGAGTATTTTTAAAAATATGTTTTTATCCGAATTTTTATATCATTATTTTTCTTGGTTTTACAACAATTTATTACTTAATATTGTTGGTTGCATTATATTATTATTTATTTTATGTCATTTTTTTTGTTCGGTATTTCTCCCTAACGGGGTATGTTTTTGTTGTTTTTCTTTTTCCATTTTTATTAACTAATAATTACAATAAATAATATTCGTTTGAAATTTAACAATTTTTTTGAGATTATTTTATAGGATAAAAAAGGAAAAAAATTGTAATTATATTATGATTATGCTTTCTATAAATCAGTATGCATACATATATATTCATATAAAAAAAATAATATTTTTTATTAATTTGATTTATTTGTGCCTGTTAATATAATACTGAGTATATATCAAAAGGTTGATGTTCATTTCATATACCAAATATTATCTTTGTTACATTTTGTGCATTTAATTCCTCCATTGTTAAGAAAACCAAGCATATTATAAACATTATCTTTTTTTAGAAAATCATTTCTTTGTTTATTTACACCACATAATCCATTACTGTAAATTTGTCGATACAAATTATCATAGAGTTTTAAGTTTTCTGTCTGAAATGCGTCATTATTTCCTATATTATTATTACTCTTTTTGTTTAACTCATTTTTATTATAGTATATTTTATTATATTGTGGGTATATCTTTTTAAATATTAATTCACATGCCTCATTATAAAAAATATAGTTATTACATTTTCTGCAAAAATATTTGCATAAATTTTTTTCCGCTGATTTCATTTGATGTTATGATACAAAAAGAGACTTGTTTTATTTTTGTTGGGAAAAAAAAAAATAAATTTTTTTTTTTAATATCATTTAATTATTCTACATTATTAAGTGTGAAAGAAATCAAATAATGTAATTACAAATTCACAGAAAAGAAATATTGATAATACTCATTGGAAATAACGTTAAAAAAAAAAATACGCAATATAAGATTATTTAATATGCTTTCTATATTATCTCATTAAAACCTTTATATTATTATGCATTATATTTCGAATTTTCATGTATGCTTTTATTTATTTTATCATATAATATTTTCTCAATTTTTTTAGTGTGCGTTTTTTTTTTTTTTTTTGAAAAATGTGAATTAGTAACTTATTTTGTATGCCCCTTAGCCTTAAACGTGTATAGTAAAAAATACATGTATTAATTTGATATGAATTTTAATATATGTGTTCTAATTATAAAACATATATAATAAATTATGTTTAATATTTTCCCCAATATTTTAGAATTGTATATAAAAAGGAAACTGCTCGAAGAATTTCTATTTGAGCAGGTAAATGATCTTGACGTTATTTCAAACATGTTTAGAAGTTGATTTAAAAAAAAATTTTATTTTTTAATATAAAAAATCAATCAAATGGAAGAAGCGATTGAGAAATTTACTTGAATGGTTTAATTTTATACATTTTATTATTATTTAAATTTTTTATTTTATTTTATAATTTTTGGGAATGATCCTTTAAAAATGTGTGAATTAAAAAAGAAAGGTGATAACACGTTAAAGTATGAACAGAAAGAATGATCTTATTCATAGGACTTATAATATGGCTAATCAATGAAATGACATACTCAGTATGTGGAATAAAAAACATGTGCTATATTAAGCCTATTACTGGGAATGTGGATATATTAAATAGAAAAAACACCAATTTTCCAAATAGAAAACAAAAAAATAAAGAACATAATAAATTATATGGAATACCTAGAATGTATAAATGGCTAACTTCTTATTATCCAACCGTTAGAGAAGAATTAATTAATTATGGGCAGAAAAAAAAAGTTGATATTTTTTATATTGATATGAATGGTGTTATTCATCATTGCACCCATGCTAACAAAGATGCATTGCCAATACATGATGAGCATGAATTGTTTTCTAATATTTTACATTATTTAAAAAATTTATTTTATTTGGTAAAACCACAAAAATTAGTGTATATTGGTGTTGATGGGGTTTCACCAAAAGCTAAAATGAATCAACAACGAAAAAGAAGATTTTTAAGTTTATTTAAAATTAATGATAATTCAAAGATTACAAATTTATTTAATCCCAATTGTATAACTACAGGGACAGATTTTATGTATAAGATAAATTTATCCCTAAACAAATGGTTCAAAATTTTAAAAAAAAAAAAAGTCTTTAATTTTGATATTATATATTCTGGTTCTGATGTACCCGGCGAAGGGGAACATAAAATTTTGAAGTTCATTAGAGAGGTACTTTATAAGCATTTGTCAAAATTTGTATGCTCATATGGTGTATTATATTTTAGCACATATATTTTTTTTTCATTTTATTTTTTACTTTTTTTTCCACCATATTAATGTAGAATTGCAAGAACGACAGCAACTTCAAAAACTGGAATCATTGCATCTATGGATTGGATGCAGATTTAATTATGTTATCTTTGGTTACACATTTAAATAACATTTTTATTTTGAGGGATAAATTTAAGCTAACCAATGATTCTATGCATAACAATGTAGTAAATAATATTGAAAAGATGCAATCTGAATTTAATGTTAATAGTGAGTCAGATCCAAATGAAGTTGATAATAATGAAAAAGAAATTTCAATAAATAGGGAATTAAAAGAAATAGACAAATCTGAGGAAAATAAAAATATGGGAAATAATGAATCACTTAATAACTGTTTTAATAAAACACATAAATACACGCATGATTATTATTTGCATTATGATGAATTAAATAGTTATGATTTTGAAATATTAGATATATATAAACTTAGAAGTTCGATAAAGACACAAATAGCTACATATATAAATAAATTAAAAAAAGAAAAAAATATTATTTTTAGTATAAATAGAGTAGTAGATGATATTGTATTTTTATCATTTCTTGTTGGTAATGATTTTCTACCACATATACCAAATATAGATATAAATGAAGGTTCTATGAATGAAATTTTAAATTCTTATATTTTTTATATTTATAAATATTCTAATTATATAACATACAAAGATAAAGTACATATAGAACGACTAAAAATTATTTTAAAAATTCTAAGCGGCCAAGAATATCAGTATTTTAAAAAAAGAGGAATTAACGAAAATATTCCAGAGTTTACTGATGAAAAAAAATATAAATCATATTATTATCTCCATAAATTTGGGGTTAGTGATTCTAAGCAAATACAACAAATTGTAAAAAAATACATCGAGGGTTTATTCTGGAATTTACATTATTATCATTTTGGATGTGCAAGCTGGCATTGGTAAGGAAAAGAAAAACTCTTTGTCCTTTATTGGGTCCAAAAAAAATTTAAACAAAGTATGTTATTTATTTTATTTCTATTCCTATTTTTACTTTTATTTTACTTATAAAGGGAATACCCATACCATTATGCCCCCCTATGTAGCGACTTGTTAAGTTTTGAAAAATCAGACTTTTTTTTTGAAAAGGTAACAATGCCTCATAAAATAATCATGTTAAACTTGTGTATACATACATTTTTCTCATTTTTTTAATGCACATATTTTTATTTTTTAGGGAAAACCATATTCAGCATATACACATTTAATTAGTGTACTTCCACAAAAAGACAAAAACCTCCTTCCAGATCCATATAAGTAAGTCGAAAATCAAATGAGCAAACATATAATAATGCACTATTTATATGATCAGTACAAGGAAAATGCATATGAATATTTTCATTTTATGTTTATTCCTTTTTTGTCTTTTCAGAAATGTTTATGCAGAAGACGAAGTAAAATCCTTTTTTCCAGATAATGTTAAAATCGACCCAAATGGAAAAAAGTAATTAATTAAAAACAATTAAATGGATATCTTTAAATAGAAAAATTATGATCTTTATATATTTTTTTAATATGATAGGAGTTATATATGTGATACATATAATAAGATAAATTTTTTATTTTTTTTACTTTTGTTAATTTTAATATTTGCAGAGAGACATGGGAATACATAGTTCATTTGCCATTCATAAACTGCAATATGATAAATAAAATTGTTAGTGAAAAAAGCAAAAAAATATCGAGGCTTAAATATAAGTTAAGGTATGCAAATATATAGTATACAGTTGTTTAAATAGATAAACGACAAAAGAAATACCTTTATATATGTTTTATTTATACACATTTTTTTTTAAATAGAAAAATTTAAAGAATTTTATATAGTAGTTATGACATTTTGTCTTTTTTCTTTTTTACTGTAGAGAGCTAAATGGGCGAGAGCACCGATACTAGGAATACAAAAAATATAACAGAAATTTTAATAAAATGGAAAGTTATTTGATTTTATTTAAAAAATTAAAAAAAATATAAATGTTACAAATAAAAAAATGCGCTATAATGTTTATATAGTTAAAATAATATAACATAAAAATTATTCAATGAAATAAAGAAAATACAAATAATTTGTCGAGTTATTTTTTTTCTAACGACAATAACATTTTGGAGTAAGGGCTCGAAGGAATATTTCTACACAAAAAAATAAAAAGGAAAAAATAAACAACCATGGATAATTATTAGTAGACAAATAAACTAGTGTATATATTGTGCATGGAAATTGACATGCCTTTTTTTTAACTTACATTTTTTCTACTTGATTTATTTCGCTTGAAGTAATCATAACATCCTTTTTTGGTGATATTGATATATCGTCCCTAAAAAAAATATATGTTGTATGCATATATATATATATGTATTTTAGATTGTGCATGCACATATGTATGCTGTGTGCATTTTTTTTATTCTTGATTTTGTGTTTATTTTTCTTCTCTTTTTTTATGTTAAATTTGTGTTTGATAAATGCTATTATTAAACAAAACGCACAAAGAGCACATACATAATTATATATGTATGTTTGAATTTAAACTCTTTAATCATTTTTCACTATTTTGATATAAAATTTTTAATGTAGTAAAGAATTTCTTTGAAAGCGAAAAAACAAAATATGATAACATAGGTAGTTTAGTTAATTAGTAGATAATTAAATTCCCAAATGAGGATATTAAATAATTTTTATTGCATAAAGGCCTCAGTAAGAATAGCTAGCCAGATAGCCAATTTTGCCACATGTGTATATTTTTTTTTAATAGTTCGCATATACACACAACTTCTATAATGGATTTACATAATGGACAAAAAGGTGAAGGAATATATATTATGTATATGTATAGAGTATATGAAAGTATGTCTTACTTGTATGATGAGAATCCAAAAGCATTTGGGGAGAGGTAATTAAAATTAATGTTAATTTTATTTTTGAAATGTCTAGTAATATATTCGAGTAAATAATTAAGGAATGTAAATTTCTTTGAAAATATTAACGAATTAAAATAATAATCACGAACATATAAACCTTTAGAAATATAATAATTAATAATATCACTTGTTGTTTCATTTAATATTTGTAAAAGTTTAAGTTTATTGTATTTGTATATGCAATTAGCTTTATTTTCAAAATTATTTGCTTTAATTTTAAAATAATGTAAAAATGATATCTTAGAATTGTAATATTCAAATAAATTGTCGATTGAATTCATTTCTCTTTTTAAATCATATATTATGTTGGAAGTTATTTTAATTTTTTTAATATTTTCTTTATAAATATGGTATAAATAATTTCTAATTTGTTCAAGATTGTATTCATATCTTTCTAATAAGTCAGTTAAAATTATTCCGAGTAAATAAGAATATTGTTTTTTTTTAAGTTGGGTAAAACCATTTGAATTATTTATGAGGTTTTTATTTATTTGAAAATTTTCAAATATTTTTAGTAATTCTTCAATTTTACCAATTGATTTTTTAATGTCTAATTTTCCAATATTATTGAGTGAGGAAATATCTAATTTAAGACTATTGGATATTTTTAAATATTCTTGTAGTATATCATGTTTTAAATTTGAAAAAAAATTATACAAAAAATAGTTTTTTTTTGATATATTTCTAAGGATATTGGGATTATAAGTTTTAAAAAAATGGTTTTGTTCCTTTGAATTTTTAATATCAATAAGACTATCTTTTTTATCACGTTTTATTATATGCACACTTTCTGGAGTTATACTTTTTCCTATTTTGTCTATATCAATAATATTATTATTTTGAAAAAAAAAAAAATCTTTAATATATATTTCATATTTTTCTTTCCAATGATTTTTTAAAAACATTCTAAAAATTTTCATAATTTCGATTTTTTCCTCATTACCATTTTCATTATTATAATTGTGTATTAAAAATATGACATTATAATTATTATTTTTTGGCTGTTCATTTAAAATAAATATTGTACTTAGTGAATTGACAAAATTATTAAATGGTTTAATATCAAATATATGTTCATTTAATATATCGTTATAATTGATTGGAACTATTAAAAGGTCTGAATCGTTTATATAGGATGTTATTTTTGTTATTTCTTTTTTTACATTTATTAAATTATTTTCCAGATATTCAAATGCGGTTTCTTTATTAGAAGAACCAATCTGGCTAGTTGCATATTCAGTATTTTTCGTCTGAGTTTCATCATTTTTTTCAGTAATTTTGTTACTTATATTTTCTTTTTCATTATTCATGGATTTATTATTTTGTTGCATCGGTGTAGTTGTTTGGTTTTTTGTTTGGGCATTTTGTTCCTTTTCATATTTTTCCAAAACTAAAGGCAGAAAATATACCTTTGATTTTTTATTATCCTTTTCATATATATTTATTCCATCTTTGGTTGTTTGGATATATTTATTTTTATTTTTTATATCAACATCTTTGCTTATTACACTATATATATTAAAAAGGTTTTTGGAATTATAGTTAAGGCTGGATAGGCTTCCTATTCTTTTACAATTTATTTTTTCACAATTTAAAAAAATATATAAAATAATGATTATTATCTTTAAAATTGCTGTTTCTACATTTTTAATATTGAGCCATTTCATTTTGTTATAATATCAAGCACTAAAGTGAAAAAAGAAGGAAAATAAAAATCCACAAAAATGTTACATATTTATAAAATTCAAATTAAATAAAAAAAATATTATTGTCATATTGGAATATAAAATAGGCTAAAAATATGAGTTTTCATACGAAAATTAAAAAAACATAATAATAGGATATCAATTAAAAGGGAAAAAATTTAATTGGAAATAAAACAATAGGTCAATTATAACTATATATGTCAACTATGATAAGCACGATACATGGATTATTTATCAGTTATCAACATTAATTGTATTTATGTTTATACTTATACAATTTTTCTAATATATCTTTGGCGTATTAACTATTTTGGAGCATGCTAACTTTTGCAACAGTGGAATAAATAAAAAAAAATAAAAGTGAAATAAATCGATGCTTATAATAATTTTCTAAGTTTGGAACAAATTAACTAAAGAAGTTGGATACTCAAAATTATCAAAGTAAATATATGGTGTGGCAAAAAATGAAAAAAAAAAATATATATATAGGAAATATATTTTTTTGAAAAATTAAAAAAAAATAAAAAGAGTAAAAATACGCATTAAGCATAGTAAACAAAATAATGAAGAAAATATAAAAACATGGTAAAAACAAAAAAATGATGAAACTTAAAATATCTGTTTTAAGTTTATATTGCCTTAAAGGCTTATGTAGCAAAATATAATTGTCGCAAATATTAGTGAGTGTTGTAATATATATAATTAGACGAATGTTAATATTATTTCAATATTATGAACAGTAATTAGTTTCCAAATATAATTTTATCCGTTTGAACTTTTTTATTTTTCATTTTATCCTTTTTCTTTTTTTCGCTATTATTTTTAAATCTTTTTGTGTTGTTAAAATGCATATATTTTAAATCCTTAGAATAATACTCTGCTGTTCTAGGTAATAAAGGTTTTTTTATTTTAAAATAATCTGTGATTTTGTTAAACATTTCTCGATTTTTTCGTCCTAAATATACAAGTAGCTTTCGTCGCTTGCTAACACATTTGAAAATTCCTTGTAAACATGCAAAATCCTAATAATAATAATAAAATAGATTATATATTATTGTATTATTTTTGTAAAAAATGAATTATACTTAGGAATATGCAATACGATATATACATATGAAATGATAAGTTGAAAAAAACTAATATTGTGGATATTTACTTTTTTATTTTTCTTCATATGCTCAGTTAAGAAATAAATTTTAAACGTTAAAATAATTATTTGTATTTCGCTACTTCCACAATCTTTATCATGCCTCTCAAACATTTTCCTGTATTTTTGGGTAATGAGTTCTTTTAATAGTTCCTGGAAAATGTATGTAAACAAATATAGATATAATCATATTTTGTTGTCTTTGGAAAATTAAAAGATGGATAATCCAAGCATGATCAAATATCAACATTATCAAATATTAACAAAAACAATACATCTTGATTTTTCTACCGGTTTGATAGATAAAAGATCCATATTAAAGGAAAAGGAACGGCCCATGGTTACATATTCACTTTCTTTTAAAATATTATTAATTTCCGATTTTTGTTTTTCTTTTTTCCCAATCATATTAATACTAGTTGTATTATCCTTAACGGGGGGGGGTGATGCATTTTCATTGGCTTTCAATATTTCTGAACGTTTTCCATGATATATATATTTTCCTTTGTATATATTTTTATTGTGGATTGAATGCTTTGGTGAGTTTATAAGTTGACCATAATCATAATAAAAATATTTTTTCCCACTTCCTATTAAATGTGTGCATGTATAAATGTGTAGTAAAGATTCAAATGTGAAATGAAAAACAAAATGAAACACCCTATGAGTCTTATAATAACGCGCAGGAATATTTTCAATAAAGCAAACTAGTATACATCAAATATATTGATTAATTTTGAAATAAATAAATAAATATATATATAAGAAAAAAGGCAAACATAAATGTAGATATATTTGAGTGATTCTTTAAATTTTACCGGTATGAAATCCATTCAAAAGCTCTATTTTAAAAATGAATAATTGGCATAGTAATGATAGAAAGCTTAAACATAATTTTATTATTATCATTTAATTTTGTTTTATTCATAATAATAGTTAACCAAAGGGTAAAATAATAAATAAGCTAAAATAAACACAAAGTAATATTAATGTTTATAACAGTTTACTATACAATATATTATTCTCTCATTTTAATACACACTTTATTATCCATTTTTTTTTTTTTTTTTTTTTTTTGGAGAAGGGTTAAATAAATGGCTTGATTTTTATGCCCCTTTATAATGCATATATTTATTTGGAATATTACTTAAAAAGATAGACCAAACTATGCTCAAAAATATAAGTATATAAAATATTTTGGTATATTTAATACATATCATAAAAAGTAGAAAAAAATATAATTAAATGTATTATGTGTGAGCATATACCAAAGAAAAATATTGTATATTTTTTATTATTTTTTTTATTTTATTTTTTTATTTCCAATACGTTTTGCATAATAGCATATAACTGTTTAGTAAAACGAATATTAAATGAATTAATTATTTTAGATTTACCATCCGTTGTTTTTTTTATATTTTTATCTTTTTGATATATTTTTTTTATTTGGTAGCTATAAATACAAATAAGTCAGATTCCCATTATTCTATCATTTCATGGAAACCAAAAAAGTAATGTCATTATACTACTCCAATTACACTAATATTTTTATATTTTTAACGTTTTACCATTTTTCATATTATATTTTCTTGGAAAAGTTTTGCAATGCCAAAATAAAATTTTTATCCATACATATTTGTTAGTAATATATATGAGCATATATATTCGTTCAATCTATAAGTCATCTTTAAACGAGTTTTTATGAATTACCTGCATATCCATTATATATATTAACCAAATGAAATCGAAATAATATAATGTTATGCGTTTTTAAGTATTCGAAAAATTATAAAATTAAAACAGTAATTAACAAGGGGTATATTTTTAAGTAGCAAGTTATAACACAAATTAAGCATATAGCAAATGAACATTGTTTGATTAAAAAATAAAAACTTATTATATTTAAGTAGACTTTTTTTATGCTTTAAACAAATAATTAAAAGGGGATAATTAACTAACAGTTTTCATTCATGCGAAGAAAAAAAAAAAAATAATAATAATAAAGAAAAAGATGAACAAATATTTTTTATAATTAACAGTTTGAGTTTGTAAAAATAAAAGAAATATTATATAAAGAAGATATGTATAAACAATGCTTACAAGAAAATTACAACATCTTATGGTAAATATGCACGAATATCATTTATAAAATGAAAATTTTTATAACTCTAGAAAAAAAAGTTAAACTAATTTTCTATATGAATATATATTGAATGAATTCAAATAATATTCTAAACATTTGAAAAAAAAATTGGAGAAAATATTTTTCTCAAAATAATTTTATACTTTTATATCTATGTCTAATAATATACATATGTATGCTTAATTAATTTTTGTGTGCATATAACTTGTTTTGGAATTTGTTTTTTTTCCGTATTTGTAATTATTTTAAAAAAAAAGGAAAAACTGTTTTGAAGTTAAACTCGTGGAATATAATACATTTGGTTTAAAAAAATGGAAATAAATTTGACTAATATAAGTATATCAAACGATGGGAAAAAAGAGAGAATAAATATTCACAGCCATATAAAAGGACTCGGAGTAAATACAAACATTTATATGCATGAAGATGAAGTAAACCTAAGTGATGAAAAATATTCAATGTTTTTTGATAATACATGTGGTTTGGTAGGTCAATTTAAAGCCAGAGAAGCAGCATTATTTCTTGTCGATTTAATAAAAAATAAAAAATTAGCGGGAAAATGTATATTATTAGCGGGGCCAAGTGGAAGCGGTAAAAGTGCATTAGCAATAGGTATAAGTAGAGAGATAAATAAAAAAATGCCATTTGTTTTTTTATCGGGATCTGAAGTTTATAGTAATGAAATAAAAAAAACAGAAGTTATATTAGAAGCATTTAGGAAAAGTATACATATAAAAATAAAAGAAGAAAAATTAGTATATGAAGGAGAGGTTGTTGATATGATTGTTGAAGAAAATGAATGTTTATATTCACAAAATAAAGCAAAACAAATTAATGCTATTATAATAACATTAAAAACAGTTAAAGGAACCAAATCTTTGAGATTAGCACCTAAAATACATGAACAAATTGTTAGAGAAAAAATAAAAATCGGTGATGTTATATATATTGAAGTAAACACAGGGCATGTAAAAAGATTAGGTAGATGTAATACGTATTCTAAGGAATATGATATCGAATTTGATGAATATGTTTCATTACCTAAAGGTGAAGTTCACAAAAAAAAAGAAGTAGTTCAACAAATTTCTTTACATGATATAGATTTAGCTAATGCTAATCCAACAGTTGGTGAAGATTTAGCATCAGTATTAAATTCTTATTTACGACCAAAAAAAACTGAAATAACTGAAAAATTAAGAGTTGAAATAAATAAAACAGTAAATAAATTTCTTGAAATGGGAATGGCAGAAATTATTCCAGGAGTTTTATTTATAGACGAAGCTCATATGTTAGACATTGAATGTTTTTCTTATTTAAATAGAGCAATTGAATCACCATTAGCCCCTATAGTTATAATGGCTACAAATAGAGGTATATGTACTGTAAAGGGAACAGATAATATTGAACCCCATGGTATACCAGTAGATTTGTTAGACCGAATAATTATTATAAAAACATTTCCATATACATTAAAAGAAATAGTGCAAATATTAGCATTGCGAGCACACACAGAAAAAATTAATATTAGTGAAGACGGGATGAATTATTTAGCAAAAATTGGCATTCAATCATCTTTACGATTTGCTATGCTATTATTAGAGCCATCTAGAATTATAGCTAGTTTAGACGGACAATCTATTATTGATATTAAACATATCGAACAAGCAGATGAATTATTTATGGATGCTAAAACATCAGCTCATAGAGTAGCTGACCAATCTAACAAATTTGTTAATTAAAATGTGAATTGGAAATAAAATATCACTTAATCTACACAACCATTCCCTTTACGTGCATGCTGCAAAACTTTATAAAACATAATAATAATATTTTTTTTGAAAAGGCGCATAATATTATATATATATACATACACACGTGTTCTAGCTTTTCCATTATTTTATCCTATTTCATTTTGTTTCTTATTTTTTTAAAGTTTTACGATTTCTACTTCCAAAAGTAAGAAATATGCATGCCTTCCCTTCCCCTCCCATTTTGTTTTATACATAATCAACTATGTAAATTGTAAATCTTAAAAAAAAACTTTATTTTATACTATTATTAAATTTTCAAACGTTGCAATTTTATAAGGAGCAAATCATAAAGTTTTCTAATAAAAAATAGTACTAATATGTATAAGTTTTGTATAAAATAATGAATAATATTTATTTCAAATAAATATAAAAAAATCTTTATCTTCAAAATTATTACCAGGCATAAGCTATTTTAAATGACAGATATGAGGCAGCTAAAAAACAAAATGTTGATATAAATCCAAATATAGAATACGTAACAAATAGACCGCAACCATTCATATGATATCTACAAATATAAGATGTATACATGTTTGTTGCTATAATATTGGCCAATAAATATATTACAAACATCCATATTGTAGACACTCCATATGAAAAAATAAAATCTCTTGAATTCTTATGGTATATATAAACAACGATGGTATAAATTACTATAGCAGTAGTTATGGATATATAGCAACCCATAGTATAATTAGCTGAATTAAATAAAATTCCAATTATAAATCCCAAAATTGATCCTACCAATCCAAATATCAATACAAGTGTTCGCTTATCTACATTTATATTATACATTTTTTTAAATAAAAAGAGAATAGAATTTTTATGTTTTATTTGAATTTGTATACTCCAAATTATATATATCCAATTTTGTTAAATATCTTGTGAATTTTGGAAAATATAAAAATAAATATTATTGTGTTTTCTATATATTTATATCATTGATGGTGTACTATTCCTCCAATATATTCATAAATCAATATATAATCGTATATTTATTTATCAAATGAGAAAATTGGACATATAAATGCATACATATAGTAATAAAAAACGTTAAATGAATTAAACAACAATTTATTTTAATATTAATAGAAAGGTGTATAATATATTAAGTAGTTTATTATGTTTGCTCACTTTTATGTCATTTTTTTTTTTACTGTTAATTCATTTTTTTATGACTGTTCATATTATTTTGTGATTATTGTTATTTTTATATGGCTGTTAATGTTTTCATGCACATTCATATATTCACCAACTTTCAGAAAAAAAAAGACATAATTAAATTACAGAACATCCGATATTTCTGCTATATTTAAAGAAATTTGTATAAGTAATCCTTTACCCATGAAAGTTATATTATTATAAAATACATGGGTCTTTAAGAACATGTAAATGAAAAATATTAAAAAAATACATATATAATAGCCTATACCCCATTGCATATACTGGAACAATACAAGCTTTTACAGCAATATAATTTTTCTTGATTGGAATTTTCGTTATGGCTTATTTAAAAATATATAAGAATTTTCTATTATACATATAAAAATATTTTTTTTATTCTAATTAAAATTTTGTTAAGTTTTTTTTAAAAAAAATAAAAAAAAACACATAATAAGAGAAAGCAATAGTTCCGTTGTTTTAAATTTAAATATTATATATATATATATATATATCGAAACATAATAAAAATGAGATAAATAAATAAAAATTAGAATTAAAACTTGAAATTTAGTAAGCAGCCATTTAAAAGGAATATATGATAATACATATAAATACAAAAAGTATTACAAGCGCACACATGCATATATAATATATATATATATGTGTGTGTGTGGATAATACATCCATATCTATTTATGCATTAAATCCATTTCTATAAACAAGATAATACATATTAAATATTTCTTTGCATTCAAACATAAAAACCCTGAAGACCTTTCTCTTTTAAAATGAGAACAAATGAAAAAAATAATAAGGTATTATATTTTATTTTTGCTAAGTAAAAGTAGCAATAAATAACTACACACTATATACCTATATTATATAAATATCTGCGTATATATATTTATATATTTTTATTTAAATTATATTTTGAATTTAGTTAAAACAAAAATAAAAGTATGTTGTACTTCGGTTGTTATTAATAGCCTCCTTCCCTATCACACATAAATTTAAAATGGTCACTAAAAAAAATGAAATTAAATATAATTTATTCATTATACACAAAATTGTGCATATTATGTTAGCTAATATTTACCAAAAAATATTATAAAATTATTTATTTATTATATCTATTTCAAGTTTGCTTACCCCATAAACTTGTTCATAACAGTTTGCATCTGTATATTGATTCTTGCAAATTCCATATTCTATAAAGTTGTGAAAAGAAAAAAAAATGTATAACGATAAAATGGTTAGAAGAGTATGTAGATAACATATTAATTTGTCGTTTTATAGCAAAGTGTATATATATATATATGTATGCTCTTTTTGACTAACTGATGTTAATGCATATTGTTGATTTGCAATAGAGGCCTCTACGTCTTCTGATGTTAAATTGAATTCATCCTCTACTCTTGCACTAATTATAGACTGAATAACTGTAATAGAAAAACAAACAAAATGTAAAAGAAAATGATTATAATATAGGATATATATGATATATGCATTTGATAAAAAATTGCATAATAATGACCAATGCAAGTAAATATTACAACAGAGAAAATAAAAGCGTTAATTTACCTAATGCTATAAGTTTTGGATCTAATTCATTTGTATTGGGAATTTTTTTAAATTCTGGATCGATCTTATATAACTCATTTAACATAAAATGGTGTATTTCAATAATTTTGTCGACACTCAATATTGCTGAATCACTGATGTTTGAATAGTAACTAAAAGATAATAATAAAATAAATAATAAAATAAAATAAATATGTCTATAATAGTTAGAATAGCCACAAATTATTGTGGTGTCACAATGGAGCTATTGTAAATAATATGGATAATGTATATGCTCATATATGTATTGCTTATTACTTTTCTTGGGATGTCATAAGTTTAGAAACCGCCTCTTTAACCTCTATAAAAGGGAACATAAATAGTGACGATAAAGATTGAAAATATGCATTCAACTATTAGAAATATTTATACAAATAAATTGATTAAATTGGTATATTCGGCTAGCCAATATTTTTACCTGGGTCACTGTGATAGCTTTCGACAACCTTGTCAAACTCAGGCATTTCAATTTGATATTTTCCTAATGGGTCTATTGTATTATGTTTTTTTGCTTCATTATAAACTATCATAAAGCTACGAAATGGGATGAAAAGATAAAAATATAGAGAGAACAAAACATAATAAAAACAAAAATAACAATAATAACCACGCGGAGGTATATCCGCAAGCATTCTTACTCATAGTTGTTGTCCTTTGCAACTTGAATTAAAATTTTTACGATATTTTTCATATCTGTTTGCAGTTTAAGCATTTCGTTTAATAACTGAAGTAAATCTTCTCTTGTCATCTAAAAAGGGATGAAAGGAGAGAAATTATTTATGCATGCAAATATGTACATATATATAATTCATTTTCTATATAAAAAATAAACACATCTATGAAATGATGTATATTCATGAACCAATGCACCTACCGAATCTCCTTTCATTATTCTATTAGAATCTTTTCCTGATTTATTTTTTTTTTGTTGGACATCATTTTCATCATCATTATCATCGTCTTTCATTAGCATATACGTCAAGGCAACAACTGCTGCTGCTCCGCCTGTGTAAATTGATATAAAAGGATTGAGAAAAAATAAAATATATTAGAAAATAATGAGCCAATAAAAAACACATTAATAAAGCAATATATACATTTATCACATTTATAAAAGTTTCGATACATACAAAAAATTAAATAAAAACAATTTAAAATGTTATAACAAAGAACTTATGTTTCACAGTTTCATTGTTTTTTATTTGTTGTTCATACTCCACCTTATTTACACTTTATATATTATAGGCTTATACGATTGCACGATTCTATATAGTGAACCGGCATCTTGATGAGTTAAACAAAATACAATATACATATTATTATATAAGGTGAGTGGATATTATTGCTTAACGTGTAAAATGAAAGAAAACCAAGCATTCATATATAATATGCATATATATACAAGTTTCTATATACAAATGTTATTTTTACCTGCTAAACTTAAAGCCTTTTTCCAGTTCATTTTTGATTTATATTAAATTTTTGGAGATTCGATTTCCTTTTCTTTTTTTTAATTAATATTTGGATATTCACATGTATATAAAGTAAATAAATTCAAAAAATATACAAATGTATAATAAAACGTATATTATAATGTATTATTATTAATATGATACATAAAACAATTCACTATACATATGGCCATATATATTTAATACGATTGTATACATTATGGCTAATCAACTATTTTTTTTTCCTGTTTCGACAGATATAATTTTGTACATTATGCTATAATTTATCTTTTTCTTTGTAATTATATTGTTATATAAAATTTACTTCGAGTTACATATATATTATTTTTTGTTTTTTATTAATTTTACATTTTTAATTTTTATACTCTTTGCATAAATGTATATATATGCAATATAAATAATATTGATTGTGACTCAATTTTTTTAATTTTTTTTTTAAATATGCATACACGTATGTATAATAATACATGAAAAATATTATTTAAATTTATATACTTTATTTTTGTTTATTCCTGAATTTTGTTAATTTGTATTTTATCATTAAGAATAATAAATTTCAAATAGCATGTGGTATTTTATTATATTTGTTCACAAATTTATATCACAATATATTGGAGTATATATGTCGTTTGTGGAAAAGTATATCACATTATAGTTAGTTTATTAATATGAATAATGCGTGTATTGTATATATACTTACATTCACATTTAAATTTACGTATGTAATTTTATGTTTTCTCTACATGCCAAAATCTGGAAAATAATATTACACTGTATTTATTATTGTATTTTTTTAAATTTAATATACATTGCTTTTATAGTTTTTATTATTGCTGTTAATAAAAAAGTTAGTCAGACACTAACCAAAAAAAAAAATTTATTTATGCGTATATATATAATCGCTATTTGTAAGTTAGTTATAAGCATGTATATAACGAATAAAATGTTCATATGACTTGAAAAAAAAACAAAAATGATACAATATAATATCAATTGGTAAATGTAGCTGGAAATATTCGTATTTCAGCCTTAAAACCTGGGTAAATAGACAGAGTGGAAAAAACATTGTTCCCTAATTGTAAAAAACATAAAAAAAAAAAAGCGAAAAAAACACACATTTTTTTGGCTACCTATAGTTTATTTTATATATAAAATATAGTTTTTATTTTTTTGATAAAAAATAATATAAATTCATTTCTTACATAAGAGTATGTTATTTTTTTGAAAGGAAAAATAATAAAATTTTAATTAAAAAATAGGTATGTTTTATATTGTTGATATAAATTTTACATATTTATGTGTATAATTGGCGTGATATATTTGTGAAAGGCTTTGAAAAAATATGGGTACCCACGTTATGCAAAAATATATTAACAAAATATAAACATTGTATTCACAAAAAAAATAATCAAAATATATATATGCATACCTTCAAGAGGACGTAAATAATTTCATTAAAAATATAAAAAAGTTTAAAACATATAATACGATTTTTGATAAATGCGCAAATGTATACTCACATATGATAGTTCAATTAAAAACACACTCAATATTACATATATGTATGTGTTTACTTGTATAATCGCAAAAAGTGTATATTCTTTGCGTATATATGAGCAATATACCATACTTAATTCTTCTTCTTTAATTATGAAAATTAAACAAATTCAAAATATTGAAGTACATTGTCAAAATGTGGACGTGGTGTGTGTGTACCCCTTCTTATGGTTATGCACATGTGGATCATGGTTGAAAAAAAATAAATAAAGTTGTAGTTCCAATTAAAAAGAAAAAACGAATTATGGTGACGAGGAAGCGGATTAATTACCTACCCTGTAAATGCATAATTTTAAATTATATATCATCCCTTTATTACTGCAACAGGTCTCAGACGAAAGCACTTATTAGATATTCCTGAGTCATGACATGTTTGAACCACCTCTGAAACATTTTTATAAGATTCTGGTGCTTCTTCCATAATTAGTTTTGGTGAAGCAACTCGTATTGATATATTTTTTTCCTTTAAGTTACTTAATACATCAGAATATGATAATGCATTTCTACTTTTATTTCTACTTAAAGCTCGTCCTGCCCCATGACATGTAGATCCAAATGTGTTTTCCATTGCTTTTTCAGTTCCTGTTAATACATATGAATATGTTCCCATTGTACCACCTATTAATATTGGCTGACCACAATATTGATAATCTAAAGGTACTAATGGATGAAAAGGCGGGAATGCTCTAGTTGATCCTTTTCTATGTACAAGTAGATTTTGTACTTTACCATTAATAAAATGTTCTTCAATTTTTGCTATATTATGTGAAACATCATATATTACATGCATATCTAAATCATCAGGTGATTGATTAAATATTTTTGAAAATGCTTGTCTAGCTAAAAATGTCATAGAAGATCTATTAATCCATGCAAAATTACAAGCAGCTCCCATTGCTTTTAAATAGTTTTGTCCTTCGGGTGAATGGATAGGTGTGCAAGCTAATTGCTTATCTATTACATTTATTTTATATTTGCTCATAATTTTTTCCATTTCTATTAAGGCATCAGTAGCAATTTGATGCCCCAATCCTCTACTACCTGAATGAATCATAATACATACTTGATTTTTTTTTTCAATTCCCATTAATTTAGCACTTTTTTTATTATAAATTTCATCAACTATTTGTATTTCTGCATAATGATTTCCAGCGCCTAATGTGCCCATTTGTGTGATTCCTCTTTTTTTAGCTCGAACAGATACATAATCACTATTAGCATATAAGCTTCTACCATTGTCTTCACAATTTAGTTTATCTTCTATCCATGAGTATCCTTCTTTAACTGACCAATCCATACCTAAAGATAATGCATCATCTAAATTATTTTGATTACATAAAATAAACCCTTGAGAGCCAACTCCTACTGGTATATGATTAAAAAGTAGTTGAGCTAATTCTTCTTGCTTATCTTTAATATCGTTGTAAAATAAATTTGTTCGAATTAATCGTACTCCGCAATTTATATCAAATCCTACCCCACCTGGGGATATAACAGCTTTTTCATTATTCATATCAAATGCTGCAACATTGCCTATTGAAAATCCATAACCTGCATGAACATCGGGTAATGCGATAGAAGCTTTAACAATTCCGGGAAGAGTTGAGACATTAGCTATTTGTATTACAGCAGGGAGAAATGTAGAGCATTTATTTAATTGGTACATTTTTATTTCTTCATCTATTAATAATTTTAATTTTTCATTTACATAGATATTCCCTTCTACATTCATACCCGGAACAAGCCCTTTGTTTATTCGATAGAGATTCTTCTCATTTGTTTTTTCAATGTATTTGAATACATCCTCGCTTTTTCCATGTTTCATCATTGGATCAATCTACCAAAAAGCAGATAAAAGGAAATAACAATAATAGTAATAATATATATATATATATATATACATGCGTATGCGTAAGTTTGTCTATATGTATATGAAACGGATGTGATAAAAATGGTGGTAATATATTTTGTTCATTGAAGATTTGGTAGTTCAATTTATGTGTGCGTGATTGTTAATATGTATAAATAATTTATGGTTATACTTTAATACAGCATTAAATTTTCAATCTTAATAATTTTTTTTTGTCCCCAAATACAAACATATGTATTTAATTTTTAAACATATTTTTCTTATAATTAATAAAAATAATATAACATTTTTGTTACCTTATATTTTTAAGTACAAAGAACATAATATTTAATTTTGAATTATTTTAATAAAAATATACAAAAAAAATTCTTTTAGTTTTTCAGTCCATTAATTTGTTCTTTTTTCCTTTCTTTTAAAGTATGTGTGACATATATTTCCTTTTTTGTTAGTTTAATTTTTGTTAGTTTAATTTTTGTTAGTTTAATTTTTGTTAGTTTTACTTTTGTTAGTTTTACTTTTGTTAATTTTATTATTGTTTGTTTTATTTTTGTTAATTTTATTCTCTACTTTTTTAAACTTTATCCATAAAAAAATATTACATTATATAGCCAAAAATTATAACGTTATTATTTGAAGACTTGAGTAAAATACATTTTTTTCTCCACTTTTTCAATAATTATTTTGTTGCTATATTTATTAAATGTATTTTTTTCAACGATAGTATTTTTAATTTATACCAGATTTAATAATATATAATTGTTTAAATATATTTTTATTAAAATAAGTTATAATTTAATTTCATAAAAAACATTTCCAATAATGTGATAATCATTTATATTTTTAAACCATACAATATTATTTATGCAAATATGTAATATTTCATTTGTTAAATTTTGTGAAAAAGTGACAAATGAAGAATTATATGTATTCATAATAAAAATATAATATTGAAGTTTTGTTTGGTGTCATATATTTATAGGGAAAATAAAATGTTTCACTTTTATTTATTTTTCATATTACTTTTTGAGATAATATATATTTTCATAGGGTCTATATTTAAAGAATTAGGAATATGCTATATATACATTTCTACATTTTTCTGCATTTTCTGTTTTATATGTCTATTTATACACATATATACAAAAATAGCTTATATAGCCAAATATTATTATATCACCAATATATAAAGAATTTCTACTTTTTTTTTGTGAAATAAGTTGTTTGGTGTTAAAAAGAAAAAATGAATATATAAAGATTGTTGTGACAATTATGTATTATAAATATGTGCTCGAAATAATACATTTTTTTTAACTAAAAAAAAATGAAATGTAAACAATTTATATAGTTGATTTGCGCATAAAGGCTATTGCGGCTATACAAAAAGTTTTCCCCTTTTGGAGGGATCATAAAAAAATATATTTATTAGGATTTATATTTATTAGTGATTTATATTTATTAGTGATTTATATTTATTAGGATTTATATTTATCAGTGATTATATTTATTAAAGTTGTATAGGACTTAATAACTAGCTTATTTAAACTTGTTTATTAGATGTTTTTTTTTTAACTTTCTATATTCAAGATTGTCGTTGTATAAGGATGCTTGTAAAAACACCAGCTAATATAACAATAAATATATTTTCTAAAAAAAAGCAAAAGATATATTGGTTAGAAATTGTAATATTCGGGCTTTAAGTAAAATGGTGAATAAAAATTGGCCGTTTTGTAACAATTTACTTTATTTTGTTTTGTTTTATTTTATATTTATTTCTTCTTTTTTTGCTTAATTTATGGCAATATGCAACCTAAATAAAATGGTAATAAGTTTTATTTAAGTTCTTAAAATCAGCTGCATAGTTTAAAACGCCATTATAAATAATAATAACGGAAAAAAAAATATAGAGAAAAAAATATGTGCATATTGCTTTTGTTAAATAAAAATAGATAGCTTTATTAAAAAATAATTTTATATTTTTGTACTTTTCATTGTTTTTTCATATTTATACTTTTTTCCGAAATTTTTCCGATTTTTCTAGTTCTACTATTTTTTTTTCTCGCAATTAATATCAATTTGACTTTTTCATTTGTTAAAAAAAAATAAAATTAATGTAAATACATATATGAATGATGAAATAATAATGGAATTTTTTATTAGGGTAGAAAATTAAAAGCCGTTTTATTGTTTTGAAGAAATTCTAAAAAATAAAAATTACATGCATAAAAAGCATAAGAAAAAGTGAAAAGCCAAAAAGAGTGAATAAAATAAAGTGCGTATTTTGATTGCCTTTGTTTTATTTTTTTTAATTAATGAAATAATTTTGTTTTTTCTACAGAAACGTGTTTAACTTTTGCAGTAGAACCCATAACGAATGAACATGTACATGATATATATGTGCACGATATGTATGCATTTTTTATGTTTTTTTTTAAGTAATTGATTCTACTTCTGTACAGGTAATATATATAGGGTAGATTTTGCATTATTTTTCATCATTTATTTGCGCTTTTAGATAGCTCAATACACACTTTTGTATTAATATAATAGTACGAAGATATAATTTGAAAAGCCATTTATCGTTGTGTGTATAAATAGAAAGAAATAAAAGTCAAGGTATTTTCAGGTATATTTTATAAATTTATAAACTTAAAAAGATTGAAATCCCCAAAATTCGATTCAAAATGATGCTTTATTTTATTGTGTTGGCATTGGGTTGCATTGCTAGTATTGGAAAATGTAAGTATAATTTACAACATTCTGGAAAATTAATATTAACAGAGCAATTAAATAGTATTTCTAACATTCGTGTTATAAATGATGAATCGTCGATAAAATTAGAAACAGAATACTTGATGAACTTCCCGGTATATTGTATACCTTATATTGCAATTGATAATAATAGTCAACAAAATAAAAAAACAATATATTATATAAAACACGAGTTTCAAAATTCTTTATATTTATACAAAAATAATATGAATTTAGCCCCAATAACATTTAATGATAAATATTATATAACAGGAATGGCTGCTAATAATGGATTATTAATAGTTATAGTAGATGTTGATATATATAAATTTGATAATGAAAAAAAAATATTTTCAGCATTAAATGTAAATGATGAAAAATATGATAGAATATTTAACAATGATCAAATGTATTATACAGGAATAATATCTGATATTATTGAAAATCATTTTTTTTTAATATGTACAATTAAAGATAAATATTTTATTGCTCATATAAAATATGATGAAAATACAGGTTATATTAATGTAATAAATGTTATTGAAAAATTAAATGGAAAGCAATTAACAGTTGTTAATTCAATTAGTATTATAGAAAATCGTTTATATGTATCTGAAAATGCAGAAAATATTTACCAAGTTATAATTGATAGAAAAGAAAAAAAAAATAATAGTAATATAAAAGCTATGAATATTTATTCTTTTGCAAATAAAAATGAAAAAATATTAGGATTAAGTGCTAAAATGATTTCAAACCCAATGACAAATAAACTTACTGATTATTTAATTATTAATACAAAAAAAATATCAAACGACAAGCCATCTTCTGAAAATTGTGTTTATTTAATGAATGTAAATATAAGTAATAATAAACAAATCGAATTTTATAATATTATAGATTTATATAGTTCAGATATTAATCCTATGTATTTTAATGTATTTGATATATATATTTCTATGGATAGTCGTAAAGATCCAGAAAAACAGAAATTATGGATGAAGCAATTAAAAAGTAATAAACCAAAATATTTAAATATGCCTAATAAACAAGTTGATGAAAATAAAGAAAATATAGAAGATGAAAAATATATGTTAGAAATATTATGGACAAATCAATTTAATTGTACAATAAATAAAGGAAGTATAGATCTTAGAAATGTCAAATCAGTATCAAACAATAATAATGAAATAAAAAAAATTCCAATTAAAAAAATAAATAATCATTTTTCAACATCTCCTAATGTAACATGTTCAAGTACTTGTCCAAAAGAAAATAAAATGCTTGATGAAATATGCTATTATGATTCTCAAAAAAATTATGTTAGTAGTTTAAACACTTTAGAAACATATAATGATAATTATACTGGTAATATTATATTTGACGGATTAAAAAATTATATAGCATTTGATTATAAGTCGTCAAAAGGTATACATTTATTATCATACCCATTAAATAATTTAATTTATATATATTTAAAAAATGGAAATATAAAAATAAGTTTACCACAACCATTTGGATTAACGATAGATAAATATAATAATACATATAACGAAATAATTGTGTATGTAGCTTGTAATGATGAAGAAAAAAATTATATTAATAAATGTGTTATAAATCAAATAGACAAATCATATCAATGTTATAATATTTACAAAAAAAAAAAAGAAAATAATGAATTATTTCAATATATTTCATATATTACCCATAAAAGTAATAATAATGAAGAAAATCATTATATATATGTTTCTAATAATAAAAAATCTATATATAAGTTAGAAAAAAATGGAAAAAAATGGATATTTAGTGAATGGCTAACTTTAGAAAACCCAAATCAACGTACTGGTCCCGTTTCTACATTATTAAATTATTTTTATGTTCATAAAAATATGTTAAATACCTTAAAAACAAAATATCCTCAAAATGAAGTAATACAAAAACTGATTACATCAAATGATAGCGATTTGCATGTAACAGATGATGGGTATATCTTTTTACAAAATTCGCATACTGTTGTTTTTGCTACTAATTATGATGCATATGGAAAAGAAACTGGATCACAAATAAATTTTTATGCTAAATTGTTTGATGAAAATTATCATCAATCTTTTGAAGTAGATAGTATAATTATGAGTATTGAAAATGCCTCGACAATGAGTTACTATTTGCATGAATGAATAAATACAAGGTGCCGCATTTATTTTGTAAAATCAGGTTTGGAACATTGGAAATGTTAAGTTGCTTAATATATTTATTTTAAGGCTGCTCACATCTCTCCACGCATCTTGATGCCATTTTATGTTTTTGTCAATTTATTAATTATTGCATAATGTACAGTTTTATTTCATTTTATTTTTTTTTCTTTTATTTCATTTCATTTTATTTTTTTCTTTTCAATGACTAATTCAATTAGACATGTGCATATGTTTCGTTTTTTCAATTTTAAAAATTTGCATTTTTAATCTGAATCCAAGTCACTTAACTGCTCATTTTTCCATTTAGTAAAAAGAATGTTTTTAAATTCATTTTTATCAATAGTTTTATCATTATTTTTATCAGCATATTCGATCATGCGTATAAGTTCAGATTCGTCAATGTCCTCCCCTATAGAAAAAATGTGGATATATTCTGAATTATTTGCATTCACAAATATATAATTACATTATCTTTTCATTTTTTATTCTTACCTATTTCATTACAAACTTCCTTTAGAGAGTTCAAAGTAATTTTCCCTAAACATTTAAAAAAGGGTAGAAAATAAAAAAAGATGGGAAATAAAAAAAGTATAAATAAATATACATAAATATGCATAAATACCTGTGTCATTGGGGTCAAATAATGAAAATATATTATTTGCTTCTTCATCATTATATCTGGTATTTATATGCTTTGATGCAATGTCAAAAAATTCGTCAAAGCTTAATTTATCATCAACATTATTTTTTATTTCTAAAAATAATTTTTTTACTTTTTCTTTTTTAAAATTTAAGCCAAGAGATTTTAAAGCGAAATAAAATTCCCTAATGTCAATATAACCACATTTATTTGTATCAAATAATGAAAAGCATTCATATATTTCTTTTGCAATGTCTTCATTTGCTTCAGTTTCTATTTTCCTTTTAAATATCATCGTGATTTTTAAGTTATGTTTATTTTTTTGTCTTTTTTTAAATTATGATACATATTATTTAGAAAATTTATTATCAAGTTGGGATTTAAAAATAATTTCAAACAAAATTTATAACAAAGATAAAACTACTAAGAAATAATAATAATTAAATATAGTGAAAATGTGTCTCTTTTTTTTTCTTTGAATAATTTTTTTTTAAAAAGATTTACAAAAGGAGAAAATATTTGGTATACATATGCATAATTAATTATATACACTTTTTTTATGTTTAAAAAATAGCAAAAAAAATATAGAAACCATTCGTATATATATACATATGCGTGCGCCCCTCTGTTTGCATATAATTTTTGAGTAAACGAGTTTATTGTAAATTTAAAAAAAAGGGAAAACTATTTAGCATAATTAAAATTGGTAAATAATATTTGCACAATTTATTACAAAAATGTGTAAATATTTTAAGAAAAATTCTACTTTTGCTTTGTTCAAAAGTGAAAATACGAAAGGGACTTAACCTTTGCATATATTAAAAATAAATCATTTTAAATTTAGTATAATATAATATATATTTTACAAAACGTATAATAATTTAGACTTAAAAATGTTAAATTTATAACCTAATAAAACAAAAATAAAAAACAGCTTTTTTTATGCTCAATATTTTTTGGGGGAAACAATCAAATAAAATATTTTATTTTAACATAAAATAAATAGCAAGTTTGGCAACAAATTATAATTTGATTAATCCACAGTTTTATATTATTTTTAATATATACATTTTATTGTATATTGCTATGAGAAAAACTATTTTACACACAAATTTCAAAAAGGCAGAAAAGTATACATTATACACCCTTAAAAATGTAATTTTTATTATTCTATTCGTTATTTGTTTTATTGGAATGGTTTTAACAAAATTTTAGTTTAGATTATTCGAAAATATAATTTATATACATCGTATCACATGTATTTTTTACTTTCTTTATTTGGCTGCATTAATAAGGTACCAAATGATATGAAAAAAAAAAAAAAACATATATCTCCTCAATTTCAATATATTTTATATTAAAAAATATAAAATCCCCCCCCAAAAAAAAAATGTTTATATCATTGTTATCATTTATTTTGTGTTTTTACTTTAGATTTTTAGTTAACATTTTTTGTCCTTTGTTTTCTTTTATAGACCCCTTGCCCATTTAGGAGGGGAATAAATAATGAATTTGTTTTAATTCAGTTAAGTTGATTAAAATTCTAAGCTTTTAAAATTATAAATATATTTAAAATAAAAAGAATAAAATTGTGATAAATTTTTCTTTTTAATTCAAAAAAATAAGCATTAATATGGTAACATAATATATATATTTGAATTTTTTTGTTTATGTGATTTTAAATAATATGCTAATTTTTATTGGCAATAGAGGTGGTGTAAGTGGTATAACTTCATTCCTTTATATGCTTAATTAAAGTTTCTTATTTTTTTTTTATTTTTAAGGGATAATAATAATATTTTATACGGATATAATATTATATATATTTTTATATATTAACATATTTGTGCCTATATATTTTCAGAAAACATAAAAATAAAAAAACATATTTTGTATAAAATTGCATATGTTATATTATAATAGGGCGGTAACAAAAATAAACATCATCATTATTATTATTATACCATGGGGAAATGTACAAAATAGCAATAAATATATAAGCATATATTTTAGTGCGAAAAAAATAAGAGAATATACGCATAAAAAATTATTACATGATATAGTGCCAACAAAGGATAATAATTTTTTATATATGAATAATAAAAAGTTTTGTATTTGGATGATTATAAATAATATATAGAGTAAGAATAATACTCTGATAATATATTTAAATTAAAAAGAGTTATATAGTTTTAATTTTTTTTAACGTTTCCCAATAAATATTTTTTTTAAATTTATTATTTATTTTTATTATATAAAACACAAATTGTTAAGAAGTTTTAACAACTTTTTTTTATTTCTAAATTTTATATATATATATATATATTTAAAGAATTTCCCAAAACACTGACTTATTTAAAATTATTCGTGAAAAATGGTAATACAAAAAAAAAATGGAAAAAAACAATATGTAGAAATATAATGTATTATATGTATTGTGGGGTTATTTGAGTTGAAAAAGTATATAAGATTCTTAAATTTATAATATGACTAATTAAATGTGAAAAAAAAAAAATCCCATTATATCCTTGTAAAGCTCTCTGAGCAATTATCCTGTTCATACTTATATGATTAGTTGTATATAATATGAATGGATTGAAACGATTAATGCTTATTATTTCATAATTTTTCACGTTTTTGATTAATTTTGTAGGGTAAAGGAATAAAAAAACACATGAAAAGGGTTAACGCCCCATCACATTGGATGCTTAACAAAATGGATGGACAATATGCTCCTAAAACAAGCAGTGGGCCTCATAAGTTGCTCGAAAGTATACCTTTAGTTATTCTTTTAAGAAATAGACTAAAATATGCTTTAACTTTTGACGAAGTAAAAATGATTTTAATTCAAAAAATCGTAAAAGTTGATAATAAAACAAGAACTGATTGTACATTCCCAGTAGGATTAATGGATGTTATTCATATTACTAAATCTAACGAATTTTTTCGATTATTATATGATGTAAAAGGTCGATTCGTTCCACATAGAATCACAAATGAAGAAAGCAAATATAAATTATGTAAAGTAAAAAAAATAATTTTAAGAAAAGGAAAACTATCGATTGCAATTACGCATGATGGTCGAAGTATACCATATATACATCCTGAAGTAAAAGTCAATGACACTATAAGATTAGATTTAGAAACAGGAAAAGTTTTAGAACATTTAAAATTTCAAGTTGGTAATATGGTTATGGTAACTGCTGGGCATAGTGTTGGCAGAGTTGGAACTATTCTATCGATTGATAAAAATATAGGAACATATGATATTATTCATGTAAAAGATAGTCGAGGAAAAATATTTGCTACACGATTAAGTAACATATTTGTTATAGGCGATGCTTTAAAACCATATATAAGTTTACCAAGGGAAAAGGGTATTAAATTAGATATAATTGAAGAACGAAGAAACAGATTAAAAGCACAAAATAATTAAGTCATAAAATATATAAAAACATGATCATAATTTTTGATTTGACATTCACAAATGGGGAAAGGGGGGGTACACTAATATGCATACTCATTTAAATTAGTTTGCCATTATTTGGCTTATTCATAATAAGGAGGGAAAAATAATAAAATAAAACTTTGGAGAAATATTAAGATATTACAAAAAATATATGCCTTTTGATATGATCAATGAATATTCCTTTGATTCTAAAAAAGAGACGAATTTGAACATCCCCCCCCATAAAGCTTTGAAAATTTAATGGAATTAAAATATGAATATTTTTTTTCATTTTTCATTTCGCCTACATTATATTTTATTATTTTTTCTTCCTGCATATGCCTTATCGTATATCTTGTAAAAGACCGAGCGGGCAAGGATTAAAAAAAAATAAAAATGTATATTATAACTTATATGTAAAAAAAACTTAATGCGCTGTAAATGTTATAAATTTTATATTTATATAGTATTATAAATAATTTTATATTTCCAATATTTTTAAATATGACATTGTCTGAAAAAGTTGCCTAAAATGCAGTAAAAAAATATTAAGGGCAAATATTTATGTGTGTGCATATGAAATATAATAATATGCATACTTATGCATATATTTTGTTAATTATAATTAATAATTTTTTTATAGTCTCATACCACATATAATATGATGATGATAATAATAATGATAATACATGTCTTTTATTTCCTAATTTTCTTTTTATTTGAAAAATATATAATTTGTATTTTGCCCATTGTTATATGCTTATAATAAGTTTGGCATAAAATAATTAAAAAATCCGTGTTAGCTATTTGCATATAATAATAAATTTGAAATTGGCGTGTATAAAGGTTATAATACGCAATTATATGCTATATATATAAACACTATATATATTATAAAATACATAATTTTGATTTTGCAAAATAATATAAACAGCATTTATTTATTTTATGTATTTATGCATCTCATTGGCTAGTCACATACGCATAAATTTTTCAAGGCTTAGCGTGGGAAAGCGTAAAAAAAAAAATTAAAAAATTGAAAAATCGGAATACGAAAAATGCGAAATATAAAAATGTAATAATAATATAACATAATATAATAATATTATAATAATATAAATTAATGCTTTATTTTTAAATTTTAATAATAATTATATATCTATACTAAATGCTCAATCTTTTCCCATTATTATTTATATAAAACCTTAAGGGAATATATATATATATTTTTTTTTTTTTTTGCACTTTCATAGCTTTTTAACTTATCAAATAAGTTTGTATTTATATTTTAGTGTGATTATTGAAAGTTTATATACACGTATTATATTTTAAAGAAGGGAATAAAGAGAAGGTAAAGAAAATATATACTTACAGTTTCTTTATTTTGATATATTTAGTTCCATTTTAGACGAATTATTATATATATATATATGGCTATTTTAGTTTTGAATAAAACGTCTTAAAATTTTGATATTTTTGGAGATGTAAAAAAAAAAAAAGTGAAAATTACAAACTGAGGATAAAAGGATACATATATGTGTATGTATTATATTTTTTTCGTTTGTTTATTTTTTGAAAAATATAATATAAATTTTCAGACAATTTATAAACAAATTGATAAATATGAACATTTATTTTGAATGATTTGCACATATTTTTATTAATAAATCTATGGAATTAAAAACAAAAATTGTTTTACAATTTAAAATAAAACAAAGTTAATGATGAAAAAATTAATAAATATAAGTGTATTTATTGCAGCATTTTTACCTAATTTTATATATTCATTTGGTGATAATAATAAATTAGCGAATGTTGTGTTTGATAATAATACAAATAAAAATGATAATAAAGATTTTCAATACATATATATAGATAAAAATTATTATGCCCCTGATATAGTATCGTCAGAAATAAAGAATATAAATATAGATGATGAAATATATTTTTATAAAAGTTATACAAATATTATAAGTTATTTTAAATACCAACCTCCTGTAAACATCAAATTTCATTTTAAATATAATGGAGGTGATTTAATTATTTTAAAAAATAACAAAAAAGGGATAATATGTAAAATCTCTGATATATTTTATAGTGAAACTGGTCTTAACATTTTTATGAGAAGTAAAAGTAGTAATCAAAATAAATCCATTAAATATCAGCAATTTTCTGTAAAACTATTACCTGATTGGGGAAATGGAAATTATTCTGAACATGATAATAAAAATTCAGATTTAATAGATGAAGAATATGAAGAAGATGATGATTTAGATGATGACGACAATGATCATACTAATAGGCCTGCTGAAAGGGGTGCTATATGTGAAATTGAAAATGATAAATTTTTATCTCATAAATTATTATGTTTTCCATCGATATATAATAATAATCAAATTAAAATGAGTTTTTTAAAAAATTTAGAATTTAATAGGTTATCAGAATTAGGAAATAAATTTATAATTAATAGTAATTATGCTTTACTCGAAAAAATTATAACTCATTTAAAGAATGTTTCAAATATTAATTTGGATATAAAAAATATTTCATATTATGTTTATATGAAAACAATAAATTGTAATTTAAAAAAAGCACTTTTAATAAGTATGGGGTTAGAAAATAGTAAAGAAAATGGAAATGATAAAAATAATAAATATAGTATACATACCATATCGAATATATTTGGGATTGGGAATAATCAAATTGATAAAAACTTATTAGGAAAAAGTATTTATGATTATACAGATGAGGAAATTGAACAACATAATAAATTTTTAACAAATGAACAACCATATAATGGGCATGAAAATAATAATTTTATAATTTGGAAACATACAAATGAACATATCATAAAAGGAAATTATGAAGAATGTAATCGTGTATTAATTAGTGAAGGGGAATTCTATAATTGTTTTGGTAATTTAGAAAATGCTTATGAAATAAAAGTATCTAAAGAAAATATTATAGATAAATTAAAAAAAAATAAAATAAAATATATAAGTTCTATAAATAAGTATACAGCCTATTATTATGATAAAATTAATTATTTAGTAATATTAAAAGATTACAAATTATATTTATTTTTTAAATTAGATAATGTATTAGATTTTGTGCTTTTTACTGATATTATTAATCATATAAATTTTTATTATATATCAAATAATAATAATAATGATAAAATATTAAATGTATATCGTTGTCTAGTACATAGCCTTGTTAAATGTGAATGTATATCTACAATACCAAATGAGAATAGAAATAATGGTTATGAAAATAATATTTATTTATCAACTTCACAAAATAGAGATTCAAGGGCTGTATATGTTAGTACTAAAAACAAAATATGGTCAATAAAAGTTGATGATTTTGCTCGTTATGAACATAGTAACAAATATGTATATGTTAGAAAAGTTATTGACTCAATAGAGAATCCAGATAAAGGTTATTTTGGAAATATAAATTGTTATACTATTATAGTTAGACAATATGAAAGTTTTTTGGCACAATTTTTTAACTTGAAAAGACGAAATAAAGAAACAGTAGGATGTTCATATTTGAAACATTTTAACGATCATGAAAATATACTTTTAGTATCTTTTGCTGAAAATATAAATTTTATACAGCGTACTTATCACATAGTAAGGAATAAAAATTATGTTCTTTCTACTGGGGATATTACTTTAGATATAAAAATAAATGGTTTGAATGATATATTATATATTATTGCATTTTTTGTCTGTATAATTATAATAATATGTAATATACTCAGGCACCTTTTTCCCGAGTAAGTACATTAAAAATTTATATAAATGTTATGCATCTGATTTCATAGAATCTTTTAATTCGGTTTTTTCTATTTCATTCGCTTCTTTTCCTATCTAATTTGTTTCCCTTTCCGTTCCATTTTTAGCAAATCCAAAATACACAAACTGGAGCATGAATTTTTTTCCAATTCGAAAAACAGTTGCCCATCTACAGTAGGCGAATAATTTTTTTCACACAATCCTCTTTTTTTAGTGTTTTGTCAAAAAAAACTGTAATTTCAAAAAATATTTTTACATTTTTTGGAGAAAACTAACACAATCATATCCTTGTAATATATAAATAAGATGGATGTTAGTCAGAATGCACATATGTATGTATATATCAATGGATTTTTTTTTCTTTTTAACCTTATAAGAATAAGCATGCATATGCTTGAATATGAAAGACATAGAATAGCAAATATATGTAAAATGCTCATGTCTTGCATATTTATGATTTGTGCAATTTCATTATTTAAAAAGAAAATAAATAAAGGGAATGAAACATTATTTTTTAGTATTATTATGTATAAAAATGGGGAAATTTTATATTATTTTTTCTTTTATTTATATTATGTCATTGTTTATTTATTTTATGGATATATATTATTCCGTCTTTCGATTTTTTGCATTTTTCTGTCATTATTCACAACAATATCCTCACATTATGTGCATAATATATATATGTATATATTTGTGTATGTATGTTCTAATATATAAGCATTATTTTTTTCTTTGAGATACTTTTATTAGAAATATGTTTTTAAATTATACTTGATTTACATTAATAATGAAATATATAAAATTTGATAAAATCGAAAACAAAAATTATACTAATGTGAAATGTAATTATATAGTTTTTTGTGCAATTTTTCACATGTCTCGCTATATGGAAAAAATTGGCATAAATAAAATCATATATTAAACAAAATATTGTAGAAAACGACCTGAGCATGTTAATATAAAAAAGGGACACAAAAAAAAAATATTTATATTACCAAAACAGCCATAATATTTTTATTGTAATTGATATATTGTTTAGTACCATCATTTGTTACTCATTGTTTCTTTTTGGTAGTTCAATTCTATAATGATGAAATTAGCTAAAGTTGAATATTGTAATTTGTGTTTTTTTTCAAAAAATGGCCTTTTCTTATTATACGTTGTTGATAATAAAATATTTTTAATGGAAATTGAACATTTGAGCATAAACAAGATTTATGTAACGAGTTACAAAATTGATCATATAGAGTTCTCAAGTGACAATGTTCATTTTTTAGTTTTAATGAAAGATAAAGGTTGTATTGTTGTCTACTCATTTTATGATGATGATATTATTTATAAAATTGAAGATCATTTCCAAAAGTATACACATTCTTTTTTTATTAACAAATATAACTATATATGTGTTTTAAAATATGAACAAGTAATAAAAAAAAGCATTATATATGCATGTACATATAATACTATGTATGTGTGTGATTTTTCAAGAATAATTTCTTCATATTTTTAAAATATATGATAATTATGGTTTAATAGTTTTGTATAGTGGTGTTTTGTCGGTCTTATTTGTGCTGAACCATTTTTCTGTTATACATAAAGAAATATATGTCTATAAAAATATGAATGTATTTTTAATATGCACATAAAAAAAATAACCATTTACATTTTTTTTATGCACAGAAATATATAAGCATATATGACGCAAATAAAGAAGAAATGTGCTTACTAAATGTTAAAGATGCGAAATTGAAAAAAAAAACATATTGTTTAAATGACGATGAAACTATGTTTGCATGCATAACTGAAAATAATAAGAAAAATAAAATTTGTTTGATATCATTTCCCAATTGTATATTTATAAACATTATACAATGTATCAATTACGAGCCTAATTGTATTTTTTTTTCCAAAACGAATAATATTATAATTCATAGTGAAAAAGGCAAATCATTGCACATGTATAAAATAGATGGAGAGTTATTATATGTCTATAGTTATTTATCGCAATTGCCATGTAAATAAATTTAAGAAAAGAAGTGTATATATATAAATATGTATGTATTTATTTGTGATGTGTGGATTTGTAAATGGATATGTACTTACTATGAGGCACAACCATGTTTATTTTAGTGTAACATTTTTGATATATTTAAATATTTAACTGTTTGTTTGTTTATTATCTTAATATTTGTGCGGAATTAAAATAATCTCATATTTTCATTGTCTTAAAAAAATAGGCATAAACGTATTGTCGAAAAGTGACCATAGAAATGTTTTGCTTCTTGGAATGGAAAATGATGAAGTAAGGAAATGGGGAAACAAATAAAGCAATGAGATGTAAAAAATAAATGTAAAAATGAAATGTAAAGGAATGAAATATAAAATTGAAATGTGGAATTATCTTCATTTTTAGGTCAAAGTCTTAAGTTCCGAAAATTTAAAAGAAATAAAAATTTTATTATTAGAGGATACAATTACCATGGATGAAAATCTAGTATGATAATTTACTTGTGAACTAAACAAATTAATATATATTTCTATAACATTTAATGAAATGCTTAGACTAAAAATAAATAAAAAATATACTTTTTTTTCTATTTTCCACACATTTACAGAAAATATATAAAGAAAATATCTCTAAAAAAAATATACCAAATTTTGTATTATCAAAGTAATTAAATTTATATACTTTTTAAAAAATAAAAATACTTTCCTTACAACACTACATATAGAAATATTTATAGATCGGAAATTATATGGTTATAATTTAATAGTTAAATTGATAATATTGTTTGCATAAATATAATTTTTTTGTATTAATAGCACAAATTATGATAAAGAAGGGGACGACAATTTTTCTTTTTACACTAACAGTATATCCAATAAAAAATAGACAAAAGAAGGAAACACTAAGCAAAAATAAAATTTATTTATATATTTGATAATATACCATTTTTTAATGATTTTTTTTAATATTATTTTTATTTAATTACAATGTAACCATAAAAAATAGTATCAGAAGGGATACATGGAAAATATAAATTAAAATGTGAAACAGTATGATGAAAAACTAGACTCATTTTATTATATTTACCTCATTAGTATAAAACTGGATAAGAATAGGTGGTTATTTGAGATTAAGATTGAATTAATGTTATTTATATTTTTTCATAGACAAAAATAAATGATACTACAAAAAATATAAAGATTGATATGACAACAAAAATCGGGATAACATTTTTATGTATCAGCATGTGCGGATGTTATTTAGCCATTGTAAGCGGTATGACTAAACTATCTAAATATAAACATTATCACATAATTATGATCATGTAATTATTATCATATAATTATGGGTTTGGTTGTGTTATAATAAAATTATAAATATAACAATAAAGAGATATAAATTAAATTAAAGTGCGGTGATAAAATTATATACTTTTTCAGAAAGCTACAATAATGTCGTAAGGATTTATTATTCTGAAAACTTTTCTTGCATAGTTATATTACAACACCAAAAAAAAATAACGAATATACGGTGGGGCAATATATTATACAAACCAAGGTTAAAACAAATTATTTATTTATTTAGTGAAACTGAATAATATATATATGTAGATTTTATTTTTTTTATATTAACATAATAATACTGTTAATAATTTCGTAGGCTTTTAATCACAACAAATACACCTTACTTATTTGTATGGATGCCTAATGATAGTACAGTTATTCAAATGCCAAATGGTATACGAAAAGAATATTGTGTTTTAAAAATAAAATATGATTTCTTTCTTTATTTTCAATTTTTGTGTTTATGTGTTATTGATAGGGTTTATATGCAAAGATGCTCAAATGAGTTTTGATGGTGTTGCCCTTTTAGCAAAAAGCCAGGTAAATATAAAAAGTGAAAACTAAAGAGACTATATATATATGTGTGCATATAAAATAAAGATATACGCCATATTTTTCCTTAGTTTTAATGTCAATTAATTGTAAACACAATGGGTATTGATAATCATTTACTGATTTTCCTCTCAGACCAAATTGGCTTTATTTCATAACAAAAGAAAGTCATTATAAAGATAAGAATGTTACTATTATTAAGATGGACATAAATAAAAATAAGGTAAAATATAATATACTAATTTTTAAGCATTTTAATGAACTAATATATAACAAATATTTGTATTATTGCATTATTTAGATTAAAATATAATTACATTTTTTTCTTTTTACGAAAATAAAATGATTTTCGCTTATTGTGAACTTTTAATATGATGGTGAAATAATCGAATTTATTAACTGTGATTATATTAAAACTTTTTAATTTTTGTAAAAAAATAAACCATATATAACATGTTAAAATGAGAAAAAAATGCTAAAGCAATATTCTGTCCAATTAATAATAAAATGAATATTGTCATTGGAAAGTAACCAAAAATATTTATTGACTTTTTAAATGAGCAATGTATATTATTGTAATATGGGAAAAGCTTTTATTCCTTAAACAACATTTATAAAAAACTTAATAGTATGATAAAGTTTAATGTGTAAAAAAAAAAAAAAATTGTGCACACATACATAGAGAAGGAAAAAACATATAATGGCTTCTAGTGAAGCCTTCAAAAAAATACTATTAAAATATCATTATAGCCATATATACAAATATGTATATATAAGCAATGTAAATGAGCATGTAATAGTTAAATGTATATAAAAATACATTTAATTTTAACATATTATATTTTTAATGTTTTAAAATATAGAAAACAAAATATTTGAATTTTTTTATTAAACACTAAAATAATTGTATATTTTTGTAATTCTTGTCATAAAACATTGGCGCATCATAATATAGATATTATATATATAAATATACTTATTGTAATTGTTGATATTTGTATGGTGTTTTTTTCTTTATATATATATTTAATTTTATAGCATATGTTATAGTTGATTATATAAATAACATTTCGTAATACATATATATGATATGCTAATATAAAGTGATTTACCTTATATATTATGTATAAAAAATGAAAGAAAATAAATTTATAAAAATAAAAAAAATATATATTATTACCATATAAATATGATAAACAATATTGTTATTTCTTTTAAATTTATTATTATTTTCTTATTTTTTTAAACATTTCTTTAGTGTGGAAAATATTACTAATCTTTCATTTCTTTTGTTAATGTGATTTCACTTTTTTTTTCTCTTTTTATATAATTCTTTTTGTCATACATGTACGTGTTAATGTAATACATTAACATGTCAGATGTTTTCGCGTCATTTTTTGTGTGCATTTTTTTTTCCGAAATATGGTCATGTAAATCTGTTTAACAAAATTTATTTGGAGGTAAATTTTGTAACAGCTTTGGTTCCTTCAGATACGGCGTGTTTTGCTAATTCTCCTGGTAATACTAATCTTATAGCAGTTTGGATTTCACGAGATGATAATGTATCTCTTTTGGTATATTTACATAATCTTGATGCTTCAGTTGCGATTTTTTCGAAGGTATCAACAAGGAAGGAATTCATGATGTTCATGGATTTCCTTGAAATACCAGTGTCTGGGTGGACTTGTTTCAAAACTTTAAATATGTAAAGTCCATAGCTGTCATATCTTGACTTTTTTCTTTTTTTCTTTCCATCAGTAGCACCATTGGTTGCTTTTTTTTCTTTAGCTGGCTTTTTGGATACCATTTTGATATAATTTAATGAGATAAAGAGTTATTTGTAAAAAAAGAAAAATATGTTATAAAAGAAATAAAAAAAAGTGAATAAAAACTTTACGTAAAGAAATTACTTATTTAAAAAATAATATAATATATTTCTGTAATATAAAAATCCTTAAAATATTATATTTTATTTTTAAAATATATTTTTATCGTATATTTTGTTTATTTATTTTTTTTTTTTTTTTTTGCAATGCATTAATATTATATTATGTGCATAATGTTTGCAAAAAAAAAAATACGGATTTTTAATTCATTTTATATGTACACATAAAAATACGTTAATATTATTATGCTCTTTTTTTTTTTTTTAACGATATTTTTATATGCACATGCAGAAAAAAAAATTGGTCGCTGCATATTTTCGCTATATATGTTTTTTTTTTTTGATAATACTATTAAAAAATGTGAATGCATATTGGCAAATAAATATTTCTGAATTATTTTATGAAATATCCATTTTTTGTGTGCATGTAATTATATGCTGAAATTTGTTATGGACGAGAAAAATATCAATGATTATATTGCGTGTACATACGTATGCATTATATTTTTCATTATTTATTTCAGCAATGAGTTTTTTGTTCAAATTAATACATCGTAACAAAAAATTCACAGTGTATATTGCAAACACCCCTTGAAAATCAAACTCAGATAACATATTTAATTTATTTTTTATATCATTTTTTGTTTTTATACGATCAATAAATTCAGATATACATTTTACACACTGATATATTAAATTCTGCTGCATATTGAAAATATATCATTGATTTTTTTATTGATTTTTCGGCAATTTCGGTATTTATTATTTTTAAAAATAAGTAAAAGATAGATGCGTTAAACTTTTATGAGGTGTGTGATCGTTAAAAAGGATTGGATTCGATAGTAAGCAATTAATGTGATAAAAAAAACTTGTATAATAATTTTATTCGTAGTAAGTTATGTATAGTTAAGAGTGAAATATAATCATTAAACAATTTTTGGCAATTATGATATTATTAATTATTAAGTAATATTTTAGTGAATATTTAATTATAAGAATTTTAAAAAGGTGAAAAACGCATATGTATACTTTATCACTAATTCATTTTTTTTTAATATTTGTTTTTGGATAAGTGGTAAATATGGATTACTTCATTTTGTATTCTCAAAAAGTACACACACATTTGTAATTTCAACAATTAGACTTTGGTTTTTTAATGAAAATAGTAATTAGGTGGGATGATATAAATTTTTTTTGTTTGTTTTTTTCAAAAAACACATAAGGATTGATTTATATAAAAAAAACGTTTTAAACATTTTCAAGGTTGAAAGAAAATATTTTAGCTATAAATATAATGTATTATTTGTATGGCCTTTAAAAAAGACGAAATAATTAGAATTCAAAGTATATGTGTATATATGAATTCCTATATTGTTAAAATTGTATTATTAGTCATTTATTTGTTTCGCTATTGTAAATATTACAAAATAATAATTAAATAAAAACAAAATGTCTAATGGTATGGAGTTTATAAAAGGGTATTATAATTTTCGAAAAGGAAACATATTGTATGTGTGTGTATAATTAGTTCTTTTTTATAAATGTTGAATTAATTTTGTAGAAAAATAATATATAATGTTAATTATAGCCATAATAATATCATATTGAATGTTTTTTTTTAAGAACTAGCCAAATGTAATAAAAAAATGGGAACAGCCATAATTTGTGCATAATATTATGGAAAACTTATGATTATAAAACCATGTTTGTATAATACAATATGATAACAATTTTAGTAAAATATGAAAATGAATTGGTTCGCTATTGTTTCGCAATTTTATTTTCCAATAAGTTAAAAGTTTTTTTTTGTGTGTAAATGTTTTAAATGACGGTTTATTTATGTTATTTCCTTTGAGTATGACGCCTTTGCATATTTTTGTTTAAATGTGAGAAATAAAATTGATAATATTACAATAAATTATGCAAAAAAAGCTACTCTAAAAGACATGTGAATATGATAGTGAATAATTTTTTTGATAAAAAAATTAGCGAAATAAAAGAAACTGTGCATTTATTAAATTAATTATAAAGTAAAAATTAATATATTATATATATGATTATAACAATGTGCAATTTATTACACTAATAGTGAGTATAATATATTGATATGGATGGGAAATATTTACATTATGCACATAGCATTATATGATTAGCAAATAAATGGATGATGTATTTTATTGAAGAATGTGTAAGTTGCTATGATCATTTTTTTAGTTTTTATTCTCATTTTACAAAAAAAAACGGATATGCATAGTATTAAATATATATATATATCTGATTATTATATTTTTTTTTAATTATTTCGGAATTTTCAAAAGTGATGAAATGCATAAATTCGCATAAACGCATACGAAATAAAAAAAAAAACACACCATATATGTATGATTATAAATAATTTTTTTTTTTGGCAATATACATTCAGGGGGTCCTTGATTTGCAATATTTAATAAAAATCGCAAATTGCATTTTTATTAATATGCTCCCTTCAAATAGGAAAAAAAATAATATTTTTTTTTTTTAAAAGCACGGAAAAAAATATATATATATAAACGTAACTATATTATATTAGACTCACGATAATTATGTACATATAAATACACGAAGATACATGAATAGTAAATTGCTACATGTATATATATAAAGCCATTTAAAATAAAATCGACTCAAAAATCAATCAAAAAAAAAAAAAAAAGGATAACCCACTAAAAAAATATTTATTTGCACTCCGATGAAAAAAAAAAAAATGAAATAAAAATTTAAATTAAAAAGAAAAAAAATAAATTAAAATAATAAATTTATTTTTTCCAAAAAAAATAATTTGTCGAAAAAATTGAAAAAAAAATATATATATATATATGTATACAAAATTAATATAAAATACCAAAATAAAAAATATAACAATAATTTTCGTGTTATTATTCAATATTATTATATTTTTTTTTTAAATTAAAATTTTCCTTTTATTTTAACTTTTAATTATATATTAAGCGAAAATGTCAGGACGAGGAAAAGGAGGAAAAGGTTTGGGAAAGGGAGGAGCAAAGAGACATAGAAAAATATTAAGAGATAACATTCAAGGAATTACAAAACCAGCAATAAGACGTTTAGCAAGAAGAGGTGGTGTTAAACGTATTTCTGGTTTAATATATGAAGAAATAAGAGGGGTATTAAAAGTTTTTTTAGAAAATGTCATTAAAGATTCTATTATGTATACTGAGCATGCCAAAAGAAAAACAGTCACAGCAATGGACATTGTTTACTCATTAAAAAGACAAGGAAGAACTTTATATGGTTTTGGTGGTTAAATGTAATAAAAAAAATATTCCCAAATATATCCCATTAATATTAAGAGATTGAAAAAAAAAATATGTATATTTAACATTTTTTAATGTTTATATATATACGTAATGTAGTATTGAATAAGACATGTTATATTGGTATTATTAATTGATATAATAAAAATACTTATATTATATCATTAAATACTTAAATTTAAATAAAGCGAATATAATGAAAAGGAATAAAAGAAAAAAAAAGGAAAAAATAATTTTTCTTTTTTTGTTTTAGTTTTTTTATCCACATTATATTATAAAGTTATATTTTACATTTTTTATGAAAATAATATAATTTTTTTTTTAGGCTTCACTAGAAGCCATTATATATTTTTCCCTTTTGTATATGTGATATATTTTTTTTTTTTTATAACTTTTGATTTAAAAATAGTTTTTTTCAACTTTGAAATGTAGTGGTTAAATTCGTGATTTTATAATAAGTATTTGAAAGGAGCATATGTTTTGGGTATTTTTAAGGTCCAATAAATTAATTAATGAATTAATATGCAGAGGTTTTTGTATATTAGTAGTTGGTAGGTTGTATTTGTCTTTAAATATGTGGAAATGTGTATGTAAATAATTATTTCGTTGATTTATGCGCAAGTATATATAAGTATGTTTTTTCCATTTTAATAAAAGAGTGAGATTTTATTTATTTATGTTTGTGCAGGGTATACTACATATTTTTATTTTTAAAAAAGGAAAGGATTTGTAAACATTATTTATACAACGATTTTTGAGGCAATGAAAAGGATGGGTATTTTTTTTTTCTTTTTTTTCGTGTATTATGAAGAGGGATATATAAAATGGGGTAGGAAAAAATAGGAACATAACAATGGGGAAAAGGAAAAATGATTTTTTATTTGAAATATAGTTCGTGTTTAAACAAATCGAAAAATATAAGAATATTCCCAAAAAATTGTAAAAATATGCCTAATTAAAAGGGAAGGAGGTGTATATGCATAGGAGATAAACAAAATATACAAAAGATGAATGTATAGTGTATTTTAAATAAAAAAATGGAGATCATGTTTTTTCTCTGCATTATAAAAATAAAATTGTTAAATAAGATAAAACAAATAATTAAAAGGAAAATATAGCTCAAACGACAAAAAAATGGGAAAAAAATAAAATAGCATTGTTTTAAATGACATACCTTTTGTTAGCATTTAAAACTGGATACATAATGATCTATATATATATGTACATAAATTAGTGTAAATTTTTATTATACTCATTATTTATGTGTTTGTGTGTAAAAAAAAAGTAATATAAAAATTAGATTTTATTAAAATATATTCCTTTTCATATATCAATAGTATAGAAAAGAAAAAAAATATTTTATAAGACTGGGTTTAACATTCTTGATAATAAAAAATAATAATAGTAATGGGTTTTTTAAAACTATAAGATATGCATATATGAATTCTCGATTTAGGTTTCCGTTTCCGTTTTTGTTTTTTTTTAAGGTGTTTTATTTGTAGACATATTTAATGAGTTTAATTTTTGTGATGATATTTGATTAGTATTTATTGTGTTAATAATATATGAAGGATAATTATTAATATTTTTTTTTAATTTGTTTTGTGTATATATATAACAATAATTATTATTTGTAATATCATGTTGTGGATAAATGTTATTATTTTTTGGGAGTATAAAATAATTATATGATTCATTGTTTGTTAATAAGTTGTCTAAAATAAAGTTATTTTTATCCACAATATCATTATTATAAGTATTTATTTGATTGAAACAATTTAAATTATTTGGAGAAGGCAAAAGGGTATTATTTGGTATATTTTTATAAAAATTATTATATTTATTATTAATAAAAGTTTTATTGTTAGTATGAAATAAATTATTTGTATTATATTTAGAAGGGTGGTTACAATATATCGAAGAATAATTAAATTTATTTATTGTTGGATTGTCTAAGTAACCATATTTATTAGTTCTACAATTATGTATTGGACAAAATATGTATTTATCTCCCTCATTTGCATTATCAAATATATCATTATTATTTTGAGGAAATGCGGAATAAAATATATGAAAAAAATTTTGATCTGTGACATTATAAGGTATTGGAAGTGAATTATTATCATTTTGAAAATTTATTTTTGTATATATATTTTGCATATATTGCTGGTTTATTTTATTTTTTTCTATATTTTCTATATTTTCTATATTTTCTACATTTTCTATATTTTCTATGTTTTCTATGTTTTCTATGGTTTCTGTAGTTTCTGTGGTTTCTATACTTTCTGGTATATACAAAATGTCAGACCTATTTTGTGGATTTTGAATTATGTCATTATATTTGTTAATTACTTGACTGTTGGTCAATGTTTTCACAATGTGATCAGTTATATGTGTTGTATTTATTTCTTGTTTTATTTCTTGGTTTGTTTTAATTGAATATAATGAAGTGGTTAAATTTGAGACTTTAAAATTTGATGGAATATCTTGAGTTTGTGATATTTTTGAATTAGGAATATTAATGTTTGGATTATGATTATTAACAGTTTCTTGACATTCATATTTGATTTCATTGTTATTTATATGAGGATTAGAAGGAATATGTGTACATATATGATTTGAGTAACCTGTATATGTAAAGGGTATTGTATTATTATTTATATTTATGGATGAAAACTTATATAAATTTTTTTTTTTTTTTTCTATTATATTTTCAAATAAATGTATAAAATGTTTATATCCATTTGAACTTTTATAATAAATATTGTTAGAATAATTTTGTTTAAAATTGCATTTATTTATATATGTATTGCCATTTTGAATTTTGAAGGGTGCATTGTGTAATAATATATTTTTATTTTTTTCTTGAATAATGTCTGGATAGGAAGCTTTTACAGTTTTTGATATATACGTAGTATTATTTAAATTATAATGAGAATTTTCTGGGTCTATCATATTATTTTTGCAGATTAATAAATTTGGATAGGAATTTTGAAAAGTATTTTTATTATTATAAAATATTTGGTTTATTGGTTTAGATGTGTATATTTGTGATTCTTTGTTTTCTTTTTTCTTTTTTGAGGAATTTAATATTTCTAAATTATGGTAAATGAACAAACTGTTTGATATTTCGGATTGATTATTATGATGTAAATTAATTGAAGGTACAGTGTTATTTATATCATATTGAATTGGCATTATATATTCAAGAGGTATATTGTATTGATTTTCTTTGTTAAAAATTGATTGTGGAACAACATCAGACATTGAATATGTAACTTTGTTGAAATAAAAAGAAGGTTGTAAAATATGATTATAATTATTTTGAATATGAACAATTGGATATTTATTATATTTATAAATTTTATTAGAATAAAATGATAATGTATTATATGAGTTATTATGTTTATAAGAATTAGTTATGTATATTTTTTTTGAAATATTATAAAATCTTAACCATGGATGATAAGAAGCAATGATTGTATTTTTAATTCTTTTTTTTGGATCGAATTGTAAAAATTGTTGACATAAATCTTTAGCTAATGGGTAATTATTAAAAGATAATAAATTAAAATTTATTCCTTTTTTTTCTTTTTTTATTAATATATCTTTTGTATTTCTATAATTAATCATAAAACACATGGGAAGTGGTGTAACCCCTGTGATAAGTATGTACAAAATGATTCCTATAGACCATATGTCTGATGATATAGAATAATTTAATCCTTTTATAATTTCAGGGGCTATATAACCATATGTTCCAACTAGTTTGATATGTTTTGATTTGTTTAGAAATGCATTATTTATATCTTTACTATTTTGTATTGTCTTTATATTTGTTAGATTCACATGTTTGCAATTATAGATGCTGGTTGGAAATAAATTAAAACGGGTTTGAGGTTTTATAAACTGGCAAGTATCATAATCTATTAGTACTAGTTCATAATTATATTCATAATTTTTATCTTTTCTTTTTTGATTTCGAAACATTAAATTTTCAGGTTTTATGTCTCTATGAATAATATTGTGATAATGCAAATAATTAACAGCTTGTAATATTTGCATTAATATATATTTACATACATTTTCTTTTACTTTTTTTTTATATACTAAAAATGTAAACAACTCTTTTCCTCTTAATTTTTCCATAATTAAATAAAAATTCTTTCCATCATCATATATATCATATAGCTTCATTAAATTTTTATGTTGATTAATTGACAAAATATATTCTATCATATTTTCCCATGTTTCTCCAAATGCTGTTAGTGTTTTTTTTTTATTTATAATTTTGATAATTTTTTCAGTGTTATTTTGTTTATCAATAACATTTAGTAGAACAGCTCGATCAAATGGTAATTCAAATTCCTTTAAAGACTTTTTAGTTACTTTTACATAATATTCATAAAGATTAAATTTGTTAGAATTATATTTTTGTCTTTTTTTTTTATATTGATTTTTATTTGAATTATTTGTGTTTGTAGTATCATATTTTGTGTCTGATTCATAAGTTTTTTTTCTTTTTTTTGAAGGTGTAATGATATTTATATTTTTAAATTGTTTTATTTCAATTTTTTCCTCTTTTTTTCCACAAATTTGATGTGTATTATCTTTATTTATTTCTGTTTTATTATTATTTTTATTGTTTTTTTTTTCATCATATTTATTTATAACATTTTCAAATAAGTGTTTGTAATTTTTTAATAAAAATTCTTCACATATAGGTAAGAAATTTTTTATTATAAAATAGTCTTCTATTTTTTCATTAATGAGTTTTTTAATTTTTTTATTTTTTTTTCCAATATTATAATTTTTTTCAATATTATTCAACATCTTGTATATTCAAATATATATTTGATATACTATATAGTGCATATTACAAAATAATTTTTAGAAATAAATATATTTTTTCTTTTTATATTTGTTTAATATAAAATAATTCTAATATTTTGTTATTAATTTTGATTATGAATAATAGCAAAATATATTTTTATACAATTATTCCAATTTTGTGATAATACTATCTTTAATGGATATATATATATATATATATACATGTACATATGTATGTATAGTTTTCACATACTGAAAATGTTTGTTTTATTATTTTTGGTAATAAAATTATAATTTATTTCATATTTATTACTTTATAAAAAAATTAAAGATGCAGAGAATTAATAAAACAGATATGCATGCACATATAGACATGGCTTTTTCTGGATAGCCTTTTTTTGAATGGTATACTATTTATAAAATGTATTTTTTTCTTAATTGTCTTTTTCTTAGAATATAAATTGAAATATTATATTTACTAAAATTGGAAAGATGTATATAGATATACATGAATAATAATAATAAAACAAATAACAGATTTTTTAGATAAAAAAATATAAATTGTGATTATATATATGTATAAAAAATGTCTAAAATATGTACAAAAATTAAAGGAAAGTTATTTAAAAGGAAAGATAAAGCTGTTTAAACTAAAATATGAATATAATACTTAACATATCTAAATATGTTTTAAAGCCTGTCTAATGTTTACACGCATATATGTATGTATATATACATTAATTTAATGTCTACATTTTTTTTTGGAGAAATTTTCACAAACATATTTTAAAAACATGGATGAAATATTAAAATAGAAATATAGAAAAAGAATAAACGTGACAATGCATGCATATATGATTTATGTATTTTGTATGCATGTGTTCAGGCAAATACTTGATGTATAAAAAAATATTTATTCGATAAAAAATGTAATAAAATTAAAAAATTAATTATTTATGAATATATTAAAATATGATATATAATTTATTAAAATAATATTTTAAAAAAAGGATTATCAAAACATATTTAAATTTATTATATATTAAAAAAAAAAAAAAAATTATTCTAATCCTATATTTTATGCTTTATCCAAGCGCGCAATTAAATAGCAATATAAATATGTATACATATTTGTGAAAAAAAAAAATATTATGTATAGATTATATTATTATAGTATGTAAAAATGAAATATAGGGAAACGAATAGAATAAACTTTAGAAAGGATAGACATAACATTGTTGGATTTAAATATTATAATTTTGTCAATTAAAAAATTTATGAAAATAAATATATGGGGTTATGAAATGTCTTAAGATTCAAAATATAACACATAAAAATTTGTGTTAAAATATAGTTATGTAAAAGACGAACTGATGTAGGAATAAAATGACGTGCATATATTATGAAATACAAATATAATTAATTTTTATTTTATAAATAATGTTTTTATTAACAAAATAAAAATAAAAGAATAAGTGAAAACTGTTTCTAGATTTGTTATATTTGTATGAGAGGTAAAAATGGAAAAAAAAAAGGTTATGCAAAGCTATTACAACAATATATAAATATATTTACTATCTGTATATTTATTTATAAATTTTATATACAATACTAAGTATACTTTATAAAATATAGAAATGAAAAGTAGACAAAAATGCATAAAATAAAGCTCATATAATATGGAATAAATATACAAGGCATTTAGAAAAATATAGGCATGAATATATGATAAAAATAATAGTAATAAAATGAATATAAATGATATATCCTTATGTGCATGTTACATATATTATTGATATTCATAAATGCAGTAAATAAATGTGCAATGATATTGTAAATATCCATGATTTTGAAATTGTAACATTAATTTATTTGGGGGAGGTGAGCTATTTATGAATTATAAAAAAATTAAAGATTAAATGGCTAATATAAATTTAAAAATATAAAAAAAAAAAACCATAAATAGAATATTTATCATTGCACACATGGAAACATTATATATATTATGTGGTAAAGAGTCATAGCATATAATTGAGCTGCTAGGATGTACATATAAAATACTTATAATTAGAAAAAAAATAAATGGGTATATTGCTTTGTATTAATTTTTGATTCAGAAGTTATATTTTTTTAATTGTCATTTATTCTGTAGACACGACTAAATTATGGGGTGATAATAAAAAACAGGAAACAAAAAACAGGAAATAAAAAACAGGAAATAAAAAAATGTGTATAATTATGGACACATAAAGGAAAATTGGCTGCACCTATTTTCACAAATTATTTTATTACTATTATTTATATTAATTTTTTTAAATTCTGGGAATTATTTATTTTGAATTTAAAAGAAACAAAAATTCCAAAGGTGTGCTTTGAAAATGTTACTTTGATCCTACTTTTTTTTCGAAAGTTATTTGTGCAGGGGGTATGGTACCATTTCCCCATTTTGCACTTAAAAAAATGCTACCATAATATATTAAAAATAATGACCAATCAGGGACTTTATAATATGATTTATATAAGTTTAAGGATAAGAATGATTTATTTCACATTTAACGAAAAATATAATTAAAAAAAAAGAAACAATAGGAAAATTTAATAAAAAAAATATGGTTGTATTTTGGTTATATATAGCATAAATTGTATTCCGATTTATGGAATAAAATAAAAACGCACGAAAATGGAATGAAAAAATGACGATCACCAAAATGATGCATAGAAAAAAAAAGAAATAGCGATAAATTAATATTTTTTGATTTTGATAAAAAAAAATATGAACATATCTATATTTTTGCTTATAGACACCCAAAAAATATTGCTTGTTCATAATTTTTATAAAGATTAAATTTAGGTATAAATAATAATTTATATAATAGTATTAAAATTAAAAGAGAAACAAAGACACTAAAATATTTAAAAAATAATTCTGATACTAGTATTACTTATGTATTTACCATTTTGTTATACATAAATATAATATTTATTCATAAATATATGATTGTAATTATAATGGTGATATAATAGGATTGTGATAAAATGAGTTTATTTTGTGTGCAAATGGATTAATACCATATTGTTTTAAAAAAATAATTTAAAATAGGAAAATACTATTAAATGAAATATATATTTAATATATTCTTTATATATTTTGTTCCTTTATTTTATTAATATAAATATTTTTAGAATAAAACAATTAATATCACACATAAAATAGTGATGTTGTCTACTTTTATTAGGTTATTATTTTTTTTTATTTATTTATTTATTTATTTATTATATATTTTGTTAATTAAAGGTTATGGTTATAGAGATATTGTAAGGTGTAGAAATAGAAAGATGCCACCACTTGTATAAAATATATTATTTTCTTTTTTTTTTTTGAGGAAATTTTGATATCTCATTTTTGATATCATAATTTTTGTTTTTAAAAAACAAAACAATTAAATTTGTTCAGATATAAAAATGTATTGTATGCTTTTTATAAAAAATGATGGAATAGAAAGAATAAAAAAAATTAAAAATAATTAGCCATTAAAAAATTTTGAATAATAATTATGAAAAAAAACTAGTAGACATAATAAGAAATAAAAAAATGTAGCATTTTAAAATTAAAAATAAGAAGTGCATAGTATTAAATATTATGAACTTTAAATGTTAATTATTTGTGAAAATAGAGAAATTAAAAAAAAGAGGACATTTAAATATATGAATGCTTTAGATATCAGTATATATATTTTCATTATGACAATAAAAGTTTTTACCCATGCATATATAAATGGGTGTATATTTAAAAGATACATTTGTTTAACATACTATAAAAAACAAATTAAAAAGTCTAACAATTTTCATATTAGCAAACAAATTTTATGAATAAATAAGATCATGTTTTTTTGAATAGGTTTTTAGCTTAATTTTATGGTCGCGACATATCTGAATTTGTTTGTTTATTTGTTTCAAATAAAAATGTGATGCTTTTGTTTCATTTATGTTCGATTATTTTATGCTGTTTCCTTAATTGGGACAAGCCATAAAAGTGGGGAATATATTATTAGTGATAATAAATAGAAATATGCTGAAATGTAAAAAAAAAAAAAATTATATATAAAAAATATGATGATAAATTTGTAAATTTGAAGAAATAATCAATTAAGGTAGTATAAAATTGAGATTAAAATTATTACTCGTTATTTTAAATGTGTTTCTGTATGATGATATATCGGATAACCAACCTCCTGAAAGTTAAAATTATATGATTGATAAAATATTTAATAAAAATAAAAATAGTAAACTATCAAAATGGTAAATATGCAATATAGTATAAATTTAGTTATATATATTTTTTACCGAAATATGCACTAATAGACCATACTAAGTAATATAAACTTTGTATACCCATCCACCTTCCTAAAAAAAGTTGAAAAGTAAAAATAAAGATATACATGCAAATATTATAAAATAAAACTAATGAAAAGTCGAATGGTCTATTTGTTTATTAAACAAACCTGTATGCCTATTAGTATCAATGAAATCGTAGAGAATACTTTTATCGATTGAATTTGTGCAATTTTGAAACACGCTCCTATAAAAATAAAAGTCATATTAATAATAACCGTGAATAATATTTTATTATATGCATCCCATTATACACTTAGAAAAATAAAATAAAATAAAATAGCATGTGTAATTACCTAAAAACATGAACTTTGAGAACATCTTGGTAATTTTGTATATGGAGTAGAGAACAAAGCAATCTGATTAAAATAAAAATATATGGATGGATAAATATATTTGATGAAATAATAGAATATTATAATTTGTGAATACTGAATTATTTTATTTAATTTTTTGAAATAATTACATAAAACCAATAGTTGTGAAAAATAGAGAAACTTGTGCTCTTCCTAATGATTTTGATAATTTTTGGGAAACTAAAAACGGGAGAAAACAATATAGGAATGTGATAAATAAAGATATTAATAAGGATAATAAAATAATGTTTTATAGTGTATATAAAAATTATGATTTAGTTTAAACTTACGATAAGTAAAAAATGTTAAGAGAAGGGGGATGAGAATATTGAGAACACACATTAAAATGGGGGATACTTTATACTCGGATTTTAAAAATAATGAAAAGTATTTAAACGTCATTCCTGTAATGAAAATAGAAAATATAAAGAAAATGTAACAAAATATTCATGCACACATACATAGATATATTTTTAATGCAAAATAGTACCTGCGCCTGCCAAAGTAATAATATGTGATACAAAAACAATATAAGGGACGTGATTTGATTTCAACCACAGTAAATTAGGTTTTTCATTTTGCTTGGTTATCAAACTTATTTCTTCTGATTTTGGTAATGTATTAATAGTATTATTCTTCCAAAGAAAACTTATAATTGTTTGAGGAAGAATTGTTAATATAGAAAATTGAAATATGATAAAAATATTTGTAATATTCCATTTATCGTTATACAAATAAAATAAAATCAGACAAAAAAATGGTCCTAGCATTGTTGCAACTGTGCTAATGAGTTTTTGGTAGGTAAAAATTATACTCTTTTTGCCTGTATGTGGAATAAAATATGGAATGAATATTTCCATATTTGTATGATTTGTTAATATAAATACTCTAAAATATATGAACATGTTAATATAAAACAACAGATATTTGGTAGAGTATCCAAAATTAATGTAAGCAATATGACTGTACATGTAATTCTGCAAAAAATAAATAATATTATACGAAAATAATATAATATATTATAAACTAGTGTGAATTATTTTTACCCTTTTCTATGCTTTCTATAAAAATGGACTCGGTTATTACATGAGAAGATTCTTGCAACATTTTTGAAATCGCAGTTATAAGAATTATTAAATTTAAGTTATTTGTTCTGATGAACATATAATGAATAATATTAACTAATAGATATGATATCGATATAAATTGTAAAACTTTAATTCTGTTTTTTTTATGTTTATCACAATAATATCCAATTAAAGGGGATATAACTAAACATACCGATGAGTTAATTATTGATAACAAACCAATTATTTTATTTTTTTTAAATTTTAAAAATATATAGTGATCATGTAGAAAGGTATTTCTCATTGAATAATTAATCCGGTCAAAAAATTGATGAAAAAACATCAATATAATATTTATGTGCCATTTTTGTTCCTCCATCCATTTTTTCATTTTTAACTCATTATTTATATTTATTATTTTTTTGTTTATTAAAAAATTTGGTTAAATAAGCTACGCTATTTTATTTAAAAAAAATCAAAAATAGTAATAGCATGAACAAATAATAATAATTTAAAAATAACGTTGCTTATCTCTTGTGTTACATGTGTATGTTTAAATACGTCTTCAAAATATTATCAAATTTATAAAAAAGAAAGAAAATTTTCTTCAGCTGTTCAAAAATTATGGCAAATATCTCACTTCCTTTGGTCTAAAAAGAATGGAAAATATAATTTAAGACAATAATATGGGGGTATATATATATATATATATATATACATACGTGTGTATGAATGTAGTATGAATATGTGTGTGTATAGTACTAACTATATATTTGAAGGGGAGAACACATACAATTTACTAATTACAACCCTGATAACAATAAAAAGTATGTTGTATTTATTAAAGTAATTATTTAGATATAGGTGTAAATCATAGATACACAATATTTATAATAAATAAGGCATAAATGGAAATATGACATATTTTCATTTTGTTAATAAAACATGAATACGCATATAAAATGATAAGTTTTCTCTTTTTTATGCACTATAATATAATTACCGTATCATTTTTTGGAGCTAGGATTAATCAAATATATTGTTGTTACTTTTTATAAGTAAAAATTAGTAAAAAATATATTGATAAAATATATATAAGAAATTGAAATTAAAAAAATATATTTTTTATGATAAATAACAAAATAAGAAAAATGTAGGCAGAATAGTAGCAGTGGGAAATACGAATTATGATAAATACATTAGCTATATTTTATATATGAGTTTGTTTGAGGGAATGTAATATATTTATTTCCTAAAAATTGTAAACATGCTTTTATTAAAAGTATACAAAATAATTTTAAAAGAAAAAAAAATTTAAGTATAAAAATCATGAAAAAATGTATAAAAATAATAATAAAACTAAATAGAAAATATTGATAAAATAATTACTTTCTTTATACATAAATATGCACAAAAGAGAAACACAGTGAATCATTAACAGCCACTTGTAGATATAAAATTATACGTCGCTCTCTTTATATTTATATAAGCAATACGAATAATTATGGGAAAAAAACACCTGGGAACAAATAAAAAAAATATCTAAATATTACAATAAAAACATTTTTAGCGTGTGAACGTGAATTTTTATTGTTTAAAATAAATAAAAAAAGAAATGAAATATGTATAGCAAAATAGATATTTAAAAAGTGATAATCCAAATAATGTGATGAAAATCGAAAAGATAAAATTTTAAAATGTTCAGATTAATCTTATTTTTGTAGAATAGTTGTTTTTTTCATTCTTCTTCATAGCCCCTTTCCTTTTATGTATGAGTTCAATTGTATATATGTGTTAGGGATATTACATACATAGCCATTTATAAATAAGATATAAATTAAAAAAAAATAAAAATATATTCATCTTTGCACATATATATATCTACATATATTCTTTTTCTCGCCATATAGAATGTTTTCTCTTGTCCGTATAGAAGACGTTATAAGCATTGAAGCCCATTTTAGTAATAATGAGATAAAAAATATTATAGAATTTTTATTAAGAACAAAATATGTAGATAAGGTATAACATTTTGCTTGCATACTACATAAATGATAAAAGAAAGTTATGCACACGAATATATATGTTATATATATAGGTGCGTATGATTTTTTTTAATTTATTGATTTTGAATTAATTTTTTTTTAACAGGTGGTGCAAAATGCTGGATTGTGTGTTGGGTTATATGATATATTGGAAATAAAAAATAAAGAAATATTAAAAGGATGCGGAACAATCAGACTAAATGTGATTTTTCGTTTAGTTTTTTTCCACCCATATGAAAACGAAATTATAGAAGGTTATGTAAAATCTTCAGATCACAAGGGTATTATAGGTTACAATTAAAATTTTATTTTATATTTTTTTATATTTTTTTTAAAATAAGACAAATATAAGCATGTAATATTATTTATTTATTACTATACTTGGACTGTTGTTATTTATATTTTTATCTATATAGTTAGTTTGGGCTTTTTCGAAAATATAAGAGTTAATCGAGCATATTTAAAGGAACCAAAGGCATTGTAAGCTAGCTAGCTATTTTTTTTTAATAATTTTTTTTTTTTTTTTAAATTATAAAGGAATTATAATTTGGGGTTGAATTCCTGGTGTTTCAGTTGCATTAGATTATTTTGCTATTTTTATTTATCTTAATTTTTTAAAAACATTTTCAGTGATGATGAGAAAAATGAATGGTATTGGGCATACGAGGGTATTAAATGTTTTTATACAAAAAATGAGCCAATAAGAATAAGAATTTTAGAGACATATTTTAGTGGTACATAAGAAAAATCATTATAAAGCATCATATTTTATTTATCTGATTTGTATGTTTCCAAATATTTTTTTTTTATTTATATTAGACCCTAACGAGCTTAATGAGGATGAATCAATACCGTCTATGTCAATAACAGTAAGTCTAAAGGAATTAATTTTGTGTGTGCAAATATAGTAATTTGTTGTCATATTTTTTTTTTTTTTAAGGGGAGTGTGCAACAAGATGGGTTAGGGCTTGTAAAATGGTGGAATTAGTCTTTGTTTTTGAGAGTTAAACTTTATGAGGATTTAATTTTTTGTTTATATTTAATCAGATATGTATATATACATTTTTTTCTTACTTTGAACATCATTAATTTGATGACAAGTTTTTCCGTGAATTTCATTTATATTTGACAAAATTTTAAACTTAGTAAAAAAAAATATTTTGTATAATATTTTGCAAAATAAGGATAAATAAAAATAATTTTAAAGTAAGAAATATATATGAGTATGAAAATAAAATAAAAAGTTATGAAAGAAGATATTAATAGGACAAATAGTAGAGTTGATGTATGATAATATTTCTAATAAGTTGTAAAAAAAAAAATATAATTTTAATAATAATTTTATTCTATTTGATCTTGTTCGGATAATTCACTATTATCTGAATATATTTTGTCTGGTTGATAAGTATGTATAAAAGCATGTTTTGATTTAATACCAGTTCCTATATAAAAATTAAAATATTGTTTATTATAGTATATTGTAAAAGCACCGTAAAATACAAAATTGTAAATTATAATTATATCATAGTGATTATTGTTTATTCCATATGAATATCCATAATTAAGATGCTTAATTTTCCATGTATATATATTTGTTTGGTTATTTTTTTGTGATTTAATTTTTCTAAGTATTTTTAAAGGAGGTGATTGTTTAATTAAATTTAAAAGTTGTTTATAATTTTTATCATCTTTTTCTTTTTTTGATTTAATTTTTGGATACATGATATGTCCATTTTGCAAAAAATGATGTCTAGAATATACCCAATTCGTGATATTTGAAAGTAGATTTATATCATATTCAAATTTATAATTTATAATAGGATCCGAATTATTATCGTCATTCTTACTTTCTTCTGATTCATCAGTGGCAACACTAGATTGAGTATTTTCTTTATGAATTTCGTTTTCTTCGTTGTCTGTTTGTTCAATTTTTTCTGTATTTTCTTGTGTTTTAAGAATAAAATAATTTTTTGGTGATATACATGTATAAGATGAAATGATTGAAATAAGGGCTCTTAAGTAATGTTTTTCTTTTATTTGAATATTTGGGAAAGATGTAATAATATGATTAATATTTCCAGTTAGCATTTTGTTAGTTTTGCTCGTTTTTTCTATATATTCTGGAGTAGTTGGTTTTAACAAAATCCATTTATCAGTACCATTAATTGAAACCCAATAAACATATTTATTTATTTTTTTATTAAAATTTTGATATTCTTCTTTTGTGTATAAATATGTTACATTGTTTGTATTCATATTATTTTTTTCTGATTTATTTGGGCCTTTTTGGTCATCACTATTATAACTTTCTGAAGTGTTTGAAGTGGTTGATATAGTAGACAAATTTGAATTTGTTGATTCATTTGAGCTGACTGAGTCAGGCGATTTTTTAGAACTTGTAGAACTTTGGCTGTTTTTTTTTTTTTTTTTTTTATTAAAAGTAGATAAAGGTTTTTTATAATTTTTAAGTTGTCCTTCTAAAATATAGTAATCGTTATTTATTCCTTTTAGGATTCCCCAAAAGTTTAAAGATATTAATGAATTTTTATTTTTTTTTAGAATATTTTTTATAGAATTTTCGATATAAAATATTAGACTGGTATTTATTTGATAACCAGCCCATTTTATTAATTCTATTTGATGAAATAAATTTATTGAAAATGGCAATTTTGTTGGTTTAATATTTATGTTTTCTTCACTGTATTTTTCTGTGTATTTTATTTCCCCAATTATTTTCTTTATCTTTTCCATCCATTCATTTTTTTGTTTTATATAACCGTTTAATATATAATTGTCTAATGTAGAATTCGTTTGGTCGATTTCTTTTAATGTGGTTTTTGAGTTTCCATTATTATTTTTATAAATATATTTTTTATTTTCTTTTACTTGTGTTGATATTATTTCAAAATTGTCATAACATTTATCTGGTTTTTCTAAAATTATATAATTAATTAAATCGCAAATATGTTCATACACAGATTGGCCATTCTCGTTTTTCTTTTTTAGATAATCTTTAGCGTTGTTCAAAGATATCGCTAAATTATTTTCCATTTCGCTTAATCATAATTTTTGTTTTCGAGAAGGGTTGTTTTGAATTGGGTTTATTTTAGCTATATGTCTGTCTATAATAAGTTTACTTACTTTTCAGCTCAATAAGAAGTGGAAAATATACCCAAAATATGAGCCATAAATATATTATTCAGATAAATGTATTTTAAACAGGTGAAATAGGAATGAAAAGTCGAAAGGTAAGTATATGAAAATAATGATTATTTAACTTTGAAACGGAAAAAATAAAAAATGCAAAAAAATATATTATTAAAATAATGGAAAAAAAACTTAGAGAAAAAGGTGCATAATAAAAAAGAGAAAATTAATATTCATTTCTATTTAGTATTTTTACATTGAAAAAATTCAAATTTTAAGTTTAAATAATATATATATACATAGGCATATTATGAAGAATAAATGGTGTTTTTTTTTTTTTTTTTTTTTTTTTACGATATATCGGAGAAATTATAGGCTGAATAAAATTCATGAATCATGGATATATAAAAATATAAGAAATAAAAATCTTTAATAGATTTCCTAAATTGGAGAAAAATAATTCCCGATGTATACACACGAGTATGTTATTTAATTTAAAATATAAACTAGAATTATAATAATATCATAAATATGAGAGTATAGTATTATTCGAGTAAATTCCTTATATATGTATGTCTAAAATTAGAGGAAAATATATGTGTATATTATTTTTTTTTGTGTGTCTTATTCATGAAAGTACATAAGAGTATAGTATATAGTTTCGTAAATTATATAAAAATATATATTTTTTATTATTTAAATGTTATATTAAATAAATTGATAATGAGGAATAAAAATATGAATAAAATGAATTAAGCATTGTATAAAAATGTGAGTATAAAATTTTATATATTTATAAAGATAAAATAAAATATGTAATTTTGATATTTTACCCCTTCAAGTATACGTATGTGCATATTATAGATAAAATTTAACGTTTTACAAAATTATAGTTTAATATATTTCTCCCTTTAAATTAGGGTAGAATAATATAAATAGATTCATTTTATTAGACAAAATATTTGTAGATAAAAAGGTGTATGCTTATTGGTATTTTTCTGGTAATTTTGGCTATTTAGGTTTTGCTTGATTAGGAAGGAAAATGGGAATCAGGAATTGGCTATCTAGCGATGACTATATGTTCGAAATAAAAAATAATGAAAACCTGTTTGAAAATAAAAAGCTAGAATATAATGTAAAACCTGTATGGAGTTTTAAAGGACACACAAACTCAGTTGAAGGAATTCATTTTGTTGAGAAAAATCGATTTGTAACAACTTCACATGATAATACAATTTCCTTATGGAGTTTAGAATATAAAAATAGAATTAAAAATATAAATTTGTATAATCCAATATTATGCTCTAGTTATAATTCCAAAGAGAAAAATTTATGTGTAGGAACTACTAATAATAATGATAATATATATTTAATAAATATAAAGCAAATAGAAGAAGAACGAATTGAAAAAAAAAATCCCCAAAAAAATATAGGAGAAAAAAAAAGTATAGAAGTGTATTCATCAAATTGTGCATCTATATTTTGTATTAACTATTTTGATGACGATAAAATAAGTTATGGAAGTAAAGATGGTTGTATATGCTTATTAGATTTAAATAACAAAAAAAATATTTATAAATATGAAGAAATAAAAGAAGATTGTCAAAATTTTTGTACATATAATGAGAATTTTAAATTTCATATTTTTAGTACATATAAAGGAAAAGTATTATTTATAGATTCTAGACAACAAAATAATCCTATATATATAAATGAAAATTTACATTCAAAATATTCAATTAACACTATATTTAATTGTAATAACTATATATATACAGGGGGATCAGATTGCTTGATAAAAAAGTTTGATATTAGATGTCTTGAAAAAAGCCATCCTATTGAAATATATGTTGGACATACATCGCCTATACGCTCTTTAGCATTTTCTAAAAAATATGGAAATTTTTTTTGTTCTTCTTCAGATAATGGATGTATAAAATTGTGGAAAAGCAATAAAAGTTTTTCATATACAAATAAATATGCTGCTTCATTAAGTTGTAGTGCATCTGTTTTTGATGGTACTAGTAGAATAATAAGTGTAAAAAGCGATGCATCTAAAATTCGAAAAGCTAGTAAAAATTTTTTAGAGTTAAATAAAATAAAAGTATCTAATAAGGGTTCAAGCTCTATTATATCTGAAGATGATAATAAGAAAATCTCAGAGTCGATAAAACTGATAAATAAAAGTAGTAACTATAATATAAGTACTAATAAAATTATAGGAAGTGAGAAAATTAATAAAAAGGGAATAGGATCAGATACAAAAATAAATACTGATCAATATGTCCCTGTTATCTCAAAACATGAATTATTTAATTCTGTAAAAAACAAACCAGATGGTTTTAACAAATCATCAAGAAATAGAAATTTAAAAAGTGAAAATAAAATCGAGGAAACAAATAGTAATAATATAAAACCAGGAAAAAAAAATATAAAATCTGAAAATAAATTAAATAGCACCTCATCTATTAATCCAACTATTATATACAAAGTTAATAATTTTAACACAAATAACAAAATGGCAGAAAAAAATTATCTAAATATATTAAATGATAACAATAGAAATAGTATTATTTCACCTATAAAGACAAATAATAATATTTTAAATTCGAATTTTTTTTCGAATGAAGCTTATGCATTTAATAATAGTCAAAAAACTATAAAAATAACATACCCAAATTTATCTATGTTAAATCATAAAAGTCGAGTTTCATCAATGGAATGGATTAACAATTTTATTTTATCAACCTCTTGGGATCAGACTGTTAAGTGTTGGGATGTTCAAGATTATGTTACGAAACAATAAGCAAAGCTTAGGAACAATATACACAATTTACTACATTTAAATAGCAATTTATTGTAATATACTTATATTTTTGACATAGCAAACGATATTTGTTTTTCATAATTGAACTATTTTTTTTTGGTTATTATACTATTTTCAATATAGCTATGTTTAATTAGGATTTTCCAATATTTTTTGTTTTTGTGTGTTAATTTTTTTTTAACATCATTTTATATATCCTAAATGTTTGTGACCTATTTTTCTGTCGTTTCCTTGAATTTATGCAATAAAGGGTTTACTAAGTTCATTAGTATCGTGAATAAAACAAAAAAATAAAAAGATAAATAATATAGAAAAACTTTAGGGCTATATTTAAGAAATTATACTATTTAATTAGATTGGCATATTAATAGAATTTTTGATGTTATTAGTTAATTGTAATATAGGTGTTTTATCTTTCGTAAAAATACCCAACGTAATTTTTTTAAAGTATATAGCATAAAAATATGAACAAGTCATTAAAAATAAAATATAAATATGAAAAAAAAATTATGAGAAAAGACATAAAGGTTATTATATTCATAATTTACGGTGAAAGGCTGAATGGTGCAATAATATGTACATAAATATACATATAAAATTGCAAACTTATAAATTACATAAATGGGATATATATATATATAGAGAGAGAGATATTCCTCTATATATGTAACCTGTATTTTATGTACACACACATATGTGTGTTATAAAAAAAAATTGGCTAGCTAGCTAGCTATTTTATAATTCGTCTTTTCCGGATGAAATATCTTCATTTTCATTGAGAACAAATTCAGGTAATGTTTGCCCTTTTAACATTGTAAATTTAGCATCCCCTCCTGATATTTTTTCTAATAACTTTTCTATATGTTCTTTTGTAGCTAATAAATCATCATTAATTTTTGCATATCGAATTCTTTTATGTGGATTGAAAACAACAACAGATGGATATTTTTTTAATTCGAAAAGTGATCGAAAATTTGTTTCAGTAGCAATATCAATCCACATATATCGGAAATTTACGCCACTGTAAAAAAGAGAAAAAAAATGAAAATATATTAAAATGAATCAAGGTAGAAAGGAAAAGTAAGTATATTTAGTTAAAAACATATATAAGTATGAATTATATGCATATGTGTAAAGTTTGTTTAGTATTATTACCGTCCAGTCATTTGTGGTTTGAATTTTTCTTTTAAGGTTATGAGCATTTCTTCTTCAGATTTATCCAATTTATCTCCTTCTTTCAAATATATAACACATAAGCCTTTGTCTGTTTGTTTAAAACATATATCACCATGTGATAGTTTTGTAAATTTCGGTACTGCTTCAAACTTCCATGGTTTATAGTTTGTTTTTCCTGGTGAAATGTCAAATCCACCCCCCATAACAAAAGTTTCTGAATGTATATTTAACCAATCAAACATATTTATAAAATTATTTTTTCCTTTATATATATCCACCACTTTATTTTTTTTTAACATGATTATAGATGGAAAGTTTTTAATATTATATTTTTTTACTAATTCATCAAGTTCATTATTAATATAACAAAACATTAATTTTTTATTAAAACTGTTACTCAAAGCGTTAAGAACATAATTAGGTTTTTTTTTATTACTGAAAATTAAAACTTTTGGCATATTTTCATGTTTTGAAAGAAAAATATTAAAATCTTTGGTTTCTTTAATTATATCAATTTTTGATGGTATAAGATAAGTATATTTTTTTACATTTGCTTCATTTATTTCATCTTTAAATTCAAATTTAGGCATTGGGTTTATTGGATATACTAAAAGATGGTGGGTATTACTACTTTTATATTCTGGCACATATAACGATAGTTCATCTTCACATAATCGAGAATTTGAATCACAGTCTATTGCACATAATGTTATTATTCCTTTAAATTTTTCTGCAACATTATCATAATTTTTTATAACATTTTTTATATCTTTATTTGAATTTTTAAAAAATAATATGAAAAAAACTTTTTCATTTCTGAATTTATTTATTACTGTGTTAAAATTTTGATTATTAACAATTTGAAGGTTATGTTTGATTGATTCTAATATTGATGATCTAATAAAAGAGCTACATAAATTGATAGCAAATAAAAAAAGGAGATATAGCTTAGCCATTTTTACAAAAATTTGGCTAGTTTTATTTTTCAGTTTTATATGTTTGAATTATATTTGGCCTGTATTTTGTTGTTCTATTATAAGCTATCGTTTGATAAGTATTTTTTTTCCATTCATAAAATAAAATATGTTTAAGATTGGAAAAACTAAGGATTAAAAATCGATAGCAATTGCAATAACTTAAATTAAAAAAAATAGCATCAATGCGTATATATGGTTATTCGATAATACATAAAAAATTTCATAGAGCATGAAGGGTGAATTATATATCGTAATTTTTAAATAAAAAAAATAGTTATAACAAATAATTGTATAAAAATATATTCTTTAAAAAATGATATATTATATTCATTCGGTATGTATGCTATATATTATTACTATTATTTATATATGTGAAAAAAATAATATAATAAAAAAAGGCGCATAAGATCAATAAAAAAAAAAATTATGTATTAATAAAACAGAATAAAAAAAAAATGAAATAACATGTATATATGTGAAATACTTATTATATGTGGCGCTTGTATTTTAAATAGGGTTATTATGTGCACATAAATAATTATATATTAAAATAAATGTATGTATGGAAATATTTTCCATAAAAAATAAGCCATGGTTTGATATTTTATAAAAATTGTATTTTTGGGGGGGAATAAGAGAAAATTGATAGAAAGGTTTTGTTTAGGTTTGTACAAGAATAATAGTTTTATTTGGTTATTCTACACTTGTGTTTTTAAAATAGGTTAAACTTATTTTATAAATTTAAACATTTGCTATTATATTTTTATCGGAAAAATATATATAGCATAAAAAAATATGAAGTTATATATAAAGACTAATAATGGAGAATGAATAAAACACATTCAAGTTATATGACTTGTAATATAAAATATGGATAATAAAATTATATGTAAATTATGAAAAAAATAAATTAAAAAAAAAAATGTTAATTGAGTTATAGTGGTAAATGATTGTTGGGTATTTATATATTAGATATAACACTACCTTTGCTGGAAAAATAAAAAATTCGTGATATTTTTTTCCATTTTGGAATTATTACGATTCTAGGGAATAATTTAAGAAGTTTGATTTATTTATAAAATAATTTTTTTTTTACAACCCTGTTTGAATGAATATATTTTATAAAAGCATTTTTCACATCTATTCAGTTTATTTGGAAATATTAAGAATATATAAAACAAAATTTTGTTGTGAATAAATATATATTTCGAAAAACATCAAACTGTTAATTTAGTTTCATATACTTCTTGAAGGATAACATGGAATGGTTTTTAAGAAATATGTGAAATATAAAAAAGAATATGAATATTTTCAAATATATATAAATCTGTAACTACATAATTGAGTTATACATTGAATATAGAAAATGATAAAGTTTGGATTATTATATTGAATATCTTTATTTGTGTATTATTTTTAAAATGTTAAATATATAACTATTCCACCTAAATATTTATAATTTATTTTATGTGAATATTGTTTGTATAGTTGATTTTTTTTTTTTTATTACAAAATAAATTGATTTAAAGACACGATATAATTTGTAGATTTGTGAATATCTTGTTTTCTTTGGTTACTGTATATGAATATTGAATATTATTATTTTATCGAACTTTATTAAATGCCGAAAAATGGAAGAATTAAAAAAGGAAGTTAATGATAAATTTCAAGAACCTAAATTAAACAATTTTGAAAAAACATTGTATGTTATTCAATTTTATGCTTGGCTATGTTTGAATGTGGAATTACATGTGTAGTTCAGGGTTATTATTATAGATATGATTAATTTGATATTTCAATTTTTTTTTTTTTTTTTTTTTTTGTAGCATGGATAATTGGATAAATGCATTGGATCGAGTAGATGAGGGACGTAGGTGTTTTGAAAACTTAAGAAAAATATTTCAAGAAATGATAAGAATTGAAAAAGAATATGAACACAATTTAAGTAATTTGTGTAATATATTTAATGAGTTTGAAAATGAATCGAGTGGTATAAAAAATGGAATCATTGGAATAAAAAAAAATATAGAAAGACGATGTGAGCAAATAAAAGAATTTGTTAATTATGTAGAGATTGAAATAATAAATAATACATTAAATTCTACTTTAGATAATCATAAACATGTATTTAATTATATAAAATTAGATGGTATTGAAAATAATAAAATGGATGAACGCGCAAAAAATGAAAGTTTAAAATATATAGAAAGATGTGCATATTCATATGAATCGTTAGTTAATTCTATAAATGTTTTTCATAACAGTTTTTATTATGATCCTATAAAAAGAATTGAATTATCAAATAATTGCATTAAACAATATTTAATAGCTAAAAAAAGAGAAGAAGAATATAAAAATGCAATTAATGATATTAATAATGTACAAGAAAAAAAAGAAAAAAGATTGAAAAATATTTTATCTTCACTCGAATCGATGGATTATAAACGTATTGCATGTTTAAAAGACAATGTTATGAAATATTTAATTTTTTTAATGTCGTATATTAGAAATGTACAATATGATGTTAACCTTTGTATTGACATTTTTAAAGATATAGATCCATATAAAGAGATTGAAGAATATTGTTTAAAAAAAAAAGAATTAAATAAAAAACAAAATGAGCAACTAATTTTTTATAATAACATTGTTTCATGGCCAATGCTAATAGATTTTGTAGATGAAATAAATGAATTTTCTCGAAAAAATTATAAAACTAGTTTATATGATAATGATATAGATGATAAACTTTCTGACTTACCTTCTAAAAATAAATATAGTAACATCTTATTATCCTTTTTTAATATGAATACATATAAAAAGTGGGTTATAGCAGATGGTTGTACTCCCCTCGGGTCTGGAAAAACCTATAATTCAGATAATGAATATTGTGATAAATCTATAGAAGAAAATGAAAATAATTCGAGCATTATTTCAACTGGGATATTTAATGATATAGTTTTTTTTAAGAAAAATGGAAAAGGGAGCGATCGTGGGGAAATGGACAAAAAAATAAATGAAGAAAAAATCGAAGGGAAAGAACAGGGAAATGAGTTAGGAGAAAAATATAATCAAGAAATTAGTGATAAAGATAATAAAATAAAAGACGAATTGAAAGATGATGAAAAAACAGATGCACAAAATAGCAAAATTAATTATGAGACTGATAGTAACAATGATATAGAGAAAGAACTCAATTATTTAAATATAAAAAAATTATTTCAATCGAGTAATAAAAATGGAGATTCTATGGGAAATAATAATAAATATGATGACGATTATTCATGTAATTCTAATTATGATTTAACAAATAGGTCTAACTCATTAAAAAATATAAGATTGTTTTTTATTTTTTACTTGAAGAATATTTTTGCATCTAATTTTGATGTATTATCTGAGTTTAATATTGGTCCATTTTTTAATTCATATAACAATCGACTTATATTTTGCGAGTGTTTAATGCGGTTCATTAAAGAGGATATTTCAAAAAAGGGTGTGGAAGAAAAGAAGGTTAGCAACATAAAATCGATGGTTATATTTACAAAAGTTATTTTATTATTTTTAGATGCATGTAATGAATATTACGATTATTGGTCAGCAATGTATATTTTAGTAGCATCTGAAAATTTATATCTTGAAGTAGATGCAAATGAAAATATAAATGTTAACATTTTGTTGAAAAAATACTCATTTGAAAAAAGTAATGAAATAAGTTATAGTATTGAGAATAAAGGTAATGATAACAGTGATTTTACTTTTGAAAATATTAAAAGTAATTTGAATAGTGATATAGATGGAAATAATATTAAAAAAGAGGATGAAATGGATAATAAGGATTGTAAAAATATGATAAATATATTTGAAAATAATAAGAGTGATACAGGGATTGAAATGCGGGGAAGAGTTAAAACGAATTTGGAAACAGAATCTGTGAAAACAGTTGACGAAAAAAAGAAAGTGTATTTGTATCGATTTTTATATGAACATGGTTTATGGAATGATATAAAATTTTGGGAGACATGTCTTTTAATAATAATATCTGAAATAATTCAAGAATCAATTTTATTAGAAAAATTAAGATATGAAAATAAAGAATCCTTAATAAAAAATTATTTTTTTTTTTTTAAATATTTTAAAGTTTATAATACTATGATCAATTATGGCTTATCTGTTAATCAAATTGGTTTATTGTTGAATAAAATATTTCGTTTATTTAATTTGAAAACAGATCCCACATCTAGAAAACACTTTTTTCAAATAATTGACATAGCAACAAATAAAAACATTACTTTGAATTATATTAAAATGGGACCAGAAAATATGAACAATGAATATAAAAAATATTATATGCAATATTATAACAACTTTTTAAATGATGACTCAAGAAATGATGAAAGAAAAAATTGACATTATGATGAAAAATGTGTGCATATATATGTATAACGTGTGAATTTTGTTATTTTTTTGTGTATTTATATACTTGATATGGCATCCATATTTGGGAGGTGATTTTTGTATTTGTAAAAAGTGTTGATTTCGTTTTACTTTATTTTGAAAATTCATTCATAAAATTTTAGTAACAATGAACAAAATGAATTATTTAAATTAAAATATTTTTATAAGTTATTTTTCAAAAAAAAATATATAAAATGAGGAACTGATATTGTGTATGTATAGTAAAGGAATAATATTGCAATTGTGTTTATTGATTATTATGAATGTAGGTGAAATAAAATATATTTATGTTTATATTTGCATAATTTATTTTGTGTTTCTTTTTAGAGAACAAAGTGAATATAGTTTCATTTGTATATGTCTTTATGTTTACGGGAATTAGGAAATAGTATGGAGTTTCAGTATATTTATGAATAAATGAAAATCCAGTTATTTTATTTATTCCTTTTAAAATAGTTTGCAATATTTTGTGTATATATTGGCACATTTGTGAGATGAGTTGTGTATTTTTATTATATATTTTTATATATATTTTTATTATATATATTTATATATATTTTTATATTTATATTTTTTTATTATTTTTATATTTTTTTATCATTTTTATTTTTAAATTTCGGAAAACCTTGTACAAATATATTTTGCACATAATTTTGAAGTGAACAGAATGAAGCGAAAAAGGGAAGTATACAACACTCATGAAAATATTTGAATGTAAAAAAAATAAATGAATACTTATATACGTATAGAGATATGCGACTATGAAGTTATTGTATTTTTATATTAATTATTTGTGGATAAATCGATACTTTATACAAATGTTATATACATTATATGTACACGTATATATTTATGAACGAAAAAATTATAAGATAGAATGGATTTGATTTGAAATTGATATGGCATTGTTTTGTATGTAAAAAGAATATATATAATGTTAATATTTTATTCTATATAAGATTTTTTTTAATAAATAAAAAATAAAATTAATGTTTTTTTCTTTTTTTTTTATTAAATATTTCCTAAAATGAATAATGGTTAATATATGGGAAAAATAAAAATGAAAAACAAAACACAAAAAAAAGTGGGGGGATGGATGCTTTTTTATTTTCTATAAAAATATTAAATTTGTTTATGGCTTTTTGAAAGTGCGTATATATATATTTTTTGAATATTAAAAAAATTATGCGAATAAAATAATTAAGTAAAAATATGTATAATTTATATATTTGGAAGTATCATAACTCATCCTATATGTTCTTAAAAAATGTACTTAAAAAAAATAAAAATAAAATAATATATACATATGCTTATTATATGTGTATAATTGTATATAGCATTTTCGTATTCTTTTTGTTTTTTTTTAAATAAATTTTTAGAAAAATCTTTAAGCATATATATTTATTATCAGAATTTTATATGCAAATAGTATATGAATACATACTTGTATGCATATTTGTTATTATTTGATAAATTAAGGGAAAATATAATACTAAAAAAAAAATACGCAGATATTACAAAATATCATACGTTTTAGTATAACTATATTAAATAAAAAAAAAATTTTAATTTTATAACAGTGAAAAATATTAAATTAATTTAATACAAAAATATATGCAAATATGATTTGTAAATTTATACATAAAGTATTTTTATTACATTAAATATGCATATATTGAAAATACATTTTTTTATATATTATATATATGCACATTATGTATTCATATATTTATAATATAGGGACATAAAAAAAAAAAATACATTATTATATACGTACTCGAATTATTTAGCTTGTTATTTCACAATTTATAAGATTCAAATTAAATCGAATGAGTACATATATAAATGTGTGTTTCTGTTGTAAAAAATTTGGAATTATAAAATAAATTTGTTTTTATGTTTTAAGATTGATATTAAACATTTTTATTTTTTAATTTATATGAAATTAAAAAAAAAGTAAGGACAAAAAGATTAAAAAGTAAATAGTATTTTGCCTATTTTATAAAAAATGTATAAAATCGATAAAGCCATATGGTTGTTGTAATATCCTTTTTTATATGAAATATGTATTATTAAAAATGTGAAAAACCAAACTGCTCACATGTATGAATAATATATATATATCCTTTTATATGTACATATTTGTGTATGTTTATTTTTGAATTGAAAAATAATTATAAGGAATTTGGAAATTCAGGAAAATTTGCATATACAGTAACAACAAAATAAATAGCATGAAACAATAATTGATTAATTATAAATAACGAATAATAAAAGAAAGTATGTATTCATGCTGATGTTCATATATTTAAAAATAAAAATATTTATGTGAATGTGTGTGGATATTGACACTTACAAACTTTGTTTATTAGTGTATATACTTATGATAATTTCTGTAAACGTGTTTGTGTGCATACTCCAAAATGTTTAGAAATGTACGGGATTATTTCAAAAGCAATAATAATGATGGAGAGGAAAATGAGGAAACAAACAAATTAAATTTTGTAGAAAATAATATAAATGACGAAATTGAAAAGGGTTTCGAAAAAAGGGATGAACATATTTTAAAAAAAAATTGCAAAGATGGAATCGATTTAGATAATTGTCAAAATGGATTAGCTTTGAAGGATAAAAACCTAAATGTACAAAATCAGGATAATGAAAATATAAATAATAATATAAATTTGTTAGAATCGAATAATTGGAATAACGATGAAGAAACGTCTGAGTTAAATAATAAGAAGGAATGTTATAATGAAATAGATAATAACGAATTAAAAAGAAGAAAATTAAATGATACAGAAGAATTGGTAAATGAAAATAATAAAGATGGATATCATGATGATCAAAATGAAACATATAATGATAAAATAAATGAAGAAAAAGTAAATTATTTACAACAAAAATTAGAACAATTATTAGCAGAAACCAAAAGATATACAGAGAAATTATCTGGACAACGGGTTCAAATGAATGTACAAACTAAAAAAGATAAAAATAGAAGATGTGCAATGACAGAAAAAGAAGAAGATTATGTATTATTAAAAGAAGCAGATGATGATGATAATGATGATACATTTATTATAAAACAACCTCAAAATATTAGTGGAAATATGAAACCATATCAAATTGAAGGATTAAATTGGTTATATCAATTATATAGACATAAAATAAATGGTATTTTAGCAGATGAAATGGGATTGGGAAAAACATTACAAACAATAAGTCTATTGTGTTATTTAAGATTTAATAAAAATATAAAAAGGAAAAATATAATAATATGCCCAAGGTCAACTTTAGATAATTGGTATGAAGAAATAAAAAAATGGTGTAGGGATATGAAACCATTTAAATATTATGGAAGTAAAGAGCAAAGGAAAGAATTGAACAAAACACTTTTACATTCAGATTATGATGTATTATTAACAACTTATGAAATAGTTATAAAAGATAAAAGTGCTTTATATGATATAGATTGGTTTTTTTTAGTAATTGATGAAGCACATAGAATAAAAAATGATAAAAGTGTTTTAAGTTCATCAGTTCGATTTTTAAAATCAGAAAATCGATTATTAATTACAGGAACCCCTTTACATAATAATTTAAAAGAATTATGGTCTTTGCTAAATTTTTTAATGCCAAAAATATTTGACAATTCTGAAGAATTTGATAATTTATTTAATATATCAAAAATAAGCACTAATGATAATAAACAAAGTGAAATAATAACACAATTACATACAATATTGAAACCATTTATGCTTAGAAGGTTAAAAGTAGAAGTGGAACAATCTTTACCTCCTAAAAGAGAGATATATATATTTGTTGGTATGTCAAAATTGCAAAAAAAATTATATTCAGATATATTAAGTAAAAATATAGATGTTATTAATGCTATGACAGGTAGTAAAAATCAAATGTTAAATATTTTAATGCAATTAAGAAAATGTTGTAACCATCCATATTTATTTGACGGGATAGAAGAGCCTCCCTATATTGAAGGAAATCATCTTATTGAAACATCTGGAAAAATGTCATTATTAGATAAATTATTACCTCGATTAAAAAAAGAGAATTCTAGAGTTTTATTATTTTCTCAAATGACGAGATTATTAGATATTATTGATGATTATTGTAGATGGAAAAAATATGAATATTTAAGAATTGATGGTTCAACAGTTGGAGATGAAAGACAAATAAGAATTAATAAATTTAATGAACCAAATAGTAAATATTTTATTTTTTTATTATCAACTAGAGCAGGAGGTATTGGAATAAATTTAACAACTGCTGACATAGTTATATTATTTGATTCAGATTATAATCCACAAATGGATATTCAAGCAATGGATAGAGCACATCGAATAGGTCAAAAAAAACGAGTTATTGTTTATAGATTTGTTACTCAGAACTCAGTAGAAGAAAAGATTGTTGAAAGGGCAGCAAAAAAATTAAAATTAGATTCTTTAATTATACAAAAAGGTAAATTAAATTTAAATAATAAAGAAAATAATAAACAGGAATTACATGATATATTAAATTTTGGGGCCCCAGAAGTTTATAAAACACAAGATATATCTTCAATTTCTGATGAAGATATTGATATAATTTTGGCTGATGCTGAAAAAAGAACTATTGAAATTGAAAAAAAATTAAAAAATCTTGAAAATATTTTTGATTTAACTAATATATCTTTGGATGGTGGATTGAATATGTATAACAATTTGGAAAAAGAAGAATCTAGTGATTCAAGTGATGAAGATGGAAGTGATGAGGATGATGATGGTGAAGAGGATGAAAATGAATCGGAAGGTGAGGATGGAAATAATTTAGATAATCAGATTGGAGAAGATGGAATAGTAGATGAAACTTTAAAAAAAAAAAAAAAAAAAAAAAAAAAATTAAATAAATCAAGTACTATTAAGAAATTTTTAAAAAATAATAAAAAACATATGATATTTTTAGATTTAGGAGAACGAAAAAGTAAGTGGAAAGTTATGAATACATCATGCACAAAAACTAATAAAAAAAAAATAACACTTTGTGGATGGAAAGCAGAAGCAAGAGGGGGTCATGATTTTCAATTTTTTAATAATGAAAAATTAGATGAATTGGAAAAAATTGAAGAAAAATGGAATAATTATCATATAAACCAACAAAAAATTAAAGAAATTATTCAAGCACAAGCTGAGAAAGAAGATTTTGAAAAAATAGTTAATATACATGAATTTCTAACACATCATGCAAAAAATATATATAATCTGATTAATCTTATAAATCCAAATATTCTGAATGAGGATAGTATTGGTGATAGCATTGAAGAAAAGAATGAATCTAAGGATCTTGATGAAAATGGAAATGAAGGATATAAAAAATTAGGTGATTTTAATGGTGTTATGAATATATATAGTAAAAATAATGGGGGAAATAGTGAAACCCGAAACAACGATTATAAAAATGGTGGAAATAAAGATATGAACAACGAGTTTTATAAAAACAAAATTGTTAAATTGTTAGAGGCGAAAAAAAAACTAAATATGATAAAATTTAGGGAAAAAAATGTGAAGAGTTGTTATGAATATATGATAAATTTTATTAAAAAAAATTTGGTTTTTAATTCTAATGGGGATGCAGAAACTGCTAGTAATAATAAAAAAAATAAAAATAATAATAGAAAAGTGAAGAAAGATGTAAGCGATGATATATCAACTATTGATATCGAAGAAATAAAAATAGAGAAGCAGAAATTATTAAAGCAAGGATTTGCAAAATGGAATAAAGCTGAATTTAATAAATTGATGAGTGCATTGATAGTTCATGGATGTGATAACATTGATTATATATATGAGAAATATTTTCTCAATTCAAAGAAATCTATGGAGGATATAAAAAGTTATTTAAAGGTTTTCTTTAGGAAATATGATCAAGTAAAAGGGGTAAGTTTGCGTTTATTGCTTTATTCTCGCATATTATATATGGATATTTGTATTTATGAATTTATCATTTTGTTATTTTTATTATACATTTGAATGGTTTACTTGTTCCTTAGGGTATAAGATTGTTTGAGAAAATTCGAAACTCAGATTTGCAGAAACAGATTATACAGGAAGAAAACGATATGATAGCGAATTATGTAATATTGAATTTTTTTTAATGTCTATATTTCATCATGAATATAAAATAATTTATTTGTTTTATTATTATTAATTCAATTTTTTGTGGGTTTATATTATTTTTATTTTTTTCACATGTATCAATCTCAGGTCGAAAAGCAACTTTCTAGTGGCGTTGATACAATTGACAAATTGGAACTTCCTCCAAATTTTCGATACGAAAACGTTTATATTCAATCAGAGCCAGCCAATACAACTGGGGGAACAAATGATGTGCCCGAAAAAGTATCTGAAGAAGAAATTCTTTATTTCGAAAGAGAAAACAAAATATTGCTATGGTTGTTGTATCAAGAGGGTGTAGTTCAAACAAAGAGTATTCACATTTTGGTTAGTTAAGAAAACATAATACGAAAAAAAAATTGAAAAATTTTATGTGTGAGACATATATTGAGATACATTTGTTTGTATTTTTTTTTTATGTAGGCACCATATTATTGGGCTGAGACCTACAATTTTTTCAAGTATGCAACTACCCCACTGGAAAATATTGAATATAGGTGTCGACTGATTGTCGATGCTATCATGGAATTAAATAAAAAAGTAATAAATGAATAAACTATATATATATCCTTTATTGTATATATTTTATATAAATAAAATCCATACATATGTGTGTGCGTTTTATTTTCTACAGAATGTAAAATCTTCCAATAGTAAGGAAAGAAGGAGAGGTTAATTTGGAAAATACTAGCTATTTTTTTTTTTTTTTTTATGACCATGCAATATTAATTTTTCACATTATAAATAAAGCTAATGTATATATGTACATTTTTTTTTTTTATTTTTGTTTTATTAATATGCAAGAAAAAATACATTGTCTTTAACTTATTGTATCATTAATTTGTGGCATGTTAATATATTTTATTGTTGCTAATATTTTACTAGTATATATTTATGTGTGTTTTTTTTTGTTCGATATTCTAAGTTCTGATAAATATGTGAAATTTTAAGCATTATTTTGCATGTGATTGTATGGAGATTCTCTGATTATGTGGATAGGAATGTTTATGTACATATTTATACACAATCATGCAGATATTTGATATATACAAATTTCTATATATTTAAACAATTTTTTAAATTTTTGCTCATGTTTTTTAAATTGTCAAATTAGCTTAAAATTTTATAAACATTATTTTTTTATAATTGATTTTTTCTTTTGCATTCACATATGCCAAAATTTGGTCGCTTAAAATTTATACTATATTATTGATAACTAAGAATATTGAAAATAATAATGAAAAAATGAAATAAATTGAAGTATGGGCCATAAATGGGTTAAATTTGTATAATATTACTAACCATCGAATTATGGCAACTACAAAAGAAAAAATAAATTACAAAGACTTTCTTCAAAAAAAAAATGTACTAATAAATCCTTTTTATTTTTTTTGCCTATATGTATAAAAAATTTTAAATGGAAAATAATTTTTTTTTTATATAATTTGCATCCTGAAAAATGTCCCTAGATATATATTATATGCATATATATATATTATGGTGTATGGTGTTATCTGCAAATTATTGTTATATAAGAATTTTATTATTGTTGTTTTATATTTTATTTTTAAGTGTTATTTTTTATCATAATTTTGCGAACTATTTTTATTTATTAATATTTCGGTTGATTATAGTTTGGCTTATTTTTCTTCTAACAATTTCCTTTTTCCGATTTAAAATTTCTAACATTTTTTTAAAACATGTCATATTCCAACACGCGGAAGAAAACTGGTAACCAAATGTACCATAGAAGTGGTTATAACAATTATGAATTTAACGATGAAATTCAAAATACAATAGGAGTTATACAATCTTATACATCCAAAATTTCAAGAATAGTAAGAAATATAGTTTGTTTATAATTTTTTTTGTTTTTTTTGTGATAATTTTCATAAATGTTAAAAGTTGCATTTTATACTAAAATTGTTGAAATATTGTATTTGAAAAAATATATGCATATATCTATATTTTTGTGGAGAAATATATTTTATAATTTTTTTTAATCATTCATTTCAGAATAGTGATGAAGAATGCTCTATAGAAAACTCGGAGAAAGTGTAAGCATATAAAAAGGAAAAAAAATATAAACGATTAGTACACGTTATTTTATGGGTATATGGCTATATGGCTATATGGATATATACTAACATACATAAATTGCATTCCTTCACTCCCTATGAGAAGGAGTGGTATTACAATATAAATTATTGTGGCATTTAAATAATAGGATCTATTTGTATATGATTAAAAAGTGCAATGAATATAATATCATGGATTATATGAATTTTGTATTTAGTTAACATTTCTAATTAACAATTAATAATATAGAGAAAACAATGAGATGTGGCTTTTTTTCGTTTAGGCAAGAATTGGTGCAAAATGGGAAAATAAAAATAGAAGAAATACAAGATAAATTGAAAAAGTACTCTAGAAATATCGAAAGTCTTCCGCAAAATGAGAAGGTATATTTTGATGTGATATATTTCGTAGACAATTTTGATAAAGATAGTGTATATATATGAATGGTTATTTGGATAAGAATATTTTAGAACATATATTTTGTTTGTTAATTTATTTGTTTTGAAACATACTTTATTATTTTACAAAATTTGTAACAGATTCGTATGAAGCTAGTTATGCAGAAGTTATCTGCCTCATATATGAAAGCAGTTGATAATTTTCAAAAGGCATCAAAAAATTATATAAATAAAACAGCAATAAATGATATGGCTAATAAAAATAATAGGAGGTATAGGAGTGAAGAATATGAGACATATAACAACTTTTCACGAAAATCGAATTCTAATTATGATTCAAATAGGGATAAATTAGATGTTAATATTTATGATTATAATTTTTATGAAAATGAAGATAGTGATACATTTTATAAAAACGAACAGAATTTTGAACATGAAAATTTAGAAAATGGATTTAGTAAAAAAAAAAATTATAATAATAGAAAATATAAAAATAATATATTTTTAGGGAATAATAAAAATGATGTAAATGAGCATTTATTACAAAATAATGAAGAATATTTAGAAAATGAAAAAAATGAATATTATAATGATAGGCAATTTGTATCGATAAATACTACAGATATTGAACATGAGATATTAAATCAAAAAAATAAAGAAATCAAAAAATTGCATGGTGACATAGTAAATATTCAAGAATTATATAAAGAGTTATTTGATCAAGTAAATATACAAGGTGAAACTATTGACAATATAGATTCTCAAATGGTTAAGACTCATGATAATATTATGATTTCTGGTCGTGAAATTGAAATTACTAGGAATAGATATTCTACAAGTGTTCGATGTATTAGTTACCTTTTTATTATTTTAATAATTTTGGTAATAATTATTTTGGTGACTTTTAGGATTATATGAAGTAGACAAATGAATGGTTAAGTTTTTACAGAATCATTGGAATGTATATAATGAATATACACATTAATATATTTGGGTTACTATTTGTTTTAAATCATCCTTAAAATACATAATACACACCTATGTTAATGAAAAGTAAGCATATGTTCACATAGAAAAATAGGGAACAAAAAGAATGTTGGTGATTCAGAATCATTCAATTTTAGTTCTTTATATTTCCATCATTTTGAGGTGAAATATATATTTGCATAGAATTATAGTTTACAAAATAGTTGTAATTCGTATGGAAGTATTTTAGTAAATACGATAGTTTCTACTAAGCGTTATTTTTTTTATAAATTTTTTTTGAATTAAAGATTTTAATGTGGATGTCATATATATGTATACTGAGGAAACAATTTTCTTTTTTCTTTTTTCTTTTTTCTTTTTTCTTTTTTTTAGAGAATATTTTTACATATTTTATAATCAATTATGTTTAAGATGTTGGTGGGTTAATGTACTTTTTATGATGTATCTGGGAAATCAGTTAGACATATTCCCTTTACTATATTGTTACGTTGTTGGCCCCCACAAAAAATTAATTTCTTTATTTTGTAAATGTTTTTTATTCATTATAATTTATTTCTTTATTTTGCCAATTATTATGTTATTATTATTTTGTATTATTTCATTATAATAATTTTCCTTTTAACATTTTACTATTCGAAATGCCATCTCTTAATCACTTTAAATATTTTTTTATATTTCGTTTCCGTTTTTTAACAATCCGTGTCTTTATATATACAATATGTTATGTTATTTTAAGCAAATTTAATTTTTATTATATAATAGACTGATATTTTAATTTTTTTTTGGCTTTTCCTTTTTTTATATTTAAGCCTTTAAAAGAAAGGGAGTATATACATGTACATCCAAGTTTATGTGCACATTTATTAATGTATGGATATGAATATATAAATAATAGTATATTTGATAAAAATTATTTTGTGGATATATTAAAAATATGTTTAATTATTTATATTTTAGTAATATATGATATAAAATTAAAAGAAAAAAGGGATATAAAAAACGAGTTGGCAAATAGGAGATTCTACACCTCCAAAGAAGGTTGTCATTTGATTTTCCTTATGTTTGCCATTTTGTTATTTTCAGATTTTGATTTAGCCATAATTGTATTATATTAGAAGGAATATAAAACTAAAAATAAATAAAAAAAATTATAAATAAAACCTAAATAATATACGAAATAAATCGTGAAAGATATATACACGTGGATATTTTGGGGTATATGTATTTTTTGCTGTGAATGAGGAAATACTATATTATATAATTTAATCATTTTTCAAAAATTAAGGGTTTATTTAAAAAAAAAAAAAATATGTTAGAATAAAAGAAATTAATTTAAGAGAAGTAGATTAAACCTTGTAATGTGCGCTCTGAATATTTGTAGTTATTTTTGTGGGATTCTACAATATTATTATTACATAAAAATTCATGTGAGTAATTGAAAAAAAAGTAAATAAAATTGAAGAAATTGTATACAAAGATTTGTGCATATTTAAATGTATATATATATATATTTGATAATATGGGATATATATTTTTATTTTTATTGAAAAAACGAAACAATTTATTATTTTATGGATGATAAAAAAAGAATTATATTTAATCGATAGGGATGAAAAATAAAATTTTTAATGATAGATATTTTTGTTTGGATTATTGAAAAGAAATATTGTAAATTTTGTTTTCCTGCTTTTAAAAGTTATTATTATAATATATTTACATTAAATGGGTGATATGAATATTATTAATTTGAAAAACTGGATATTTTAACAAGTTAACGTATGCTTTATGATTTTTTTTTGTATGTAATTATAATATCTACATTGTATGGATAAAAAAAAAAGTGGGGAAAAAAGTGGGAAAAAAGTTAATATCAAATTAGTGTATAAAAAATGCCAACAATTTCTGTACATGAAGAAGATTTAATAGAAAAGTTAGGGACAAGGTTAAATGAGGAAGAATTGACAAATATATGTTTTGAGTTTGGGTTAGAAATTGATGATATTGAAATAAAAAATGGAAAAAAAATTTACAAAATCGAAGTACCCGCAAATAGATATGATCTAGTATGTGCTGAAGGATTATGTAGAGCTTTAAAGAATTTCATGGGAATTAATGAAGATATAACATATAATATAATTAAAGATATTGGAAATGATGATAATAATAATAATAAGCTAAATGAGAAACATCTGTTAGAAGTGGATGCATCAGTAGACAATAAACGAGGATATGTTGTATCATGTATTTTGAAAAACATAAAAATGAATGATCAAATTTATAATAATATTATCGAATTACAAGAAAAGCTACATCACAATATTGGTAAAAAGAGAGCGATACTAGCTATTGGTATACATGATTATGATAAAATAAAATTTCCAGTTAAATATAAATTTGAAGAAAAAAAAAAAATAAATTTTATTCCATTAAATGAAAATAAAAATTTAAATGGATGTGATTTATTTAAATTTTATGAAGATAATATAAATTTAAAACCCTATTTAAAAATTTTAAAAGATTTTGATAAATATCCAATAATAGTCGATTCAGAAAATAATATTCTTTCATTACCTCCAATAATAAATTGTGATTATACAAAAATCACATTAAATACAAAAAATATATTTGTTGAATGTACAGGTACCGATTTAAATAAATTAGAAATAAGCTTAAATATAATTTGCTCTATGTTATCAGAATATTCCCAACCTAAATATACAATTCATTCAGTTTTAGTACTATATAATGAAAATCATCAACTTGAAAAAGGAAATAAATATTTATATCCAAATTTTAAAAATAAAAAATTAACATGTGATATAGAATATGTTCGTAAATTGTCTGGAATAAAAGATATAACTATAGATAATGTAAAAAAATTATTAAAAAAAATGATGATTTCTGTAACTAATGTAATAAATAATACTATATTTGAAGTAAATGTTCCATTTTATAGATCAGACATTATGCATGCTTGTGATATTGTTGAAGATATAGCAATAGCTTATGGGTATGATAATATTAAATATGAGCCTATTGAAATATCTAAAAAGCATTTGTTAAATACAATCTCTGATATGTTTAGAAATTCAATGACAGAGTGTAGTTATACTGAGGTGATAACAAATGCTTTATTATCTTTGAAGGAAAATTATGATTATATGCTTAGAAAACATATAAGTTATGATACACCATTTGATAATAAATTTGTAGATAGTTATAATCCTTTATATCCTCCTGTACAAATAATGAACTCTAAAACATCTGAGTATGAAATTGTTAGGACATCTTTAATTGTAAATTTATTAAAATTTGTAGCAGCAAATAAGCATAGAGAATTACCTTTACGTTTTTTTGAAATTGGGGATATATCTTATACTATATATAATAAAACAGACACAAATGCATTTAATAAAAGAAATTTATCTATAATTTTTGCCGATAAAGTAACAGCTGGGTTAGAAGAAATTCATGGTGTTTTAGAATCAATTTTGAAAGATTTTCAATTGTTTAGTCACTATAAAATTGAGGAAAAACGAAAGGAAAAAATTGAAATTCGCTCTGACGTATACTATGAGTTGGTTTCAATAAATGGTAAAATTGCTTGAATTATTTACATAAATGAGCTATTTTTAATGGAAAAAAAAATATATACTATATATATATGTATATACATATGAATGATTGTAAACTGATTGGATTATTCTTAAATTTTTCTTGGAATTATTTTGTTTATTTTGTAATGTGGTATTATATGACGAATAGCTAGCTGTGTTACTAGTTTCCGTTTTTTAAAATATTAACTTTATAATTTTTTTTTTTTTTTTTAAGATCCTTCATTCCTTGACGAGCGTGTTGTTAACATAGTTTTGCAACCTCAAAATTTGACTTTTGGAATTATGGGAGTAATACATCCTAATGTTTTGGAGAATTTTTCTATAAATATTCCAGGTTATTGATTAAAAAAAATGAATATTACTGTATTATTCTCTTATTTTTATGCCATTTTATTTTTTGCTTAAAAAAAGTTATATCCAATTAAGATGTAGACCTTTTATACATAACACATTTGATCTCCTTTTTTTTAGCATCCATAATTGAGATAAACTTGGATGTACTTCTTAATGTTTTGTTTGTTTAATTTTGGACGAAGGACATATAAAGCATTTACCATATTATGGATTATTTTCAATTAATATAATTAATGTGTGATATTTTGAAAAGATATCAATATAGGATTGTAGTATTTTCTCCTTTTTATAGATTCTTTGATTTTTGTTCAAAATAATTAAAAGCAAACTTGTATACATTATCTGGATGACATTGTAATAACTTAGCTATAAATTCTGATAAAATTTCTTCGAAGTATTTTGGAATTTCATAGGAATTTAAATTAATTTTTTCTACCTTTTTAAATTCGAAACTATTTTCTTCCATTTGAAAGAATTGGAAAAATAAGAACGATGATGGTGATAATAATAAAAAAAAAAAATAATAATAATAATATTTATACAAGTTATATGAGCATATAACTTTAAGGAAACACAAAGTTAAAATTTAACATTTAATAATAAAAATCAAATTAATGTTTCAAAAATTGAGTGATTAATGCGCATTTATTGGAAAGCTTATGATTAAACATATATCGTATAAACACGCTTGCGGAGTTTGAAAGAAAATAGTTTGGATATATTTAGGAATATACTGTAATTATTTATTTGATTTTATTACATGTTCACTATTTTATTTAATTTTATTTCGATGACTTAAGGAAAGACACCAAGCAGTGATATGACATTTGCATGGATAGACAAAGCGGGATGGATACTCCTTATATATATTGTGTAAATTTTTTTGCTTAATAATAAACTATAAGCTTGAAATATTTTTGCACACATAAAAATTACATTTCATATATATTATTAAAGATATGAATAATGAAAACATTAAAATAGTAGTAAAATTCAGGGAAATTTTATTTTCCTTCTAGCGTTATTTCGGATAATATATTTTTTTTTATTAAAGCAAAATGGATGTTGTATTGAGCTTTAATGTAATATTTTAAAATTTAAGAAAAAATGGTCGAAAAAAATAAATAAGTGCATTTTATAATTATATACTACTAGTACTATCGATACTATTGCTGTGTTTTAAAAGTTTAACAAAAAAATGGGGAAAAAAATAAATGAATTTGAAAAAAACTACAAAACTGCTATTTTAAAAATACAATTATGAATTGTAAAAAAATAGTAAAATAAATGCATGCATGTATGCATATGAAATAAAACTTTCTTCGATTATGAATAATATTAATTTTAGAATGGTATAAAATTGTAATATATGTATGTGCATACATACATGTGTAAATAAAAAAATAAAATAAAATAATATACATACATGTACATATATATTAGTTATAGTAATCAGGTTTTGAGTCATAAAAGTGATTTGAATTGAGGAAATCTCTGTTATTTTGATCTGTTAATTTATTATTTGCTTCGAAATTAAAATGTTTTTGAATATTATTTGAATCGTTTTCATTATTTTCATGTATTTGTGAAGTATTTAATCGCGTATTTCTTTTAATCTGATTCAAATTATTTTGTAAATGTGAATCTAACATAATATTTTTGTCATGAAAATAGTAGGAATTATTAATGAGTTGATTTTCCTGTGATAGTTCAATATTATTGTGTGAATTGTTATTTGTTTTGGTTCCACTCAAATTTGTAATATCTCTATAAAATGGCATATTAGAAAGGTTGTTATTATTACTAGAATTTATATTATATGTGTGTATATTATTAATAATATTTTGTTTAGGGTTGATATTATTCGTTATGTCATTTGTATGTGAATTGATATCATATTGATGAATGGAATTAATGTGAGGAATAGTAGCAGCCCCATTAGTTGTAATATGATTTTTAAAATTAGCATTCTCTGAATTTAGAATTTTCCTAATTAAATCAGTATTATTAATATTAATTTTCTCGTTAGAATTTTGCATTAACTGATTTATATTTATATTATTACAGAATTCTTTTATTTTGTCTTTATTTTCATCTAAAATTGGTTGTTTATTATTTTGTATGGAATTAGAAATATTTGAGAGATATTTATTAAATTCGCTGTTAGGAAAATGTTCATGCTTAAGATTATATTGATATGCAGATGTGTTGGAATCATTTGGTTTGTTAGTCATGTTGTTGGCTTTGTTGATATTGTTAGTATTACTTCCATTACTTTCATTATTATTGGAGTTGTGAGTAGTAGTGTGATTTTGTGTTTTATTTGGCATACATGAGTTGGCTATTGTGTTAAAAAGAGTTTCTATTTCTGGTGAAACACGAACAAATGAGCAATTCCAAAAATTAAAGATTGGGTTTTTTATAAGTTGCATAAATGTTACTAATAATCCCCAAGGATGTGGTTTATTAACTATAAGGCGTTCTAACAATATTCCTGTAACTTGTTCTTTGATAGTTTCTGTTTTTGATATATTAAATATCCATAATAATAGAGAAGAAAAAAAATGAGTATGTGAGTTGGGGTATCTTAAATGGTTAGTAATTGATGCTAACAAATAATATTTTCCTTCCATATCTAATTTGTAAATTAAATATAAGATAATTTCTAAAGCTGGATGCTGATGCAGTTCAGGATTTTTTTGAAAAAATAATATTTCTGGTGATAATGACATACCAATATATAAAACTAAAGCATTTAGAAGAGGTATATTATATTTCGATTTTAAATAAAATGATTTAACTTTATTTTTGATAAGAATTTTTTTGTGTATTTTTTTTAAATGGTTCAAATTTTTAGTTATAAAATATTCATCAACATTTTTTTTAATTTTATAATCAATGAGTATAAATGTGAAATTGTTTAATATTACTGGTGCAGTTTTAATTTCAGGTAATAAATTAATTTTTAAATTTGGATTAAACGGATTTGGCAATTTTGTATTTCTTGGCAAAGCAGATAAAATAATATTTCTTAATTGCATACAATTTAAAGGTATTGAGTTACAAAATGAAAAACTATATACACACAAAAATTCTGGAAAATCATGAAGTAATAATAATAATATTCTTAGTGTTGCTCTATATAATAACTTAATTGGTTGTGTTAAATATGAATTTTTTAGAAATCCATATAAAAATTCAAATAGATATATTATTAATTTATTATATATATACCAACCTTTTGATGTTTGTAATATTTTTGGTAAAAATAATTTATGGCTTATTAATTCGACCCAAGCAAAAACAAACATTGGGACTCTTAACGGATTTAATATACGCAAATAATACCCTAATGCTAATATACATTTATTATATGATTCAAGCTTTTTTTCATTTTTACTTATTTCAATTAAAATCGATAAAAATAATCGAAAATACGATCTTTGATTAAATTTGTTTTTTTTTTTTCGACATTCATATACTAGTATTCTGCAAAATATATTCATTACTTTTTGTAATAATAAATATGGTGTAATTTTTTGTGAGTCTACTAGTTTCATCATTGACACTATCATTTTGGCTAGTGCATCAATAGATGATGTATCTAATATGTTTGTAATTTGTGTACGTTTTTCTAAATCTTTTTTTGTATCATCGTCAATTTGTGTTTCTATTTTGGCATTTAGATTATTTTGGTTATTTGATTCTGATTTTCGTTTCTTTTCTTTTTCTAAATTAGTGTTATTTGTTTCATTTTTTGTTATTTTCGTCGTATTGTTTCCATCGGCTTTATCTTTATTTGGATCAGTAATAACACAACTTTCTTTAAGTACCTCCGAATATAATTTACTTTTTTCAAGATCTTTATCCGAATTTAAAGTCGAATCATTAGTCATTGATTTGTTTATAGATGAGTATACGAAATTAAGAGTATCTTTTTTTTTATTTTTCATTTTATTTGCATTACTACTATTTCTATCACTATTGTTTACAAAATAATGAGAATTATCATCATCAGAAAATGAATATTCATAATTTGAGATGTTAGAATTAAAAGTTAAATTAGTAGATACAGCATCGGTAAGATTGTCTTCTGAATCTTCGCAATATTTGTTAGTTTCATTGTTTTGTTTTTCGTTATATTGATCTTTATTTTTGTCAATTTCAGTTTCTTCGGTTGGTTTAGATTTTGCATCTGTATATTCATTTTTTTTTTTTTTTTTTTTTTTATCTTTTTCCTTAGAATGGCTAGGATTTTCTGTCTCTTCTTCAATAAGGTTTGTTTTTTTTTGATTTTTTTTATCGACATTTGAGTCGTTTTCATTGTATTCTCGTTTTAAATTTTCATTTTGAGCACCTTGTTTAGATAAAAGATCGGAAGGTAATTCAGTTTCGGATTCTATTCCTTTTGTATCATTATTATCATTCGCTTTCAGATAATTTGAATTAGTTAAATTTGTAGAAACATGTGTAAATAATTCTTTTGATTCTCCATTTTGAAAACTTTCAAAATCTTCAGAATATGGATCAAGAAATAATTCTGCTTTTTCTATAGCCTTATAAATACATGTCGTAAAAAAATTATCTGAATTATTTATTTGCAATAAACCTTGGCTTGATATTTTTTGAAAAAATTTGACATAAATTTGATTTGGATTATCAATATTTTTGATGTTACTTAATTTAACCCATTCCATAAAAATAGAACTAATAATATGTTGTTGTTGTTTTGGTACTTTTTGTGGCTTTGGAACAATTCTAACTCCACCAACACCTTTATCTCTAATTCCATCATTATATTTTTTTGTTTGTATTATATTCCAATCTTTGTTTAGACAGAAATCGATAATTTGTGTTAGTGTTGTTAAGTTTTGTGGGTTCATTAAAATTTGTAGATATTTTTTATAATTTTTTTTTTCATTTTTTTTTATATCCCCATTTTTATCATTGATATGTTCTTTATTTTTTTCAATTTTATTAATACCATTTTCATCAGTTATAATTTTTTCAGTTATATTTTCAGTGTTTTTTTTGTTTATTAGGTCTGAATTTTTATTTGGAATGTCTTTAGATTTTGAGAGAGGTAAGGATATTTCATTTAATTCGGTTTTTGCAATAGTTGTACTATCGTCCTTCTGTTCTTCCTTATTTTTTTTGCTTTTTTTATTTTTATTTTCTAATTTTGTTTCTCCATGTTTAGGGGAAACTTCGGGATTTAATTGGGATTCTATATCAGGGTTATTTGAATTAGTTTCAACTTTTTCAACTTTTAATTTGATAAAAGTTTTATTAGCATCATCATTTGGACTGTCAGCTGGTTCTGGATCTTCTTTTTCAGTTTCATCGTCTGTTTTAGAAAATTCATCACATAGCTCAAAATAATCCGAAAAAATTACAGAATTTGTTTTTTCTTGAATATGCTTAGCCTCTTTAGTCAACTCATTAATCGCTGAGATTATATCAATTGGGTTATCATTGTTATTATAAAATATGTTTGCATTTACATCAATGATATTATTTATTTTAATGTCTTTGTTAATTTTTGAGGGTTCATTAATAATATTTTCTTTAGAGTTAGTTATTATTATATTATTAAGATGATCAAAAATATTTTTAAAATAGTTATATCTATATATGTGAAAGTCAATTAAAATATTTTTTAGCAAAAAAATAATAAATTTTATTGCATTATTGTTATTAATTTTATTGGCTAGTTGATTTTCTAAAAATATTTTATATTGGTCGATGTCAATTAGGTTATATCTAATTAATCCAGCTATAATATTCGCATTGGATTTATAAAACTGTTCATAGTTGTTGCTAGTTTTATTATTATCTATGTTTAATTCATTCGCTTTTTGATTGGGCGTATTTTCAGAAATTTCTGAAATCATTGAGTTCAGAGAATTATTTTTTTCAGAATCTTTAATATTATTAACATTGTCTTCCTCAGTTTTATTATTATTATTATTGTTTGATGTGATTGTGTTATTAATTGGAGCATTTAGTAGACTCATTGTAGTTTTTATTACACAAGTTGATATATGTTCTTTTGCAATAGGGCATTTAATTTTTAATTTTTCTAATATACACAAAAACACTTCCATATATATTCCAGTCATATCATTTAATTTTGATTCTTGCTGAGACTTATTATAATTGTGTAATGCAATTTCAAAAAGGAATTTACATATTCTATTTGTATATGAAATAATAGTTTCATTTTTATGATGTGTTAATGAAGCTATTTCGGGTATAGACTTGATTAAATTAAATAGATTATCATCAACCGATAGACTATATAAAATATATAAACTAATTTTATTAATATTACCAATAATTTTTTTTTTATTAATATTAAATAATATCGGTGGTAACATGAGTATATCTTTAATTGTTTCTTTTAATTGATTAGTTGCGAGTTCTAATTTTTTTAAAACTTTGTTTAAATTAAGATTAGATGATATCGCTGATGTATTAAGAGGTTTATTTTGTTGTGGAATTTTTATATTACTTTCATTTGGGTTTAATTCTAAATTATTGTTTATATTATTGTAATCTATATTTATGTTTGTTCCTAAATTAGGGATTATATCGTTTTTTGTATTTTCGTTAGTAATAATAGATGATTGTTGATCATTTTGTTGTGTATTTATGGAATTTGTTTCATCTGCATTTTTATAAATTAATGTTAATGGTTTAGGAGAAGAATATAATTTTTTTAAAGGGTTCATATTTAGAAAATCTTTATAAATTTGTAATTGATTATTTGTTATGGGAACTCCTAAGTTTAAAATTTCTGCAAATTCGATTTGCATTTTTTTACTGTTCATAATGTTAACAGAATCATTTAATTTTTTATTATTTTCATTTGTTATATGTTTTGCTAAAAGAGTTGGAGCTAAAGCTTCGTTAATATCTGTTATTGCTTTTTCAATAACTGCTTGTTCAATTAAATTGCAACCTAATTCTAAATTATCTGCACTAAGTACCTGTACAACTTGTTCTATCAAAACCTGATCATTACAATCTTTTGTACTTGTGGGTTGTAATAATTCTCGTAAATTTTGAGTTAATGATATTCTTAATGGTTCTTTGCATGTGGCTAATGCAAGTGATGCAGCTAATGATGCTGTCATGATATGTGATGCTTTTCGAATTATATTTTGATCTTTTTCTAAACAAAAATCTTTAGATATAATTTCTCGAGTAGTAATACATGATATAGTTACAGATCTTTCTAAAACTGCAGATATGATTTCTTTAATTGATCGATCAACTGCTATGGGAACAACTTTTTTTAAATTTGGTTGTATTTGAAACAAAGCTATAGATGGAGATATAATTGTAGCATTGCATAGATTTTGAAAAAATTTACTATTATTCATTTTATTATGATCATTAGAGGTAGCCGATATATTTGCATTTATAGATGAATTTGGAATACTATAGTTATTAATAATATTGGGATCAATTTTATTTAGTGTTTGCTCGTTTATTGAATTATATGCTTTAGAAATACTATCAAATACCTTATTGAAAGTGGTGGAATTATTTGATTTAATATCTGGAGGAGGAAATGAAGAAACTAAAATTTGATCATTTTGTAAAGGATTATTTTTATTTGCATTATATTCATTCCAATGAGATATTATATTTTTTAAATTTAGTAATTGTTGGTTATTGTTTTTATTTATATAATCAGGTTTGTCTTGGTTTATGATTCTATTATTTTGATTATTTTTTTTAGTAAGATTTTCAAATTCTTCTAATAGTGCATTTTCGGAAATATTATTAGGTTCAATACCAGAATTGGCATTATTCCAATTTGTGATATTGTAGTAATTATTATTCACATTGTTGATACTGTTTGTATTATTATCATTAGTTGAAATAAAATTTGGGATATTTGGTTTTAAAGAATGTAATTTGATATCTATATTTGTTGATAAAAGAGGTGAATTTGTATTATTTGAATCGACTATATTGAAATCATTTTTTTGATTATGTTGTGGGGGTCTTCTACTTAATAGAACAGTTTTATTTTGATAATCTTGTATATTTAATGATAGATTTTTAAATAAAACTTCAACTTCAAATATAATATATGTTTTAGCATTTGGTAATTCATGTATTTCTGTTAATAAGCATAACATAGTTGTAGTCCATGGATTTGGCGGTTTAAAACTTTTGGATAATTTAATAGATTCTAATATTTTGCATACCATTGGTAATATACATACTAAACAATCTTTATCATAAGCTTCAAATAAAACTAATTTTAAATCTAATATTTTTGATTTTAATGGTTTATTTCTACCTAATGTTATAAATCCTAACCACGAACCTAAGTTTTTGAGTACCGTTCTGAATGCACTAACTTCTTTTAATTCATTTATATATTTAAATAAAATGAGTATATAGTCATAAGTCATATTAATAATAGTTTCTATAAGCATAGGATAGCTTAGTTTATCAATGAATTCTAAAAAGACATTATGTAAGTTGACTTCTTTTGAAACTCTCGATTTTACAATATAAAAAGCTAGCCAACTATAATATTCGGGTTGCATAACATCTTTTAATATTTTTATTTTTTCATCGATGTTAAGTAAACATAGAGTATTGAATATACTAAATATTTCTCCTACAATCACAGAAGAAGGTATAATGATACTTTTTGATATATGTGTATTATCCATTAAGCATTCTATTTGACCTAAGCCAAATCCAATAATATTTTTTGAATTTAAATTCGAAGGTAATTTTAATTGAACTTGATTATAAAATACTTCTATACATCCATTTATTTGTTCAACATTATCTTTATTATTAGAATGAGGAATACCACTTGTATAATTATTTTCATTTTTATTATTATCTTTTCGTATGATATTTGAATTTATAGGAATATTTTGAAAGTTATTTCCACCACTAGGTATATTTATATCCATTCTAATTTGATTAGTATTATTTAGAAGATTTGTAGAACTCAAGTTTTTATTTTGTGTCATATTATTTGTTACTAGATTGATGTCCCTATTAATATGGCTTGGTTCGTTTGTATTAATAAAACCTTTATTTTGATAAACTCTGTTTGATTTTGCTGACAATATATTAGCAGAGGTATTATTGTCTAATAGGTTTATATTATATGCACTATTAAGATTGTTAATATTATTAATGCCTGATATAGCATTTAAATTGGTATTGGGGTTTTTATTTTTATATAATGGATTATTTCTATTAATGGCTTGTAAATTATTTATATTTGGTGGTATTGTATTTTTATCTACTATATTTGAGAGGTTTGGTAGAATATTGTTAATATATAATAGCATATTATCATTATTTATATTATTAAAGTTATTATTATTGTTTTGGTTCAGAATATTATTCATAAGATTGGTGAATTGAGTTTGATTATTATTACTTATGTAGTTATCTGTTCGATTTGAGTTATTAATAGTGTTAACAGTATTGTTATCATTGTGCTTTTCAGAAATTATATTATTATTGACACTATTTTCGATATTATTATCACTAAGATTATTATGAGTAATAAAATTAGTAGTAGTTTGGTTTGACCCATCCATGGTAGTTAAATGTGGAACTAGATTGTTGATATTCTTTAAATTATTTGCATTTGTTACGGATATTTTTTTAATGTCATTGTTAGGTATATGTGATATATTTGCATTAGAAATGTTATTGTAAGAACTAATTTCAGAGATGTGTTTTATCTTAAGTATTGTTGAAGCGTCTATATATGGAAGGGTTCTAAACTGTTCTGGAAGTGTATTTAATAATTCACTGCAATGGATTATATATTGCGGATTATATTGCCTTAAAGTGGGTAGTGGAATTAAGGAAGATAAAAAAGCAGGGTAACATATTAAAGAGTCTTCAAATTGCTCTAATGCTGTTATCCCAAAATTAAAAACTTTAGAATCAGATCCTTTTTTTAAAGCTTCTAAAATACATTTTAATACAACAGATAAAGTATTACCATATGATATCAATAAATTGTGCTTAATTAATTTTCCAAACAATTGTGCAGTTATATCTAATTCTTCTACTGGATACTTAGGAAAGAATTTGCACTCATTAAATAAGATTAATAGCATCGATTTATAAATATCGTTATTTTTCGATCCTTTAGGGGAGCATGATAGATTTTTCATGATATCTATCATTGTGTTAACTGTTATTTCCCCTGTGTACAACTTAGCAAAATATCCATTTACTTCGGCTTCATATTTATTGGTGATTCCATCCTCGATCTGAAGATTTATGTTAAAATTGTTATTCATTTTTTAGCACATGTTTTATTGTAATTACCTCAATATGGTATGAACAATATATATTGATATTTGACTGTGCTTTGTTATGTGATATTTTTTGCGTTTACACGATTTGGTGTGTTCGTTATTTTTTTAATTTCAGCTGTGATTGCTAAGTTTGTATGTTTGGCTTGTTTTCTATTTTTTGGGGGGTTATTTATTTATTTTATTTTTATTATTTTTTTTTGAGTATTTTTTTTTGCCTTATTTTGTTTATGATTATAAATATATATATACAATATATATGCACACACATATAGAAAAATGTATTTTTTTTCTTTTCATTTTCCCTTTTTAACTTATTATGACTGCGTAGTTATGATTTTATGAAAACTACATATAAAGTAAACGCAGGATTATAAATTGGTGTTATGTTATATTCATTAACTATATATGAATATCACCAAAAAGGAAAATAATATTAAAAAAATTGAGAATTTTTTTTAATTTTATTGGGAATTTTTTTTCCTATAAAATTAATTATATATATTATAATATTTTTTTTGACCACATTTTTTTTTTGTGATATACAGAAAAAATATACTTAAGTTATATTTTTTTAATGCATGTGAATAAAACCGTAGAGGAATTTATGCCCTTAGTATACGCATACAATATAGGGGTTTACTTTAATTAGCAATTTTTTTAGTGCATATAAATGTACTTATTTAATTCATAAACATAATATTATATATATATATAATATAATAATATATATTAATAAATATAAATTGTATACAGATATTTATTATACATATAACACATTATATAGTTGAAATTGTGAGCATACGTTTGTAGATAAATAAACTAGGTAATAATTTGTTCATAAATGCGCATACACTGTTCTTACATTTTATGAATTGCTTTTAATATTGTGAATATTTATATACCTTTTTTGAGGCTTACGATTTTTCAATTGTATTTTCCTTTTTTATACATTATTTCTCACAACAATTTTCAGGTTATATTAGGTTTGGTAAAAGCGTTTTTTATTATTTTATTTTTATTTACAAAATAAATGATATATATAAAAACATTAAAAGTGTAAATTCTGCAATATTTTTTATGATTATTTTCTTTTTTTGGTATGTTTATTTAATGTTAATAGAAAACGAGGGGATAAAAAAGTAGTACATTTTCGTAACTCGCTTCATACGTTTTTATATTGTATATATTAGGGATATATATAACCCCTTTTTAATTCTAAGTATTTATTTAACAATATTTTTTTTTTAACTAATCTTATTAATGTGTGTATTTTTAGTTTATTTTTGGATAATTTTTATACTCCAATTTAAATAATTAATATTATTTGGTAAAACACCTATACAATATTCTTATGGCATTAATTTTCCACTCAAGTTCATTTATATTGTGTACATGTTTAATGTTCATACATATATATATATATATATATATATATATATATATGTGTAGATATATTTTTATATTTGTATTTGTTCTATATTTATATTTTTTATGGGCAGTAAAAGAATGAACAAATGCTCTATCCTATACTCAACTACGGCGATTTTATTTGTTTAAATAGGGACAGTTAAAATTTATTACAATTATAATTATATATACTCATCACTTAAAATAAATATAAGTCTTATTATTTTTTTAATATATATGTTAAATATTATTTTTTTTGCGTTAGCCTATATATATAATTTGTTATGCTTTTATTTGAAAATTAAAATATATATAATTTTTCTGAACTTTAATAATAAGATATTTTATGAAAAGGAATAAAAGGGGTATATTATTCTTAAATACAATAACGAGAAACCACAATTTTTATGTAGAAAAAATGCTTAGCATTTATATGCAGTTATATGTTATATATATAAAAGAATGTGCAGATATAATAATTAAATTAATATATTTCTTATTATTTTTATAAGAATAATCAATGGATTTTACCATGTTTTATGTTATGAGAACATTTCGTTTAAATATTATGCGAGTCCACTTTGATTTCCCCCCTACAATTTGTTTTTTTTAATTCTTTATATGGTTAAATTAAAAAAGATATACATTAAAACTAAGAATAATAATGATAATATATTTTTATAGAGGCAATCATCTTAGTTGATGAAAAAACTTAATGAGAAAAAGTAAACGTTATGATAAGATATATTTCAGAAATCTAAATAAGTATAAGGGTTTTTGATTGTAGGGGGTATATGTATGTATAATTTGCCTTTTTTTATCCTAATTGTATTACAAAATATAAATTTTGAAAAATTGTTTGTTTTTATGTAACCATATAAATATGCAAACATATATGTATAATAAATATAATGCCATTAAAACATCATAAACACTTTAAACAATATAAAAAGTAATTATTTACAAATAGATGAATGACCTCATTCAACTATTTATACAATATATCGAAAAAATAGATAATTACATAATAAAATAAACAATGAATTTACTTAATATGTATATTGGAGAAAAAAATGATATATGCATATTAGGCATTCTTAGACATTATTTATTTTAAAGTGTAATCAAATAATGTATTAGCAATGCTATATATATATAGTTTTTATGTAATAATGTTAGAAAAAAAATACTAATTTTTGTGTGCAGGATATGAAACGAATAATATGATATATAAAAATAACTTAATATTTTCTAAGCATCTTTAATTTGAAGTTCTTCCTTTTTTAATTTTTTTAAATATTTCGGATTTTTTTTAAGGAAGTTATCCTTTGATATTTTTCCAAATTCGCCTTTGGCAATTTTATATTCTGTTCTTGTATAATTGTGATAAACACTAAATCCAAATATTTTTGATGTGCAATATGAAGGTGTTTTTAATGTAGAATAATATGGATATGTTTGTAAAAAAATATGAGGAAATGATGCCCCAAAAAATGCACCATCTAAGTATATTTTATCATCATGTATTTTATATATTTCTTGGCATAAAGGACAATAAACATGAACTTTAGCAATTTTAATTTGATCAAATAAACCAATTGGAAGTACATTATGTTGAGAGCAACTAACTCTTGAGCAATGACCAAAGTCTCCCTTAATATATTTGTCCTTCATTAAAGATAATCCTTTGGGAGTTGTAATAAATCGTGCATGTATTAAAGAATATAAGCATATTGCATCTTTTTCTAAAGAATTTTTTGCATGTTCATCATCAGGAGCATCTCCCGTAATGATAGATAATAAATGATTAAAATTTGATATTTCATTTTTGATCCCATATAAATTAAAAGAATCTTCTATATATTCATTATCTACTACAACCAAAAAATTACTTATAACTCTACTATTAAACCATTTTACCCATGATGTACTTTTATCAGATTTTGAATCCTTCCCATCTTTGTTTGAGTCACTAATATTCATTTTGCTTTTTAAGTTTTTATATATTATTATTATTACCTTTCTCTACAAGTATATAAGAGCGCAAATATATATATGTGTGTAAAATATAGTGTATATTTCTACAAAAAAAAAGTGAAAATGTCCAACTGTTTTGAATTTTAATTAATCGTTTGATATATGTTTTGTTCCCTTATATTTTTATATCTTCGATAAAAATGATTTTTTATTTTAAAGATGTTTTACAATGATTTAACACTTAGCTTAATTTTGGTATGCTTTTTATAATTTTAAAAGAGTGTAAATATTATCGAATATATATATATATTTATCAGGTTATATACAATAACAAATTGCTGCAGTTATTTATTTTTCTTATTATCCTTTAAAATATAAAGGGAAGAAAATACATTTTGTAATACATTATAAAAAAAATAAAGTAAGAATAATGCAAAATAATTGTATATCTATGAGACTAGTACATACTTATAATCATATTATAAAATGTAAATTAATGATTTTTGTGGGGTGAAGCGGAAATGCTTATATTTTTTTTGACATATCTATCATATTATATTAAACATTAAGTAGTGATAATGAATTTCATTTTATTAACCCCTGTTTTTTAACAATGATATTAGAAAAATAAAAAATGAATAAATAAATAAATAAATAAATAAATAAATGAATTAAAAATATAAATAATGGTATAAAATATGATTATTTTAATGAGGAAAATATATATAATTAAAAATCCCTGTGTAGTGATTACTGAGGAATGTAATTTTTTTTTAAGCTTTCTGCGTACATCGTTAAAAAAAATTTTTATATGCATATATTTTTTTATAATATTGAAATATATAACGTTTTTTATAAAAATTATGGATATGTTAAAAAATTAAAGCGTTATACTTTATTTTATTTATTCATTTTCTCATTTATTTGTTCATTCATTTTTGTTGGGCATTGTGACTATTAATAAAAAATTCATAATAGAGAAGCTTGGGTTTACTTAAACCGAAAACATGTAAAATTATTTATAGGGATAATAATGTGTATATTGCATACGTATTTCATATTTGGTAGTATATATTTATACTTGTTTTCATAAGAGTATACAAATTTATGTTTTGCATTTTAGTATGTTCTTATATTTATTTTTGGGTAAAAGGAACTAGCTATATATTATATTAAATAAATAAAGGTATTTTATTAAATTATGGCATAATACAGCATGATAAAGAATAATAATGTATTAAAGCATAATATTATTCAACCTTTTATATTTTAATTGCACTCATTGTTTTATGGCTTTCATTTTTCCTAAATATGGTATAATATTATTACAGCCAGATCATTATTAAGATGAATATAACTAAGTATCTATTTTATTATTATAATAATAGCGATAAAAGACGATGACAGTAATGATTTAATGAAGCTTGCTTAGTACGGAGTTGTGAATTTGTTGTATGTTTTTTTTTCTTTTTATAAAATAAATTAAAATAGCATGGAGCAAAGTACTAATTTGTTTTAATAAATTGAGTAAAAACAAAAAATATTAAAAAAGTGAATTAAAAAATAAAATAAGGTGAACGAAAATTTCAAATAATGCATATATAGAAAGATTAAAAAAAAATTGAATTAAAAAGAAATGAAATATAAAAAATATTTGATATAGGTGTGCTAGTCGATAAATGTTGATTTATTTTGTGTGCAATGCAAATATTTGTATAAATGTGTGCTTGCACTGATTTTAGCGAAAATGTAATTAATTTCTTAAATTTATTCTTTAAAATATTTCATAACGGTTAAACGCATTTTTTTTCGATAATATTTTTGGCCCCATGTTCCTCATATTCACTTTTGGTCATACAAAATTGTGGAAATGATCCCAAAGATGATAAAATAGATGCCCCTATAAAAGTGTTGTATTTTCTATCTGCACCTTTACTATAAATGATTTTTGTAGCCTTCCCTTTTATTGTATCTATATATGGAATATATGATTTTAGCAACCCAACAAAGTTATGGAACATTGTAGATTCTCCAGTTACAATCAAAAAATTAAGAACCTCATCAAGAGTTATATTTGAAGATATAAATGATAAAATTCCCTTTTTAATAAAATCTTGTAAGCCATCAAAAATTTCAAAATAGTTTTCTATTACATCAGAATAGCATAAATTTGATGCTTTATCCATTGTATTATCAGATATGTTTTCAATTATAGAATTATTATTATTTATTTTATAATTATATTTATATATAATTGGAAGTTTTAAAGATTTTAAAGAATCATAAAATGCGTTAAAATCCATATTATTTAATGAGGAATCCCCATTGATTTTTGTTATAGTATTTTGATTATATTTTTTTCTGAAAAAAATATATGGGAATATAAGTTTCATTTCATTGCTAGTTCTTTTATCTATTATGTTTCCATCCGGAAGTGTATACACATCGTCATTATTATTATTATTATCGCTGTCGATATTATTAGCGGTATTAATATTAGTTGAGTCATTTGTTTTTATTTTTTTATCACTGGGATTTTGATTGTCGTTGAATAGTGCTTCCTTTATTTTGCTAACTACATGAAGCGAACCCCATAAATAATAAGGTTTAGTAACTAATGGGCACTTCAAAATTTTAATTTCATTGACTTTTTTTTCAGTATTCGAACTTTTATCAATACAAAATGAAGGGTATATTTGAATACTTTTAATATTTTCTAAATATGCAAAATATATTCTGTCAAGCAATTCACCTCCTATTGGCACTTCTTCTATATGTTTTTGAAATATATATCCATCTTGCATTCCACATAAATTTGTACAATTTTTTTCTACACTTAAAACAAGTCCTGATGTTCGTGCACATCCATAGCACGATAGAACACTTCTTTTGGATAAAAACATTTGATATACATTATATGATTCAAACATTAATTCTGTAAATTTTTCTCTATACCTAGAATCTATTTTATTAGGTTCTGTTAATAAAATAGGATGATCTTGAAAATTTACATCTAATGCTTTACTTCCTGATATATCTTCAAATAACTTTTCCATAGCTTCAAAATTTATATCATATTTGCTATTATTATTATCACTATATACATATTTAATTCCATATAATAAATCGACATTATCTCTTTTTATATCTGGAAGTAATGGGAATATAGTATGTTTTAATGTTGCATTGTGGCCTATAGGTAATCCTAAAATTAGATTCGATTTATATCTGGGGGAGCATTCTCCAGAATATCCTGCCCTCATTTCCCCATCATTGATATCCAGAATTATTGTTTGTATGTTTTGGTACATTTTTCATGAAGTTTTACTTATTATAAAATTAGGATGGCACATATAAATTTCTTTTTATTTCTCACAAACTATATATGCTTTATTTAATTGTTCTTAAAATAACTCCATTAAAAATATGTATTACCAAGATATACAGCACATTTTTTGAATATATGTTTTATTTTTAACATTTTATAAATAAAAACATATACATCATCGCGTATTACCATGTGTATGCATATATATATGGCACGCTACAAGTTATATAAAGAGTTGTATATTTTTTTATATATGAACAGTTATATTTATACTATTGTAATCGTTTTTCATTATTATAAACTAAGAAAATAAGTTGTAAAAATTTGCTACAAGATTTGATGCATGTAATTGATACACATGCAGACAATATAATAAATTCAAGAGCTTATTAGTTTGGTGTTACTTCTTTATTTATATAGATAAATAATAAAACAGTACAAAATAAAAATTATATTTTATATGTATCTGAATTAGTATATTTTTATAGGATATAATAATACTGTTACTGTATTTCTTATGTTACTGAATCTTCATTCATACATATATGAATTTAACTATTTATCATTGGTATTTGACAAAAAAAATTAAGATAATATATTTATATCAACCACATTTGCTTTGGTTCCTCCTTTTGGTATTTAAAAAATTTGTTTAGATGAAATGATGAGAAAGCATGGATTTCTTTATAAAAATACATTAAAAATAAACCATCACCAGTGTTACAAATCTTATATAGCTGCTTATTAATTTTATTATAAACAATTAAGAATATTTATATGGAAAAAGAAAAAGGAATATATTTATATATATTGATAAAAACGTAAAGGAAAAAAAATATACTAAAAGTAAATGATAATAGTATTTTTATTAAGCTATAGATTTTCTCAATTTTCAGAGAGTTATATACATAGTATGAATACTTCATAATATATTATTTATATACACCTATCTATTAGAAGATTAATATATACTTTTTATTTATAATATATTTTGAAAATATATTCATAAGGTTAATCATCGAAAGATATAGTCATATTTTTTTGATTTAAAAATTTTTATTTTCTGATTTTTTTGTATAGAAATAAATTAATGGAATAAATGTTTTTTTGAGTTCAACAATATGCCTTGCATTTATGTGTAAATATATAAATTTACATAAGGTATTAAGAATTATAGGTTACTAATAATGGTATACTAAGTTGAAATGATGCTATACCAAAAAAAAAGGACAATAATATATAATTTTAAAATATTATATTAACACATAAATTATAAAAAAGTTGTGCATAACTTTTATTTTTCATTGTATACCCGATTATACGGAAGTGCTAATTTTGTTTTTGTTGTATACTTTAAAATGTGGAAAATGAGTGTTAAAATTAAATATATGTGAAAATATCCAATAGGATCTTTAATAAGTTTTAAATACGTGTGTATTAAAGATCGGCTTGATATATTTGCATTGCAGGTACATAACAGGGATGAGACTTTGTTTTATTTTCCATTTCTGTTCATTCCAATCTTGTAATTTAACAAAAAATGAATTGGCTATATCGGTTTTGCTTATTTATTTTTCAATTATAACGTCATTAAAACATGAAAGAAATTTGAATGAACTATGAAATGTTGTTATAAAAATGTAGCGCGTTCAATAATTAACAAAATAAATGTGGCATATTAGTAGCATGGTATATTGTAAAATTCTTTAAAGTTTTATGGAAAAAAAAATTGAAAAAAAATTATGTAAGATAAAATAAAAGCACAATTGTAAAAGTATAAAAAAATGCACAAATAAATGTGCTTATATATGCGAGTGTGTACATACATATATAATAAGAGACAACAGGATTATAGTATAGATAAAACATACTTAAATGTATAAACTATCTGCAAAAAAATAAAGAAAACTGAAAAAATATAATAAGACACAATTGGAATGTATAAACATAAAATAATTTTCTATATGTTTTTTTGTATTTTTTTTAAGAAAATTGTTATTTATAATAAATCATAAATATATTTTTTTAATTGTATCTTGGTATTTTTTCCGATATATTCAAGATATATAAAATAAGTTTGTTGAAACATATATTTTTCTCCATGCAAATTTCTTATACTTGTTTTGTGTGTAGGCGTTTGTATAGAAACACTTTTTGTTTATATTTAGACAAAGATTTTGAAGAGTTTGTAAATTTGAAATGAAATGTATTTATAATTCGTCGAAAAGGGTTCGAACGTTTATATATATGTGTACAATCTCTCAATTAGCTACTCAGCAATTTTTCTAATTAAGTGTATATCTCCTTGTTGCAAGTGACAAAACAAAAAAATAGTAAGAATAATGAAAAAAATTGTGGTTATATTTTTAGCTTTATGTATTTTTAAAAAAATTATAGGGTTAAAGATTTCTTTAAAAAAAAAATATCCAAATGTTGAAAGTGGAGTTTATCAATTAGATAACAAAGGAAGACCAATCAAACTTGTAGATGTGAATTATAATCATATATGGGAATTACCTAAAAATGGAACGGTTAATTCTTATACTGTTGTTAAAAAAAATGGAAAAATAAAAAAATTTAGTGAAGGGACAAATATAATATATGGAACTACCAAAAGGGTGAATTTGTCTGACTTTGAAGAAATAGATGAAAATACAATAAAAGAAAAAATTGAGAACGAAAAAAAAATTGGCAACATTAAAAATGTAGCTAGTATTTCAAAAAAAACAAAGGATATCGAAGATGAGGAAAAAAAGAGAAAGCATCAGAAAAAAACGTTACCACAAGCTATGCATATAACTGCAGAAGATCTTCCTGAAAAAACTAAAGATGAAGATTCACGGTAATTTATCCTAAAAATGTATTTAATTTTAGTCTTTATTAAATAAATCTACACAATTATGTGTCCATTTAATAATTTACCTATAATGTATTTATTTTGCTGTATTTTTTTCTAATTTGTTGCTACTCCTTTAAAGAGAGATAGATAAGGGATACGAATTGGGAGGTATTTTTAAATATATATAAAAAATATAAAAATAAAAATTATATAGATATAAATTCGCATGTTTATTTGTAAAGAGTATATTTATTCGGATTCTTTTTATTTTGTTATATTTTTCCACTTATATATATTGTCATTGCTATTTAATTAATTATTAGCCATGATAAAAGGCAACTTGGAAAGGTTATTCAGAAAAAAAATCAAAGAAAAATAAGCAAACAAATTAATATGTGTATCATATATGTGATTATAAGTTACTGAGACATATATATACGTATGAATTTATTTTTTTTGAAAATGCTTTTAGCCATTATGAGGAAACAAAGACACCCTCAAATTTAAGCAGCGATTTGATAGATATAAAAATTCCAGTTACTCTGGAAAAATTGTTACTTGACGATTTAGAAGAAAGAAAGTGGATATCTAAAAAAACAATGCATGATAAAATATGTTTGCGGGATTACTCAAAAATATGCCCTTCTGTTTGGGAACAAATATCAGAAACCCAATGCATGTCACCTAAGTATATAAATAGTAGAAAAAATACATAGCTTATATTGTATCAAACAATTTAATAGTTACTAGGAATATATATTTTTTTTTTCTCTCTAATAATTGTATTTTCAAAAGAAATTATTCTGGACCATGTTCCCATATTATGACTTTCGAACCCAAAACAGCAAAGGAAAAAAGTGTAATAGCAAGGGACTGTAATGGTGAAATTAATTTATATGTATATGTTTTGTTAAAAAATAATAATATATATTACATGAAAATTAAAAAGGGTTAAAAAAAATTCGAATAATTAAAATGATAAAAAATAGATATACATGTGTGTATGTATAATTTTTTATAGTTTCCTGGTCATGTCTTAATGAATCATGCGGTAACGATGAAAGAGATTACTCAAAAAAGTGTCCCGAAAATTGGATATATTCTGGAAAATGCGAAGCGCCAGAGTATACATATATGTAAAAAATATTTATTAATACAAATACAGTAACGTCAATATTGAGAATAATTGGCGTTACTATGTTTTTTTTCATGTTTGGATAGATATTTTATATTATATAATATACATATATTTTTTTTGAAGGTATTATTCTGGAGGATGCAGTAAAAGTGTGGTAAGACAATGGTGGTTCATTCTTACATTTTTTGTGATGTAGATATATGAATCTAATTGAAATATAATATGATTTATACATAGATATACTATGGTATGTATGAGGATATATTTCTAACGATTTAAAATGCAATTTACATTTTTAGGATTTTGATGCTTTCACACAAAATGAAAAGGAGGAATTCTCTTCTGGTAATGTTGATATATTGGAAGTACACGAAAATATAAATTAAATAAAAATATAATAAAATGAAAATGATATATATTTTGCTCTATTTTATTTATTCTATTTAATTAATTTTTGCCTTATTTTTTTATTAGCATGTAAAGTGGTACTATAAAAAAAATAATATGTAACTAATAATGAGTATTAAAAGCATATTAAATAAGCCAAAAATAGAAACTATAATAAGACAACAAAGCTATCAAATATATTAATGATTATAACAACTTATTTTTTGGTATTGTGTTAATTATTAAATGAATTGATTAGGTGTGGCCATGTAAAGAACAATCATGTGGTAAGCTTATTAGAAAAAGAAAATGTACACATTATATATCCCCTTGATAAAAAAAAATATATATAATAGTTAGTGGTATAATTAATGTCTCAATATTTAAAAAACGTAAATTTGAAATTGGCATAATAAGAAAGTTAGCAAAAATAGAAAAACAAGCCGATTTGACATTGTATTATTTTTCAATATGTATTTATGTGTATTTTTAAAATTTATTTGCAGAAAAGGATTACTCAATAGTTTGTCCAAAAGGTTAAAGTTTTATACTAATGGAAGAATAATTAAATGGCATAAATTGTTTATTTTTATTATGTGTTATTTTTCAATTTTATTTATTGCTAATAACGTATACACAAGTTTTATGAATTTTTACATATTTAATTACAAACATTAACGACAGGATGGTCTTATAATGCTAACAAAGATATTTGCAATATTGCCGAAGAATTTAAAGGATTGATTTCAGAAGAAGATGTAGAAATAATTAGTCACATGACTTATCAAGTAAATAATACAAAAAAAGAGAAAGAAGAAATTAATTTTTCGTAGAATGATTGTAATAATTCATGTGTTTTCCTAATATATATCTTTAAATTATAGTCGATATAGATCAGTTCGTATTGAGTATATATATATATATATATATATATATTTAATTTTTGCATACGAAGCTAAATTAATTTATTTCACCTTATTTTTTTCATTTTTTTACGAAAAAAAAAATTATAGCAAAGAGCAGAATTTTCGTCTAAATATGGAATTGGATGGCCATGCAAAAAAGAATGCACATCCGGATATGATATATATGCATGCCCAAGGGGATGGGTAAATTTAATGAACTCTGGTATGTGTAAAGCGTCAGAGGAATATACCCCACTTATAAACTGTCCAAGAATAACTCATTTTGATTATATGAACGCTAAAGAAAAAGAAATGTTTAGTAAAAAATGTAATGTAAAATGGTTATGCACTGAAAATTCAGAAAGAGATTATTTTAAATGCCCTATAAATTTTGAATACATAAATGAAGGGGAATATAAAGGAGGGTGCCATCCAAATGAGAAATATAAAGGACCATGCAAAGGACCTCAAAAATTATTATCATTAACTCTTGAACAAAAATATAATTTTGAAGAAGCCTGTGAAGCTCAATTTCGAAATTTAGAAAAAGAAGATATTCCACAGACAGAGCACGATCTTTCTATTGATCCAAGTACAATAGAAAAAATCCTCAAGGGAGCTGATATATCAAACAAAAAAGGGATCACCTTAGAATAGTTCTTTTTTAATTGGTATTTATATAAGTGCATATGTAGATGAAGTTTAAAAAATATTTTCTACATTTTTTGGAAGTGATTAATTTTTTTTAATTAACATTGAGAGTTAAAAACATTTAACGCTAATAAATTTATAAACTCAAAAAAATAATAAAGTGTAATAAACAAAATATAATATATTATCAAAAAAGGAAAACAAAAATATAGCAAACAAAACAAAATATATTAAAAAATAAGAAAAAATATATGCTAGGAAGAAAAAGGAATACACATTTACATGTGTATGCCGATAGTATATATTTATATGAATATTTTGGGTTCAACATTTTTAAAGGTATATAGACACCAATGTGCTGCATGGAATATATAATTTTATCATAAGATAATTATAGATTAGTCATACGTAATATTTTTTTTGATTCGTCTTTGTACTTTTGAGAAAATTTGAAGATTTTCTGATAAACTTTATTTTTAAGATTTTCATCAGGCACATGTTCAAGAATCTCATTTACAAAAGCTTTCATCATAATTCGTCTTGCAATATTTGTATCAATTCCTCTTGACATTAATGAGAAAATTGGTTCCTCCTCTAAATCACTTATAGTTGCTCCATGGTTAGCTTCTTCTATATCACTTGGTATAATTTCTAATGTTGGTATAGCTACGGCACTAGCACCGAGGTTTAATAAAACCGATCTGCATAATGTGTTTAATTTAGCTTTGATTGCATTTCTTTCAATTCTTCCTCTACTCCTCCAAACTGAATGTGCTGTATCCGAAACCAGGGATTTAAATAATTGATCTGTTTGCATAGAAGAATGCTCATGATGAAACATTTCATATTGACTTATATTTTGCTTACCTTCTAACAAAGATAAACCATAGCTTTGTTGCTTGGATCCCTGGCTTCCTTCAATTTGTAAATTAACACGTGATGATAAACTCCCCAAAAGTATATCAACAAATTTATAATTGGAGTTTATTCCATTTTGTACAGAAACATTATGAAAATACCATGCACTTTTCCCTAATTCTTGCGATAAAATATGATTAACCTTCGAATTTTGTTCTAAATATATTCTTGAAAGGGCATTAACCATACCTCCATTATTATTATTTAATGATATATGTGATTCGTGAATATTTATTTTGCTATTTTCTTTAATATATAGGACTAATCGCGGGTTTGTTATTGGGTTGTGTATAGAATTTGTTATTTCGTTTTTTTTGTAGTTATTATTCTTTTGAATATTATTTGTGATAGAGTTCGGTTCATTTCCTTTATCATCTTGATGATTTATTTCCACATTTGAATTGGTGGCTTGATCATTTTGAAGTAGGTTATCACTAGTTTCGTGATCCTCATCTTCATTATATATTTCATCGGATGGTTGTTTTTTTTCCAAATTCGGTGATTGTTTATCAGTTGGAATATTTTCATAAACTACATAAGATTGATCGTTTTGTAAATTTTCATCTTCATTTTTTGAAGTGGATATAAATATAATATGAAAAAATTTATCACTCAAATCTATATCTTTATCTAGATAAAGAACTGCGCAATCTTTAATCGAGGCTAAGTTTAATGCAGAAAATTTAGCCATACCAAAATCGCTTTTTCTATAATCATAAATTGGGTAATCATTATCAAATTTTCTCGATTGTTTTCCGATTTGACCTCGAACAAATGGCTGAGTATTTTTTTTATACCAGTTTGTGTGTTCTGGTATGAAATATAATTCTTTATTTATCAAATATTCAACTTCTGGGTCTTTTATATTAAAAAAACTACCTACGAATATTTTTGACGTTGTTTTTTTTTCACCATTTGGGCCAACCTGTTCATTTTCACGTTGTTCTGTGGCATCTAAATCGTTACCTTTCCCTTCATTCGACTCGTTTTTTTCTTTAAGTTCTTGATTTAACTTTTTTAAAATGCTTATATCATCGGATAATATTTCGTCAATTATTCCATCCCTTACAACAAGAGTATAAAATGCCTTTTTGTGTTTTTCTTTCAATTTATTTACTGTTGATTGTTCATTATTGGTTTCAGTATCTGGATTATTTCCCTTAACATCATATTGTGTTTCTCTTTTTTCATCAGTTGATACATTATATGTTATCTTATCTGTTTGCAAAATGTTGGATTCAGCATTTTTTTTATGTGTTTTTTTATCGTTAAGGTAATTTCTAAAGTTGGGATTATTCTTGTCATCGTGTTGAGTATTATCTTTTCCGTGCTCCTGGCAATTTATTTGAGTATATTGATCAGAATGGTGTTTTTCATTCTGATTTGTTGACTCTACTATTTTCATTTTGAAATTAGATAACTCTTCTTTTGAAATATTTCTTAAACTTATACTTGTGTCAAAATTTTGTTTATAAAAAAATTTTAAATTTACTTGTTGCCTCCATGCTTCTAATTTTCTATTAGGTGTTGGGATTTCACTATATGCATTTTTTCCAGAATTTTGTAAAATTTTCCATAAACAATATTTAGGGGCATCAATATTTAGATATATTTTTGGTACAGGCACTTGATTAAGTGCTTCAATTATTTCTCCATTTTGATCATATTTCCATAATTTAATAAAATCAGTATCTTCTAAGATATTTTCATTATATTTATTTTTAAAAATTTGAATTTTATCGTCAAATAAGTTTTTTTTATGGGTAAGATGACGTGATATTTCTCTATCCAATTCATTGTCGTAATTGTCATTAATCTCGTTCTTTGTATTTTCCTTTTTTTTTAAATTCTCATCAGAGGAAATTTTCCCATTAAGTTTAATATTATCTTCAAAGTTGACAAAAGTTTGTGGGGAGTTTACATCCTCATAATGGTAGTCAGCATTTTGAGGAGTAGCTTGGTCTGTTTTATAATAAGAATTTATAAATGAACCACTATCCTGAGAACTTCTTTCTTCATATTTTTGTGAAGATGGTTTGGTATTATTATTATTGTGTTTAAGGGAATTGTGAGTATTTAATTGTATTAGTTTATCCTTTAGCTGATCAAATTTGTCAATTATATAATCTGTTTCTATAGCAGTTTTGTCCCTTATAAGTATTTGCAGTGTGTACAAATTTAATAAAAAGTTAAGATTGTGAAAAAAGTGTTGATTGTAAGAAGAGGATATTTTGATCAAATCGTTAAAGTATATATTTCTTTTAACATCTGTTGGAGTATTAAATGAATATATTTTATTTCTTTCTTTGCCAAATGTATCAATATTACGACTACTAAATCCACTAGTTGTTAAAAAATTTATAGGTGAATTATTATAACATTTTGTAGAATTAAGATTAGGTGAAACAAATTTGGGTTCAGTAGATATATCTTCTTCATATGTTATTAATTTAGGAACATAATAATCATATTCATAAAAGTGAATTTGTTTATTTATTGGATTTTTATATTTGTATTTATATTTATATATTAAATATGGTTTATTATTTTTTTTCCATTCATTTATATCAAATAATTCATTATTTTTTATAAAATTATTTACACTTTCAACATTTTGATATTCATTGTTATGTAAATTTGATATATAATCATAGACTAATGTTACTTTATAATTTTTGTTTTTATTTTGTATTAAAAAATCATCAATGGAATAATTCGGCATGGGTTCTCGGTTATTTTGTGATATTACATCGGTATCATTTTGTTCATCTAATTCATATGTATATTTTTCATACAATTCTTCATATTTTCTAAGATACTTTTTCAAATATTTATTTTTTCCATTATTCTTATATTTTGTTGATAAGTAATTAATAAAAAGTAATTTGGGTTTTGTAAAGCCATAATTGATATATATGCTCATATAAGGGGGGGATTGCTTATCTACTTTTGCAGATTTGGATTTTATATGTTTGTGTAACTTTTTTGAGTTAATCCATTTATATAAACTTGTTAAAATTTTAAAATTTATCGGATTTCCATTAAGGTAGCATCTTTTGTTTATGTGCTTTGTATATAGATCTTTCTCTGTATTTTCTTTATTCTTTGTATTATATTTAGAAATAATTATTTCATTATAATTATTATTTTCTATTGGTAAGTTTTCGTATTTTTCATGAAGGCCATTACCAAAATGAATTATATGAATCTCGTTTTTGTTTTTATTAAGATAATATTTATCTTCTGATCGATCAGATAAATATATGTTTTGTGGGGGGCTACATTGCACATTTAATTTATCTGATTTATTTACTTCTTTTTTTATTTGATTTTTCGTTGCTTCTTTTCTTTTCACTTCTACCGTTTTTCTAAGATTCGTATTGTGTATGCATAAAGTATTCAAGTTTTTACACTTGACACAATTAAAATGATTTATGAAGTAATTATTTAATAGCAAGAAAACAAGCATACGTTTTAGTAGAGTTATATTAGGCATATTTTCGTTTTATTATAAAAAAATTTTAATAAATGTAGCATTAAAGCTATCCAAAAGAAAGTGTATAATATTTTTGGTGGAGACGGGGATAAATACACAGATGTGTGCTTACTGAAGTAGTTTATTATATTGTATCATTTTTGCACGTTACTTTGATAGTCAAATATAATTGAAATATTAGTTAATATAAAATGAAAAGTGATACATTCCCATGTATATATATGCATATATGGGTCAGTTATTTATTGTATTTCTACGCATAGGCATCTTAAAAATAAACCTCAAAATATTGCTAAATTTACGAAATTAAATAATTTAAAAAATATTTCTCACTTTAAAAAAAACAAAAAATAATAAAAAATAAAAACACTAAAAATAAAGATGGATAATACTGAAAAATGGTATAGGTTACAGGGTTACAATTATTATAGAAACGTAACAAAAAAGCTAACAAAAATAATTTAAAATGGGTTTATTTTAAAGGTGAATAGGAAAAAGAACAAAAAATATGTATAATGGAGAAATATAATAAAAAATAAAAATGTAATTATTTTAAAAAATAATATATATAATAGTATATATGTATGGAAATATCTTAATTGTATAGATTAAAATGTTTTTATTAATAATTTTAAAGCATGCAATACTAAACTAAGCACGGATGGCTGAGTGGTCTAAAGCGTCAGACTCAAGATCTGATGAACGTAAGTTCGCATGGGTTCGAACCCCATTTCGTGCATTTTAAATAAAGTTTTAAAAATTTTAATTTTCTCCATAGAATCAAAACATAATTTAATATAGGATCAATAAATAATATGTTATGTTTAAAAATATGATAAGATTATCACTATTTTATATTTATAAAAAAAAAAAATTGATGATAATAAAATTTGTTTTGATTTATATATTATATTAACAATAAAATTATATCCTTATTACGTTTATTAACATTCATTATATGTGCATAATATTATTTTAAAGATGAGAGGGTTATTTATCCCATGGCAAATAAAATTAAAAATATTTACCCATAATATAACAATATACATACAAGGAGAAATCTTATGCCGATATTGCATAAGTAACTAATAAATTTCTTGAGTTTTTTGATTATTTTATAAAATGGTTTTAGTGATATGTAGAAAATATAATAGGCTTAAAATATTTTTTTTTTGAATATTTTCTTGATTTCGTTATTTTGTATAAAATAAAAATTCATTCATGGTTAAACATTCAAAAAAAACTGAATGAAAAAACATAAGAAAAAAATTATTTATTGGGTTTTTTTTATTTGCGTCAACCGGGAGTCGAACCCGGGTCACCTGCTTGGAAGGCAGGTATCATGGCCGTTAGACTATTGACGCTACAATTATTAATTATTAGTGATCTTATCATAAGTATATATATAAATATAACATTGTTAATTTTTATTATATAGGTACAAAATTTTTAATATTTGCAACAATATATAATATTTCTAAACTCTTAAGCATGCAATGTAAACAGCTTAATTAGTAGCATATAATATCATTCTATATTTATATTAAATAATATCCATGTATTTAGAAAAATTGTACAAAGAAGAATATTTTTTATTATTAGTTATACTCATAAAATATATATTTCTGTTATTTAGGGGTATATTAAATATTAAAACAAGAAAAAATTGTTTCATTGGAACATTTCTTAATTTTTTATTTGTAATAATTTTGATATATCTTTAATTATATCAATTGTATTTACATAAATGATTTACATATTAATTATAAAATTAAAAGATATTATTTGAAACTAATCACAAGTACATATTACATATATACACACATGTAGTATACCTCCTTTGGTAAATGAGTATGTATTTTAATAAAGCTAAAAAATATAAGAGTATATTAAAAAGTCAATATTACAATTATTATATTTGAATGATATGAATAAAAATATTAAGAATTTTTATATTATGAATTAAATTTTTCTAGAAATAAAAATACATGTCTGTAATGTTGCACATCCATATTACAAACAAATGTGTTATTTTTTTTTAGTAAATTAACAAAATCATTAAAATATATAATTTGAAAAGGGTGATATGATAAAGCGTTGAGAAGAATACATAAACTTTGTAATATATATATTTTTTATATCATCTTTTCGTTAATTCAAATCATATATGCAAATCATAGGTAACATATCGTGTGTAAAATATATTAATAGTATGATGTATGTGTTATAATAAATTAAAGGATGGAAACTTATGGCATTAAAATTTTATAATATAGGCATTATGAAATATTTATTCTTAAAAAATGGGAAAATATGCAATTAATATTTTACTCGTCTCGTATTATTTTTATTTTCCCAAAAAACGCATTAATCATTAATGTTGTATTAATATGTACAAAATATTACGAAAAAAATTATAAATTATATTTATCCTTCATATGTAGCATATCAAAAAATTAACTAATAATAATTTAGTATTGCTATATATTTATTTTTATAAGTTAGACTAGTGAAAAACGATTTCAATAGGCGATAATGTATTATAATCATTTAATTATAACTTTATTTGATTTCAATTTATTATAAAATTTAAATAGTTGCTATATAATGGATAATTAAGGTTTTTATTTTTAGCTATATGTGTAAGCTTAATAGCCGGTATAAGAAAATATAACTAATTAGCACGCTGCGTTTTCCTTGTAAAATTTAAATATGTTTGCATATGCCTGTTATTTTGTTGTAATAAATATGATATATGAAAACAAATAAGAAAAATAGTTATAGTAATTTATTTAGCAATAATGTACAAAAATAATATGCGATTTAAGCTGATATGCGATACATATATGAATACCAACATATTTTAATTATCCAATATATTTAAAATAACCTTAAAGTTTACAAGAGACCTTGCGGGTTGTGTTATGTTTGAGTTTTAATAAACCGTTTTATGGATACTAAACGCCTCATAATCAGTTATATCAGTTTATAGCGCTTTATAATTAATCTATAATATAATGTTAAATAGAATATGCAAAATATAAAATTTGTGAACAAAAAATGTATGTATGGTTCCTAATAATTTTATTTGCTTTTATGTTGAATTATTAGCAATACTTTTTAACATAAATATATATGATTCATTTGTAGCAGTTAAAAAACATCGAATAAAATTATTTAATTTATTTTACATATCTTTTTGTAATTTGTATTATAATGTTTTTATATTATTTATTTTATTCGTAAAAGTAAATAAAAATGCAAAAAAAAAAATAGGAATTATGTTATATATATAAAATAAAAAAATGATGACGTGTTTTTTAATATAAACCTGAAATATACTGAGATAAGGGTTTGATAATAAGTAATATATTAATTATTAACATATATGCGTGATTATTATCTATAATTGTTTTAAATGGCTTAATATAATAATATTAATGTTTAACTAAAAATCCAAAAATATTTCCAAATATTTTGAATAATATGTTGTTTGGGTCAATCGGCTATGTATCTATATTTATGTAATTACTTACATAATACCATAGTATAGCACTTGAAAAATATAACCTCTTTGATACACTAATATAATATTTATGTAACGCGTACTTTTTATTTTATTTATTTTTTATATAAAGCGTATTAATTTAATACATATATGTACATTAAAATGCATTATTTTTATTTCGTCATAAATATGGCATTAATCTTTAAGAGGAATATTATATATAATAATCATTATATGCATATATAAAAATAAGTTTAAAATTTTTTTATATAATGTAAATTAAAAAAAAAATAATAATAAATATTTGCAATTATAGAGCATATGTAATTATTACAACATTAATTTTTTTTAATTAAATATATTTCATTGAATTTCAAAATATTATTATTTTCCAAAAATTTAATTATATAAACAGAAGAAAATGGCAGCCGTCCCAGTAGCAGAATTACCTGAATGCGAAAAACAGGAACTTTTATGTACCTACGCAGCTTTAATATTGCATGAAGAAAAAATGAGTATAACTAATGAAAATATCGTAAAGCTTATTAAAAAATCAAACAATACAGTTTTACCATACTTACCAATGCTTTTTGAAAAGGCATTAAAAGGAAAAGATATTGAGTAAGTAGAAGAATATATAGGAACAGAAAATTTTATATACATTGATTATTTATTTATGAATGTATATGACTAAGGCTTCATGGCTCTTGAAGTATTATGGAGTATATGTATTTGCATGTGTATTATATATTATAATTAGAAGCTTAATATATGTATATTCATTGGATGCAATATATTGGGCATACTATGCATTACATATACTATAACATATCGTAAAGGAATAGAGTATTATATAATTTTGTATGCATATGTATCTATTTTAATATAAATTTATATATGATATGCTTATTGTTTGCAGGGGATTATTAAGCAACTTAAGTGTTGGTGGAGGTGCTCCAGCAGCTTCTGCACAAGTTGCCACTGAAACGGCGGATGATGGTAAAAAGGACTCTAAAAAAGAAGAGAAAGTAGAAGAGGAAGAAGAAGAAGATGATTTAGGTTTTTCATTATTCGGTTAGACTTATTACAAAATTTAATAGGAAAGGATTTAGGAAAATAGGACTCTAAGCTTGTAGAAGAAAGGCTATTGATGTATTTATTATGTAATAATAGTAATAATAACAGTATGTATTTTTTCTTCCACATTTTTATAAATAGAAAAGAAATTATGTCCATTTACATAAAATATGTAAATGTAATTACATATATATATATATATATAATTTTTTTTATTATATTAATTTTTTAAAACTTTGAGGAAGTAAAAAAAAATATATTATCATTATTGTAAAGTAAAATGTGACAAAACTTTTACATTATGCATATTATTTTTATGTATAATTAAAATATTGAAAATAACGAAAAGATTATATATGTGCTATAAGCATATATTAAATTTTTTAATAATAAATAAACAATGGTAATGTTTTATTGCATTGACGTTTTTTATATTCAAATGTAATAATAAGTTATAAGAAAATATAAAATTGTCTTATTATAAGTTAATATATCGAAACCAGGGTGTAACATATGAAGATGCAAAAATGATTGCATATGTCTACCCCATTTTTTTGGAACAATAATACGCTCCGTAATAAATTAGCAAGGATATAGAAATATATATCACATTTATTAAAGTATAACATTAAGTGTCATCAAAAAATAACACATCGTTAGAAAAAATATACTTTTTATTCCTAATTAAGTGGGCACAAAAAAATGGATGATAAATAACAGCAAACTGTTTATATATTACTGAAAATGGCAACATAGAATTTTTATCTTATAAAATTCCTTATAAATATTAAAACGTGCGCTTATGTCTAGTTATGTATATTTAATTTTAAGGAAAGATATATGTTATGTAAATAGCATATGCATATATATATAGCACACGATGAAGTCGTTTTAGTATAGCTTTTTATGTGGTGAATTCAAATGATGATTAAAATATAAATTGTAATATTATTGTATTTTGAATGAATATAACAGTTCCTTATATGTATATTAATTTATTCATAAATCTTAGGATATACAAAGTAATAAATATAATTTTTTTGAGAATGAATATCAAGGCATATTTGCATCCTATATACAATAAATCTATTTAATAAGTAAATAAATAAATAATATTAAAAACTGCACATCCGATATTTTAAAAAATATTGTGAATCAATTATTATCGGATCTTTGGGATATGCTAAAAATCTAAGTTATTTATTTCCGTTGCTAATTGAGCATATGTTATTCTTCATTTACATGCTAATTGAGTATATATTATTCTTCATTTATATGCTAATTGAGCATGTGTTATTCTTCATTTATATGCTAATTTTACATAACCTTTATATTATTATTATTATTATTATTGTTGTTGTTGTTGTTATTATTATTATTATTACTTATTATTAATATCATTATTATTATTATATGTATTTATAAAAGATTTACGTTAAATTTAAGAAACAATAAGCTTGACGATATGTAAATATATTAATCCATGCTAATATAAATTTTATTTCTTTGAAGTATTAATAAGATATAAGAAAAGAGAAGAAAATATATTCTCAAAAAAATTCGATAAATTTTAGAAATAATAGGTCCTAACATGCAAGACGCCAGTTTAGACATAAATGATTTTTATGATTCAAGTTTGAGCATTTTGGATAAGTATAATGACGGCAATTATGATGGAGAAGAAAACATATATACTAAACAAATTATAAACTTTCACCAAACAAATTTTGAATATAGTGATACATCATCCAAATTAAAAGATATAGAGGATGTGAGAGAATTCATTAATGAAATTACGAGCGAGTTAGAAATATCGAAAAAAGAAAACGATAATAATAGGGAATATGAAATAGCAGTGGAACAAAATATAGACAAAAGGCTAGTAAAAAAGGATATAGATCTCCTTATATCAAGTTGTGAAAATTTAAAAGAACTGAAACATAGTGAACATATCTTGGATATAGATGTTAATAACTTTGAAAAAAAATATAATGAAGTTATTTCAGGAAATAATTATAATATAGTCAAGTGTAATTCAAAATTTGATGAAACGTTCAAACGTTTCTTGAAGAGTCATGCATTAATCCTTCCAGTTGTATTATTGTGTTTAATTTCAGGAGGGTTCGCAATTCCATTTGTTATTTTATCAGTACATAAAACGGGATACACCATTAATAAGCTGTTTAAACTCATAAAGATACTCAAAAAAAGATCGAAATATAAAATAAAAAAATTGAAGACCAAACACGTAAAACAACCAGAGTCATCTATTAAAGAGCCCACAGACGGTTCCAACAATATAACATCTGGTCAAGGAACTGAACATCACCCTTCTGCAATAAATGTAAAAGAAGATATATGGAAATAGCATCTTCAAGATATATATTTAATGAACACAAATCAATTGCATTTTCAGTTATAGTTATTGTAATACCCATTACTTTAGCTATTATGTATAAGGTAAATAAAAATAAAACTACTAAATAGAAAATTAAAAAATATCTATTACGCAAATTTTGTATATGCATAAAAAAGAAAACAGCTATATATTTTTATTGTTTTTATGTTAGTATTTATATTATGGATGTGGAAAAAATCGAAGAGAAAAAAAACAAGAAAAAGCTTATAAATTTACTTTCTGGAAAGAAAACTGAAAAGACAGTTATAAATTAATCTATTCAAAAAAAATAGACTACAAAATCTATAAATTCCATTTATGTAGAAAATTTTTCATTATTAAATATGCACAAACTTATGTAGCCCGACCCTGCACCATTTATTAATTTAATTTTTCATTAATTTTTCTTGTTTATAAAAGAAAAGATGATTATTTTGAATAATAAATATAATCAACAACTTTTATTTTGTGTTTCAGATTTAATGAATCTGACTTTAAAACACTATATAAGTATTAAAAATGAAAATAAGCAAATTCGTTTATCATTATTATAGGTAAATAAACTCATAAGTATAATTAAAAAATATATTTATCTGTAATATTATAATATAAATATATATTTTTTAATAATCTATATAAAACGATGATGTTTAACCGATTAATTTGTTTTTCATTGTAATATTTTTCTATAATTATAAGAATAACAGTAATTACTAATATAATAAATGCCTAAAAAATATATATTATATAAAATAATTTATTATTGAAAAAATTCATAATAATATTTTTAAAAAATGTAATCAGTTCCCCCTAAATCCTTGTTATATGTTGCATACAATTGTTTTCTATAAATATTCAGTAAAAAAGATATAAAAATGGATGTTTCCTATAATTAACAACTATATTATTGAAATAACAAATCAATAACATATAATAATACATTATAAATATATCAATGTTATATTCTTGTTAAAGATCCCATTTTGGATATGTGATTTTATATTCTAAAAAATTGGATAAATAGAGAAAGGTTAAAGACTCAATTAGAATTAAGTGTCTTTTATTATTCCATATTATATTATTATTTTTTATTGAATAATCATTTTTAATCTAAAACAACATTACGTTATCATAGAATTAATAAAATATAGAATTTTTAATAAATTACTTGAATGCATATGCATTGATAACTATAACAATAAATATATGATATAAGAATGAGCATTACATAACAACTAACGAATATATATATAAATTTATATATTAAAAGAGAAAATATATCTTGTCTCTCTCCTCTTAAAGGGAAATATAACAACATAATTATGCATATTTTTCTATTATACTTTAAATTTGCATCAATAGTTATTTATATGTTAATATTTAATATTTACTAAGTGTTATTTTAAAAACAATTTACATTCAAAGGCTTATTTAAACATATAAATATCTTAATAATTACAGGTTCGGTGCTAATTGTTGTTTTAAACCATGGAAAAGATGTGCAAAATATATTATAAAATTACCAAATAAGGTATATTTCTAAATTGAAGTATATAGGAATAAAAATAAAGTTATCGGATTCATTAAAATGAATTATGAATTTATCTATATTAAATAAAAATAATATTAAATTTATATAATTTTCATAGAAAATGAGCCATGTAGCTTAATTTAAAAATGCTATTATTTTAGAAAAAACTATATTATATATTATAAGAATCGAGTATATAAGTATTTAATATATTTTAAAAAATAACCATTTATATACTTTTAAGGATTATAGCAATAATATATTTCTTAATTGTTTCGATTTTTTCAATATATTAGTTTTGGAGCGCCATTTATTAAAACAAAAGATATAACGTATATTTTCTATATTAAATCATATGTATAAGAAGATATATTCTAAACTCATTACAATGTTACTTTAATTTTTATAATATTGTTCATATGAATGCTATTAAGGATAATAATTTATGTAAAATTGTATTTATATATATATGGTAAAAAATTTATTAACCCCCCCCCCAAAATAAGGCAATTTATCTAACTACCATAATGTTATTATATTGTTCCATATTATCTTTAAATTAATATCAAAAATGATAATAACATGCTTAACCACAGATAATTTTATATTAAAGTTCAATTATTTTGTCATTTATTAAGCATAAAATATATAAAATAATGTGATGTTACATAATGTACATATTACAAACAAAATAAAATTACAATCGATAATAACCTGGTATCTGCATTTTTTAATAAAATTTGCTTTTCCTTGTATTTGTTGATATTATATAAGCTATATAATTCATTAAATTTGATTTTATAAGTGTTTCATTAACATATATTTTTATTATACTTTTTTAAATGTTTTCTTAGTGTGGAAGATTTCGTAGTTTGAGAAACTATACCCCCGATGAATTAGGGAAAACTACAACACTCGATTTTCATAATAATGGGAAAATTAAGAATTACTTCCTAATGGAAGTTCAGGAAACACTAAAGAATGTAAGACTGATTTCGATAAAATTAAGGCTGTATGTTTATGGTTGTTTGAGCAACTGTTTGTGAAAAATCAAAAAATATCAATATTGTTGAATGCATTATTATATGGTTAAGTTATAAACTAAATCAAAAGACGTATGAAGGAATCACCAATCTAAATGATTTTTATACTAAATATATAGAAAATAATATACATTATATTAATTGTAAACAAGATGGTAAAGATTGTAGTGACTCATAAAAAAAATAACTGGATATACAAATTACAAGTGAATCATAGATAAAAAAAGGTTGTTGAACATTAATTTTGAGTATATTCCTAAATTTTATGATGCATTTAAACCATTATGTGCATGTATAATGAACTTGATACAAGCAAGCCAACATGTAAGAAATATTTAGAAAATGGTGAAGAATTTGTTAAAAAGCACGAAAAACTTAACAATCCTAATAATACTAAAGATAGCGCCTACTATAAAGTATTGTATACATTATCAAATGATTATAATAATTTTAAAAAATATTGTGATAATAGCGTTGATTGTAACGATACACCACTCCTTCCAGAGATAAAAACAACACAAAATTCTGTACAAAATTCTGAACTGAGCTTTGAAGATACATCATCAAGTTCGTCGATAACAAACAAATTAATTCCAGTTTTATCGATAATTGTTGCAATACCAATATTCTTGGAAATTGTTTATAAGATAAATAATAAGGGATTTATAAATTATTTTCGTGATTACTTATATGTGATTATCAAAAAATATATAATATGTTTACCATTTTTATATTAGTATTCGTTATTTGGATTTCGAAAAAAATGTAAAAAAATAAAGAAGAAAATTAATATAAGACTCGAAGAGTAATGGCTATCTCAGGAATAGTAATAATGATTGATATATGTTAAGAAATTGTCTATTTGAAAATAAATAATTTTTTACCATAATTATTGGGTATATAAGAATAATTAAATAATATAATCAATAATATATAATTTTATATATGTATAGTTATAATATTTTTGTACTCCTTTTGTATAATTTTTAAACAGTTTTTATGTTGTGTGTCAGGGTTATGCTTGTGAATCCCATATTCGGGTTAGGGCTATATGTTACATTGCATTTCATTTTTTATAATTTGATAACATTTATTAGTTTAAAGAATTGTTTTAAATATATATAGGAAATAAATTATTAAAATATGTAAAGGATAAGTTGTAGTTTTTAATATTTATATTAAGTGTAAATATGTAAGAAAAAGTTAGGATGAATATTACTCTGAAAAGGAGCAATAAAGAAATATATTTTTGATAAATTATAAGAATTGCATTTCGTGTTAATATAATTTAATGTTAAATGTGTTGAACTATGTACTTTTTGTATTTTATTGTTAATTTATGGTTAATGGTTTATGGGGCAATTGGTCGAATATTGGGATCGATGTAGAAAGATGACTCCCCAGTATAGATTTGGTTCTATAAGAGAAAGCTGATTTAAATAATTACAATATATAATATGAGAAACTGGTGGAGAATGAAAAGAGATAGAAAAACGTGAAAAGGGTTATAAATTGAAGAAATTGTAAAGTCGTAAATTGAGTTGATGAGAAAATGGGATTATTAAAGATATCGAAAGTTATGTAGGTCGATCCTGTACCATTTATTTATTTATTTTTTTTTTTATAAAAAAGAGCAATTATTTATAATTATAAATTTAATTAACATCTTTTTTTTTCGAAGTTAAACATTTAATATTAACTTATATTTTATTAGTTAATGTTTTGTTTCGATTTGGGTTTAATTTTATATTCTTCATACGATAATTAATTCTTTCATAATTTATACATATATATAAATTACGAAACATATAATTTATCTAAGACATAATACATTTTATAATAGTTAAAATGAACATATATATATAGATACGTTTTATAATATATTTCGTTAGCAAATTTCCTAGTAACTCCCAAAAGTTATATATATAATTATGTTATTATTACAAAAGGTATAGATATAAATGAGCAAAATAATTTATCAATAACTAGGTACTGGAATATTTTTAGATGATGCCAACATAATATAGATATTATATAAAGGTATATTTATTGAGCTTACATGTTCTAATAATATTTTTTGTTATTATACATATATAAATTAATAAATATGTATTATAAATATTTCGTTTTACTAAGGAGAATATATATGTTTTAAAATATTTTATTCTAAAACGATGAAATAAGGAAACTTTTTACATAAATTTAAAGTATTCTATTGAGTGCAATAATAAGTTTTTTTTAACATACAATGCGTAGGAGTAAGAATAATATTATATTAATATGCTACTAAATAATAATAAATATATTAGGATTATTTAATTCGATTATATGGATATACGATAGTTATATATATTATTAAACTTGTAATAATACTGACAATGGATAAAATGAAAAATGTATATTATGGCATCTAACTAATTAAACTTTTAGCGTGATGTTAGTATTAACACTATCGAGCAAGAGAATACAAATTTTATTAATAATTATACAACTCCCCTTAAAAATATAGTTTTTATATCTAAAAATAAATACTTTTTTATTATAAAATGTGCAATACATAATATATGTCTAGTTTATAAGTATAAATGTGTGCTTAAAATGATAACCTATGTTATATTGGTTCTCAGATTAATTCATTATTCTAACCAAAGTATGAATAAAATTTTAAAATTAAAGTTAATATATTTAAATTAAATTGTACGAAAACAATTATATATACTTGCTTTAATTTTTAGAATGTATTCTTTAATCATTTATATACTAAATAATAAGAATGAAAAGAAAATACACATTTTATATATACTAATTGCTACCCCCAAACATATTTATGTTCATGATATATTTTAATTGTGATAGTTCAATTAACCTAATTTGTACATTATGTTTTTTAATTTTAAAAATAAAATGAGATATTCACTCAAAACTATTCATTAATTTCATTTATATATAAAGAAGTGTTAATATATATACAAAGTTATTACACATTTTAAAATGGATCATTAATTTATATATTGATTAAATGTAAATGCACACAATATACCATTTAATTAGAAAAAATAATATTAATTAATTTATTAAATGTTATAATTTAAACAATTTTTCTTTCATTTATTGGAAATAATATTAAAGATCAATATATCACGAGGAATAATAACTTATATAAGTATTACATTAAGGGTATATAATGATGAAACATAAACATGTTTTTAAAAATCCTGGCAGCAATGTATTTTTGGTTCTTTAAATATTTATAATAATATAAAATTTGAAAATTACTTTATTAAAAAAACGAAAAAATGTATATTTGTCATTTGTGTGCAAACGTATAATAATTAGGACATATGTTTTATTTAAACTTATTGAAAGGTTACATAAAATTATACAAGAAGTTATTCCAAATATTATTAAGAATAGCGATATTTCGCATATGATAAAAACGATTCAAACAAATCACAAAATAAGGATACTTATATAAATTGCAATAAAAGTGGATATAAGTTTTATTTCATTATATTATTGTATATTAATTTAAAATTAATATTATTATTTAGAACAATACTAATAGTGCGTTTAACTTGTCATTTTATATAGATGAATCAAGCAGTTGTTTAACCTATTTTGTTGGAGTATATATATTTTATATAAAAACAATATGATGCCAATCTACAAATTAATAACAAAATTCCATTACAATGGGCGAGCAAAGAATGGTAAATAATTTTATTTTAAAATAAAACATGGCTACCCTTTATTTTATTGTGTTTGTTTTGTCTACAAATCATATTAAATTTTATTTCAATAAATTTTGCATTAATGTATATTTTTATTAATTTATATATATTTATTCTTAGTGTGAGTTATTTCTTGAAGCTGATAATTTTTTTAATGGTAAACATGTCATGCTGAATAAAATTAACAAATCCCCAGCATACAAACAATATTGCCCTAATAGAAGAGAATGTTCAAGTAACAGGGCAGGTATTGGCGCTTTGAGTACGCATTTATTTATCGATTTATACAATCTTGGAGGCATCAATTTTGAATATTTTATGATGTGGCTAGCTCATAAATTATTTAAGATAGTCAAAGACAAAGAGAATGCCAATGAAATGACTTTAAGTTCGGCTTATGACGAATATTTAAAGAACAATATGGGTAATTTTATATTTTGGAATCTTTTATATAATCAAAGAGATTTGCATGATGCTAATCTTAGGTATATGAATGAATTGTATACGTTACTTAATTATATATGTAATACAATTGCATATTATAAAACAAATAAAGAAAAACCTGGGAATCTTCGTCAGAATTCTGTAAATTGTCTTAATCAATATAGAAGCCTTTACAATACTTTCTATGGAAATGATTTATATCTGAATCTATTGGAAAAATTAAAAAAAATATATGAAGACTTTAGAGATTATGCTATTAAGAGTAATACTGATAAAAAATATAATATAAAAAGTCATCTTCTAGAACTTACACCAATAAATAAAAAATATTCACATTCTACGAACAATTTTAAAACATTTGATTCCAATGGTCCAGAGCGTATACCAAAAAATAAAGATAATGTCCAAAGTGTTCAAGATAAAGCAGTAAAAGATACAACAACCACACAAAAGAGTAAAACTAAAGGGATGGATCAAAGTAGTCAAAAGAGTACCACTAAAAATATAGATGACAATTTAAAAGTTTCAGAGCCTGTGTCTCAACAGGAGAAAGGCATTCAATTCCCAAAAACTGAAGATTCTTCATTAAAAGATGTGTCAAAAGCCTTAAAGCTTGTTAGCAATGTTTCAGATAGTCAAAAAACTCCAAATGGCCAAGACAGTCCAACCAATGAGTCAGAAACTAATAAAGATAGAATAGATATATCCCCAAACCCAAAAGGCATTCACGATGTTTTTGATTTATCAACTTTAAAAGAATATAGAGATTTAGTTAAACAGTATATTAAAAAATACAAAGAACATGTTACTAGTTCATATATTGGTATTCAAAACCATTTATACGAGAATATATGGCCTACTTTATATGAAACTTATAATACTTATGCAGATTATTATAAAAATTTTGATATAATGAAATATCTTAAAGAAGGAATCCAAGCAATTGAACCACAAAAAACTGAAATATTAAAGGACATTCCACCAAGTAAAGAGAATGAACTCGAAATTATATCTCCTTTACCAGATAGCAAAACACCATATGTCGAAAAATCAGAACCAAAAGACACCCAAACACAAATATCAGATGGTCAAGGAAATGAGCATTCGCAAGTGTTACTTTCTACACAAGAAACTGATTCAACAAATAGTGAACAAGAACAAATTTCAGATAATTCCTCTAAGGAACAACCCCAATCATCAGGTGGTTTTACCAATATAATGCCTCGTTTAGAAATTGAAGCAAGAACCATTAAAGCCGATGTACAAAATAACATATCTGAAATAGGATATCTAGGAAATGTATTTAAAGAATACAAATTAGTTGTATATTCAGTTATAGTTATAGCAACATTTGCTATTTTAACAGTTATGTATAAGGTAATAGAAAGAAAATTATTAAATAGAAAATTAAAAAATATGTATTACTACATATTTTGTGTATGCATAAAAATCAAATAACTATATATTTTTACTATTTTTATGTTAGTATTTATCATTTGGGTGGAGTAAACAATTGAAGAAAAAAAAAAATATGGAAAAGATTAAAAAATTGTGTAATGAAAATGATATCGGGAGGAAGCTGCAAATATATTAATCGAAAATAATCAATGGAATAATTATAAATTGAGTTGATAAGAAAATTGTATTATTAAGTATATAGAAACATATAGAGGAAGATTATATGGCAGGGTCCTGAGTTACATTTTTATTTAATTTTTTATAATTTGATAATATTTATTTATCTATGAAAGTTTACTAAATGTGATTATAATAGAAAAAATAATTTAAATATATATAGTAATATGTTATAAAAAATAAAAAAATATACATGCCATATTCCAAAATTTCAAATATCTAGATGAAGAAGGTTTAGGGTTTATAGTTTGGGTTATATTGAATTATATATATCATAATATGTTCATTTTATGAATATTTTTATTTAACGAAACTGTCTATTTTTATTCTACATTTCTGTTTTATTTAATATTATAATTTCCCAGCGTGATGTTACAATGGTAGGAAAATAAATAAACTGTTATATCATTTATATTTATGTTATATTTTATTTTTTCTATGAATAGATATGAAATTATTTTTTAAAGCAAACAGCGTTTTAGTTAGTTTATTATAATGTTCATATATATGTGCATAAAATACATTAACAATATGCTTTAAATAACAATATAAAAAATTATTACGTATACCATAACATTTGTATTGAATCATTCTGATCACTTCATTAATTTCATTACTATAAATGGTATTAAGATCAAATATCACTTCCAAATAAAAATATATGTCATGATACTATTTGCAATAAACAATGAGTCGTGATACTATTGGGAAAAATAATAAATCACGGTTTATTTTTACTATAAAGGACATATGTATTATATGGACAATATGTTTTTTATGGTAACAAATGGAGAAATATCGGAAAACAAAAAGTTGCTTCAATGGTGTATCGGAATTAAATCATTCTAAAGGAAGCATGCGGATATATATAAGTTTTGAATTTCAACACTAAATATTGACACATTTTAATAAATATAATATATGATTACATATATATATGGGATATACAAATTAAAATAAAATGTCACAAAAAAGGGAGATTTATAACATAAAGATATTTAAATGTCTCGAATTGTTGAAATTTGTTTAATTATATTAATTATATCAATCAATTTTTACAAGGTGTGTGATATACTTGAATTTTTGGTTTATTCTCATAATTTATCATAAAAATAGATAATATGAATCAGTAACTACAGTGGAATATTGATGGATACTCTGCTGTGGTATAATTATATGGTGATGGTTTTGTATCACTTTTTATTGTTGATGATGTATTTTTATTATATGATATTGTATTAGGGTTTTGTTTCACTGTCCGATAATGTTTTTTTAGTAATTCCATTCTTTTGATAATGGATTACACCAAACGTAGTACCAAATGCTAATGTTGCAAATAAAGTAGATATAACTGCAGCTTTGTTATTTTGAACTTTTCTAATAAACGAATTATTAGCATTTTTTTATTCTGTTTATAATTTCTTGGTTGGCTTCAACGTAATTATTAGATCCTGGGGTTAATACATTTATGGCCAATAAAAAGGCGACAAAATATAATGCTTTTGTTAACTCATTTTCGTATAAGTAAAAAAAGTATAATAATATTAACAATAGGAAAAAATATAATAAATTTATAAAGAGAATTAATCAAATATATTTGGTATATGACGAAATTTTATATTTAAATTATTGTATTTTTTGATGTGATTGAGATATGTAAAAATAGAGGTGATATAGTGTTTAAATGTTTGAGATATTATAATATATGTTTATTGAATATGAGAAAAATAAAAAGTTAATAGAGTAATTAAATTATGATTTAAGATTTTGATATGATGATAAATCGGTAATTCCGTGGAATATAATGTTTTTATACAATTTGTACAATTTTATTTGTTGGTTGTATTTAATGTTATATTGTGGTGATTTATTGGGGGGATATACATATTTTATATGATTTGAATAGAAACAATATATTTAATGTTACATATTCATAGATATATTATATAAATAAAGTGATTACATATCTATCTATGGAGATCATATATTATTTGAATTTGATAAACGACATCAAAGACGATAGTTAAGAGAAAAACTAAAAAAATACAGAAGAAAAAGAATCATTATATATGATTCGAAGAGTAGTGGTTATTCCAGGAATAGTAATAATGATTGATATATGTTAAGAAGCTGTATATTTGGAAGTAAGTAATTTTTGCATAATTTTATATAGTTTTTATGTTGTGGATCAGGGGTGAGGTTGTGTTTATGGAACCCATATATGGGTTAGGGCTAAATATTATATTGTATTTAATTTTTTATAATTTGAACACTAATTAAATATATGTACCACCACTGTATGTTTAAACTCGAGCTGAAGTCTAAATATACAACCAAAAAAGGGGTGCTGCCATTAATATGAAAAGGGTCACATAACATTTTTTTCATAAATTATAATATATATAATTGAGTGTTCATGTCGATTTAATATAATTAAAAAAATGTTTATATTGTATATATTAATTAATATTATGCTATATCATAATTATTTATTATATAAGACTTGTTAACCCAGAGTTATATTGAATTATGCATATCATAATATATTTCTTTATTTGATGAAATATTTTATTTAGTAAAACTTATTATTTGTGTCACTATTATTTTGATTTAATTATAACTTTCCAACCAAACTATATAGTAATCTTATATATCAGGGTAAAATTATAATAAAATTAATTTTGAATATTCATCTACATTACAATATAACCATAGGATAATGGGAATATTTTTATTGTTAATTAAACATATTACCAATATATAATAGGTAGTCATAAAATGTAGATGCATGGTATATCAATATAAAATTGAAAATACAACGATATCTATAAAAAATGTTTTATGTATCTAACATTTTTAGTAATAAAATAAAAATATGTACATTAATAGTAAATTAAATTATAGATATATGTATACTATCCTTTTATTTTCGATTATATATAGTTTCATTTTATGCTAAAGTTTTAAATTCAAATAATAGAGATAGTTCTATATACATTAATTTATTTACTATAAAGGTATAACATTAGATTAATCACTATTAATTTTTAAACATTATAATTTTGAGGTATATATAAATTGGAAATATATATTTAAAATAGTTAAAAAATAAAATATAAATATATTAATAAAATTTAATGTTATAGTTTGTTATAATACTTATAAACAACCTGGTATATAAAATTAACGTTATTGTACTAATATATATAATATTGTACCAATGATTAAAACTGAAATATGTTAATTTTGGGAAATATAGAGAATTATATATTAATGCAAAGTATATAGAAAAAATATGTAATAATTAATTTAATTTGAACTAATCATATTTTTATTAGGTTATTATATATATATAAAATCAAAAATATATTGTTATTACTAAATAATATATATTCTAAAATACTTAATTTAAAAACTATGAAACGAGGGAATATTATACATTGGTTTAAAGTATTTTTATTAAGTGCACTAACTATTCCGTTGTACTATACAGTGATATAGTAGTAACAATAATAATAGTAATGACAATATATAAAGTATTAAATACGAACAAATCATTAAATTCATTTGATTCGAATACATATATATATATATATTATTAAGCTTGCAATAAGATTAAAATTATATGCACAAAACACCAAATGAAATATTATAGCCTTCAACGAAGTATGCCTTTAATGTGTTAATATTAAAACTAACATTACCAAGCAAAATAATATTAATAATTCTATAGTTTACTTAAAAATATAGTTTATTATAAAACATATAGTACAATATTATTTATTAAAATTAAAAAGCTAACTATATATTTAGAAAAGTAATAATTATAAGTTATTTTTAATGTATACATTAATTGAAAGTTTTAGTGGTAGAAAATATAAAATATAATTAAACTATGAGAATAAGTAAATTTTATATGATTATAGATTTGTCTTACAAAACATACTTCCCTTATCTCTCCTCTCAAAGTGCAATATACCAACCTAATACATATAGTTTTCTATTATACTTTATAATTTGCACCAACATTTATTTATTTGTTATATATTTAACATTTACTAAGTATTATTTTAAAAAAAATATGCATTTAAAGACGTATTTATGCTTATAAATAACATAATAAATACGGTTTCAGTACTAATTGTCGTTTTAAACCGTGGGAAAGATGTGCAAAATATATTATAAAATCACCCAATAAGGTACATTTCTAAATTGAAGTATATAGGAATAAAAATAGAGTTATTGAAAATGTTAAATTATAATTGGAATGTATATATATTAATTAAAAATAATATTAGAATTATTTAATTTTCATAGAAAATGGAACATTCAACTTAATTTGTAAATGTTATAATTTTAGTAAAAACTGTATTATATATTATAAGAAACAAGCATATAAATATTTAATATATTAAAAAAAACTATTATTTATATACTTTTAAGGATTCTAGTAATAATAGAACTTTTTATTTTTTAGATATATACAATATTTAAGTTTTAGAAGGGCAATCATTAAAACATAAGATATAAATATATTCCTTTTCTATGTTCAAACATAAATATAAGGAAATATACATTAAATTCTTTATAAAAGTATATTCATTTTTATAATAAAGTTATACCATATTTTATTAATAATAGTCTTTTTTGTATAAAATGCACCATATCTATATTTAATCAAAATTTTATTAAACAACACTATATTTAAGGTAATTTAGCTAATTATCATAAATATAAATGTAACTTTTCTTTAGTAATAATATTATTTTATTATCCTATATTAATTTAATTATTGAAAATTTTATAATATATTTAACTACAGATAGTTGCTATATATAGGGCTAAAGTATTTGCGTCACATATTTGGGGCAGTGCATATAAAACAGATGATTCTATTCAATTTACAAATCAAAAATAAAATCCCATTATAATGGATGACAAAATAGTATATGCATTTTTTAATGATAATAGTTTCCTTTAAATTTTTTGATATTGTATTATATATAAATATCATTAAACTTTATTTTAATAAAATTTTTAATAATTCGCGTTTTTATTAATTGTTTTTAACTGCTTTCTTAGTGTAGAACGTTCATTGCTTTAAATAACTCGTTTTCCAATAAGTTGGGCGCAAGTGGAGACTATCAATTTACTATGAATGAAGGAATTTTTAGTAATTATTGTACTAATAACAACTGTAGTAGTAATCTCGACAAAATTAATGCTGGATGTTTATATTTGTTTGATGCATTCTTTAAGGATTCCTCTGTGTTTGCATCTGTTGCAAAAAGTAACATAAATATTGTTGAATACATTTTGATATGGTTAAGTTACATGCTAAACCTAAAGGAACACGTAGGAGTCACCAATCTACAATATTTTTATAATGTGTATATCCAGGGTGGTGATAAGTACAAAAATACTATAACTGATGTTGCAGAGTATAAAAATTATAAGGATCTTATAGATCAAAAAAAATATTTTTTGGGTATGGATAGTAATATTATATCTAATTTTTATGAAGTATTTAAATTATTATGTGAAATGTATACTAATTTTGATGATACGAAATTATATTGCTCAATCTGTCCAGAAAATGCTAATAAATTTGTTGATAAATATAAAGAAATGAATAAAAATTCTGACATTACTAGTAATAGTTCCTATAAACAACTATTGTCTACTTTATCAAATGAATATAATAATTTTAAAAATTATTGTACTAGTAAAGGTGGTAATTGTAAGGATATTCCATCTCTTCCATCGATAGAAACAGCAAAAATTATTGCAAATTTACCTGAACAAACTGAAAAAACTTTTGAACCAACTAAACAAGCTTTTGAATCAATTGTAGAAACTTCTGAACCAACTGTAAAAAGTTATGAACAAACTTCTGCACAAACATCTGAAGTTAAATCAAGTTCGTCGATAGGAAACAAATTAATTCCAGTTTTATCGATATTTGGTGCAATAGCATTTTTTTTAGGAATTTCTTACAAGGTAAATAATAAGGAATTAAAAAATTATTTTCATTAAATACATGCAAATGTTAACAAAAAAATAGCACGCTTCTTAACATTTTATATTAGTATTCGTTATTTGGATTTCGGAAACGAGTTCAAAAACAATATTTAAGAGAAAAACTAAAAAAAAGAAGAGAATGAATCATTAATATATGACTTGAAGAGAGTGACTATTTCAGGAATAGTAATAATGATTTATATATTTTAAGAAACTGTCTATTTAGAAATAACTTTTGCATAATTTTTATATAGTTTTTATGTTGTGGAATCCATATTTGGGTTAGGGATAAGTATTATATCTTTATTTATTTTTTTATAATTTGAACACTAATTTAATATATGTACTATACCCTATGTTTAATTTCGAGAAGTACAAAGACCGAATATGCAACCCAAAAGTGGATATAACCATTAATGTAAAAGGGGTTATATAGCATATTTTCCATAAAGCATAATATATACAATTGAGTGTTCATGCCGATTTAATATGATTAAAATAAAATGTCTATATTGCATATATTAATATAGATATTGACTATATATGAATTCATATTATTCTATATGATAATTGCCCATTATATAAGCCTTGATAGCCCATAGCTATATTGAATTATGGATATCATAATATTTTTCTTTATTTGATGAAAATTTTATTTAATAAAACAAATGATTTATATCATATTTATTTTGATTTAAATCATGTTATCCAACTGGACAGTAATAATAGATATTCATAAAATATCAACCGAGAATCAACAATACAAATTTATCTATAAAAGGTATTTTATGCATCTAACACTTTTAATAATCAATAAAAATGTGCATATTAATAAGAAATTAAATTATAGATATATGTATACTATCCTTTTAATTTTCGATTATGTATAGTATCATTTTATGCTAATGTTTTAAATTCAAATAATATAAATCGTTCTATATACATTAATTTATTTACTACAAAAGCATAATATTAGATCAATCACTATTAATTTTTAAATTTTAAAGATTTGAGGTATAAATAAATTGTATTTTAAAATAGTTAAAAGATAAGTATATTAATAAAATTTCATATCATATTTTGTTCTAATATATTGTCTAATATTTTTTATAACAATTTATCTAATTATTTTTCTAATAAAATACCTAATAAATTGTTTAATAATTTTTATAATAATTTTTTTAAAAATTATAAATAATATGATAGATAGAATATCGTTATTATTATATATATATTTGCATATTCTAATAAAATACTACACTAATAACTAATATTGTAATATTGTTTTATTGTGTAAATTTCATATAATTAAATAATAATATTAATTCTATCGAGAAGCCACATAATAATCAATTTTCTTTGAACTAATAATATTTATATTAGGTTATTATATATATACAAAATTTAAATTTATAATTTAAATATAATGTTTTTACGAAATATAATATATGTTATAAAATGTAATAATTTAAAACAATGAGACACGGACATATTCTACATTGATTTAAAGTATTTATATTAAGGGTATTAATTATTCCGTTGTACTATACAGTGATATATCAGCAACATAGTAATAGTAATAACAATATATAAACGTATTAAATACGAATAAATATATTATGTTAATTTGATACATTACATGGGTATAGCTTCATTATATATATTATTAAAGATATGATAAATTTAAAATTGTATGCATATAAGATCAAATGAAATATTATAACGTTTATTAAGTATGTTTAATGCGATAACCTTAGACTAACCGTACCAAGCAAAATAATATTAATAATTCCATAATGTTCGTTAAAAATATTCAATACATAATACATTTTGGGTTACACGTATCAATATGAACCTAAAATAGTAACTCATGTTGTATTGTTTTTAAAATTTATAATTATCAACTAGTCAAAAGTTATGTTAATATTATAAAAATACTAATTTAAAAGTAAATGGAATCATAATAATTACGTTTATTTTATTTTATTTTATTTTATTTTATAATTTTAAATAATATTTAGCATTTATTTATACATTAAATAGTTAATGTGTGTGAAAAAGAATAATATATATTAAATACCTTTTTAAAACCTCTTTATATATCATGGTTTGTTTAAAATTGAATTATATTGAATAGTTTATATTCCGCGCTCTATAGGTTTTTAAACCTATATAAAGATAGATAAATTACGCCCATAAAATATTAATAAATAAAATTTATGTGTAGAGAAAATTTTGGATGTAAATAAAGTTATTGAAGAGAATTAAAAAAAAAATTATATATATTAATAATAATTTAAAAGTTATGCATATACACTTAGAAAATAGGACAATGTAATTTAATTTTCAAATACTATGATTTGACCAAAATTTGCATTATATTAGAAAAAGGTATGATGAACATTAAATGAAAGAATGGACGTAAATAAAATATTTGCACAAATTATAACACTTATATTTGTCTGTTGACAAAATTAAATACCTGCATATGAATCTTTATATAAAGAATATATGAGCAAATTATATACAAAGTAAGAATTCATAAAACGGAAAAAAGAGGTTTTGTGATGGTAATTTAAAATAGGTGTCATCCATGAAAACAAATGAATTTTTTAATATATGTATCAGAATATTAAATTGTTTAAAAGATACAATGGGAAATATATGTTTATACATTATAAAAAATATTTTTTAAGTGCATAATAACTATCAATTTTGATGCTTTATTTAGTATATTAATAAACATTGGGACAAAAGGGGCATTCACATTCATCTACGAAAAAAATGGATAAATGTATATAAGAAATGTTTCAATTTTTTGGAAGATGGATATCATATATTATAAATATGTGTATTTATTCAGAGTATATTTTTTGATAAATGTTAAAATGAGAATAACGCAATAAAAATGTAAAATAAATGATGAAATAAGATTATTATGCTATTAAATTGTTTATATTGCTTTACAGAGGTAACATAGGTAATATCAATTAATTCGTCTTTTTTTTAATTATAAATCCAGATAAGTTAAAATATATTTTTCTAATTTTTCCTTTTTAATATCCTCTTCCGAATCAATATCAATTTTTAATGAATTTGAAAATTCGGAGATTGTGTTTATATATGTTTTTTGATTGGCATTGTTGTGGTCATTTATATTTGTTGAACCACAGACCATTATAGTTGTGTCTTTTGATATCTACAAAATGGATATAAAAATACATCATTTGTATAAATTATGGTGCAATCATTTAATATGAACAGAAATAATTTTTACTTCAACTTTTGTGGCTAAAGGATAAGGATATTTTGGAGATGATTGCGTAGGATTTCGGTAACGTTGTTGTATGATTATTAAATTTGGATTATATATATGAGTAATTCTTCCTAAAAAAATTATAAAATTGGATACATAAAAATAAAATACTATGGAATTAGCACAATAAAAACCCCAATTTTGGATCATATAAAATTGGAAATAATAAAGCAAGAAACGACGCATAAGGAGTAACAACCATGCATTAAATAGAATGATTATTTTTTTTGTATACCATTAATAAAGTTTTCATCATAATATTGATCACCATGTGGATTCCATAGTTTGTTTACTATATCATTATACTAATGGCAAAAAATATATAATAATTTTTTTATTTTGGGTTAACTTTATAGATTGTAATATTTTTCTCTTTAATTCATATTTTATCGGGGGTTCGAATTTTAAAATTAAGTTTTTCAATGTATGCATTTTCATGTTTCTTAAAATATATATTTGTATCAAAATCAATATCAGTAATTAAATCGTAATTATCTGTATTTGTACCATGGTGTTGTAAAAGTGACTCAGGTATATTCATACGTTTTGTTGCTTGTTCAATTTCTTCAGGATCTGTGCATAATAGTGGGGTGTTTTGTTCATGTCCTTTATCCGATTCATCATTGGCCAAAATGGATATATTTTTAATTAATATTTACATTTTTAATTGTAAAAAAAATAATTTGTAAAAAAATAATTTGTAAAAAAAATAATTTGTAAAATGGTATACTAACTATCCAAAGTTATACAGGTGTGTATTTACATAAATATGTATATAATATTCTCTTATATGAAACACATATATTGTCCTATTTGATTACACAAATTTGCCTAGAGTAACTTTTTCTAGAGAAAGTTCAGCTGCAAGGGTTTTACGGCTCATATATATGAATACGGTTAAAAGAGAAACCCAAATTTTAATATATCCTTTATTCATTTTGGACATGATAAATAAAACGTTAAAAATTAATATTTATTTAAAAAAATAAAGATTAATACGACTATTTAATTATTAATGCGCATACTTAATTGAATTTATAAATTCAATATATTTTTTATTTAAATTGTTCTTTATAAGAAAACAATAAAAACCAATGGTCTCCCCAATACTGAATATCAAAAAATAAATAATATAAATATTATATATATTGCATTATGAATACACAAACTTTTTATCATGGTTCGTTAAGCTAAAATAAAAACTAAAATTTGTAAGATATTCATACATATGGGGTTAATATACCTTATATTTGCAAAAAATCGAACAAAAGCAATATTATACACTACCAATTGTGTGTAACTGATAGCAAAACTACCATTTAAAATGCAAAGAGGAATGATTATAAAAAATATATTAACTTTAATATAAAATTTGATATATATGATTTGAATATGATGATATTTGTGGATACATATGTCAATGAATAAGCGATTAGGGGAGAAATACATTATAATAAGATTATATAAAAGTAATAGTTTTGGTGTTTTTTCCATTAGTTTTGGGTATAAAGCATGTCTATACATTTTAAGCATTAAAAGAGACTAATTTGAGGTTAAATTACTTATTATGGTTGCAATTGCACAACTACAATAATAATATTACAAATTCATCATAAAATTTATAATAAATCCTGTTTTATGTGATATTTTTTATTATTTTTAATTTCAAATTTACTAAATAAAATGTTTGCAATTTAATTCTTAAGTTGATAAAAATGATGTATCCTTAATAGTATTGATACCCATTTTGTTATGTAAATTAGTGTGAATTATAAAATATGTTTTTATATGCAAAACAAATATTTATATAATAAGGATTGAAACAAAAAAAACAAAAACAAAAAAAAATGTAAAATTGCAAATATTTAAAACATAATGGGAAATTTTTTATGTGATTTTATTTTGTATGTAATTATAATACCCATTGATGTATTAATTTGGTATTATAAATTACAATTTATAAATGTGTTTAAATATATAACATTCAACAATTAGCATTTGTATGCGTAATACAAAAAATATTTTAAACATAAAATTGTTGCATTAATATGGTAAATATTCATATAAAATACTTTTTGTTATTTGTAGTTGTAAATTCCCTATAATATTAACTTTTATAGACAAATGGTTTTTAATTAAATCATAAATCTTCATTCATATCTATTTCTATAATTTCATCTTCTCTTTTAAAAAGGTCATTTTCATTTTCATCATAAAAACTTGTAGATTTATCGAATTCCATTTCATCTTTATCCTTTTTTTCTTTTGTTCTTATAATTAAATAGTATGCTACTAAACCTAGTGTAATTGCTCCGGCATATCTAACCGAATTTCCTGTATTTTTTGTTTTGGAAGAGTTTTTTCTATCTGAGCTTGAGTATTGGTGATTTTTGTTTATATTGTTTGTATGATTAATATGATGATGATATGTATGGTTAATATGTTCTGTTTGCGTTATTTCTTGTTGCCTATTAATAGTAGGTAAATTATTACGATTTTTCATCTCCTGTTTTCTATTTTTTAAATCGTTTATAATTTTTGAATTTTTCTGTATTAAATTATTAACCATGTTTTGACTCGTATCTAAATCACGAATTATGATATTGGCATCTTCTTCATGTTTTTTGGCAACATTATATGATACATTATTATTGTTATTATATTTTGATTTTATTAAATTAATTACTTTGTTAATATGAGAAATTATTGATGTAACGTTATTTTTATTATCTATAATGGTGGGTAATTTTATTTCGGATTCTTTATTATAATTGACGACTTTTTGTATTATATCGTCTATTTCGTCTTTATTTGGATTATTTTGGATTTGTTTAGTTTGTTGCTCAACATAATTGTTTATAGTATTGATATATTTGGTTATTTGTTCGCTTCTGATTTCATAAGTAGAATTTTTAATATCTTCTAAACTCTTTTGTATTTGGATGAGTTCGTTTTCTATAGTTAAATCCTTAGAAAGATGTTTTTTAACATCATTTACATTTTTTGATATGGTAGATATAATATTATTTATATTGTTATTACCATAAAATTGAGCTTTGGTTTCATCTATTTTATTTAGAATTTCCTGAAATGATTGAATTGTGGTTTTTAAAGTTTCTTTAATTTTTGATACATTATCTTCATCATTGTCTTGGATATGTTGTTTGATTATATTATTATCATTTTCATAAGTTGTAACAAAATTTAAAATGCTTTGGACTTTTTCCTTTAATTTGGTAATTGTGTCTATATATAAGATTATATTTTCGTTTTCTTTATTACTAATATTTTTTATTTCATCTATATGACTTTCATAATTAACAATATCATGATATATCTCTTTAAGTGTATTGAAGTTGGGAATTGGAGTTTCACTTAGTGCATGAAGGAATTGATCTTTTTTATCAGAAATGTTTTGACCAATTTTCTTTAAACTATTTAAATTTTCTGTTAATTGATTTTCCTGCAGCTGTAAAATATTATCAAATTGTTTGGATATATCAAAATATTTTTCATTAATGTGACCTATATTTAATAATTTAAAGACATGCATTTTTTTATAAAGTTGTTTTATGGATTCAATTGATTTATGAAGTTCAGAATTGAAATAAAGCATTTGTATTTTATTATTGTGTAATGTATCGGCATCGATATTATTTGAATCTATTGTAAATAGGTCGGTCAAATTGTTGATTGTCTTAGTTGCTTCCCTTTCCTTTTCTATTAAATTATTATTATCATTAGTTGCATCTGCAAACATACTTTTTACATATTTGTTTGTTTGATTTAAATTATATTTTATTTGCAATGCGTCTATGTCATCATTTAAAGTATTGGAAGTATCATCAATGTATTTTAAAAATTCTTTTGAAAATTTCGTTGCAGATGTTATGAATTCTGAGTAATCAGTTATTTTGATTTTAAGAGTCTCAACTAATGTTGTATATGTAAAAAGTAGGCATTCCTTTCTCATTTCTATTAATTTATTAATTAAATCATTTTTTTCTATTATTTTATCCTCAATTTGTTTTATTTCAGTATTAAATGCGTTAGTTAGTTCTTTTAGTTTTTTTTTAGATTGTAAAATATTATTATTTTCCTCTGAAGAATCGTAATTATTTTCCTCTAAAGAATTGTAATTATTTTCCTCTGAAGAATTGTAACTATTTTCCTCTGAAGAATTGTAATTATTTTCTAACTCTTCTATATCTTTAATATCATTATTAAATTTTTCTTCCATAGCTGTTACATCAAAATCTATCCCAAGTTTTTCTTTTTCCTGTTTATAATTATTGCTTTTTTCTTTGATTTGATCATACTTTGACGATTCTATAATGATATCATAATTTTGAGAGTTACATGATAATTTGTTTAATTCGTTAGATTTATGCAAAAGTAGTTTAACTTCATTTAATATTTGTTCTTTTTTATTTTTTAAATCACTTAATGTGTCTTTTAACTCATTGGTTGCTTGGACTTTTTCATATAAACGTCGGTTTTCGAGTATAAGATTTAATGTTTGTTGTTCTTTTTTATGCAATTCTTGACTTTTTTTTAATATATCAAGAAGAATATTGTAAGAATCGCTTATTTTTGTATATGTTTCTGATATTCTTTGGGGAGATGGAATAAAGGTTAGCGTATCTTCTTTTTGGGAATCCAAGTAAGGTAATATAGCTATATTAATGTTTTCAAGTAAATCTATCCCAGAGCTGTTTTTTATTTGAATATTTAAAGAATTTGCTAATTTAGAAATATTTCTAAATATGTTTTCTGCCTCATATTTATAACTATAATATTTTTTACTGACAATATTTGCATATATTTCTTTTGTTTGGTTTAGTATATCTAATAATGAATTTTCATCAGTTGAATTTTTAACATTATTAATAGAGTTTGAAATATTATCAAACCCTTCGTTAACTTTTAAATATTCGTTTTTAAACTTATCATTCACTGTATTTAATTTGTTTTTAAAATATGTGACTATTCTATCAAATTCATTTCCTTTTATATAATCTAAATAGGATTTGGCTTTATTTACATTTTCTATATTTTTTAAGAGTTCACTTTGTGCGGTGATTCGTGTATTTTTAATTTGATTATATGTTATGGATTCTTTTGAAACCGTTTCTAAATAATCTGTTATTAGATTGTATGATTTAATATATTCTTCATATATGTTATTCATTTCTTTATTATATTTTTCCAAGTTTTCATTAGTGTCAATACCTTCTAAATCATTAGTGTTAAAAGAAGATATTAGATTCTCTATTGTTGGTTTTATTAATTCTTTTGTTGATTCAATTTGGTTTTTATTTTCTTTGGTGATTTCATTTATTTTTTCTACAATTCCAATCTCGTAATTTTTTTTATGCTGGTTTACATCGCTTTCTATTTTTTCAATTTTGGAATTAACTTCATCTAATTCTTTTTTTTGGTCTTCAATATTTTTTTTTTGGTTTTTGAGAGATTCGAAAAGTTTCTCAAGGGTATTTAATTTATCCCCGTTCTCTTTTAGTTTTGTTTCTTGACTATCTATAGATAAAGTTGATATTTGTTTCTCTATATTTTCGGTCTCTTTTAAACAACCATCTGATTTTTTTCTTATATCCTTTATTTTTAAGAATTTTGTTTCGAATGGCTCTACGGATATTTTAATATCTGTTATTGCTTTATTAGATTTATCATTGTTAGCGACTTCATCTTCAATATGAATTTGTTCGTTTTTTATTTCATTCATTTTTTGTTCAGATTTGCCTGATTGCGATATACAATTTTTGTGTGTCTCTTTTATTTCCTTTATGATTTGTTCTGAATCTGTTTTTGTTTTATCAAATTTATTTTTTAATGCTAATGCAGAATATTTATTTAAAAGCACAGTTACATCTTGTTTATATTTTTCAAATAATTCCTTATTTTTTTTGATTGCTTTTGTATTTTTATCAGCCTCATCTTTATAACCATTAGACTTATTCTTGTGTTCTTTCAATTCATTGATATTATAATCATTGCTATTAGTGCCATTATTTTTTTTAATGTTTAATATATATTGTGATTTAGTATCCGCCATTTCTATATTATTAAAGTTTAATAATACATTTTTATTATACTCTTCGGCATTTTTAAAATAAGTGTTGATGTTATTTTCTTCGTTTAAAATATAAGTTTTTAAATCTGTAATATTCTTTATACACCCATCAATATCTTTATCATCTATGGTTGACTCTATTTTCGATTGACATTCTTTTAAACTTGAATTTTCTTCGATTTTTTTAATTATTTTTTCTGAATTACTTAATTCATTATTTATGCTTTTATTATTTTTATCAATTTCATTAGTATATTCTTTTACTTTATCAATAATCTTTTTAATTTTATTTAATTTTAAGATATTATATATGTTCTCAACTTTTCTTAAATATTGATTAATATCAGTATTATTATTTTGGGATTCTAAAACATTTTTTTGTAACTCCTTTTTAATATCATCTATATTTGATTCCTTAGAAAATTCTTGTATTATTTTTAAAGAATTTTTATGGATATCAGAAATACTTTTTTCATGATTCTTACTAATAGTGTGATAATTTTTGTCGTCATCATGTGATATTTTAAGTGCTTCCATTTCCTTATTTATGCCCATTTTTATCTTCATTTCTTTTTCTATTTTTTGTGATTCTTTTTTTATATTATCAAGATCATCTATATATGCTTCCATTGCTTTTATCGTATGTTCAGCCTTTTTCCTTTCTTCATCAATTTGTTCCAAAAACAGGTTTCCTAAACTTTGTCCATATGATAAATTTATATCTTTTAATTTTTCTAACGAAGTTTTATCATTTTCTATTTCTGATATTTCATTTAATAATTTATTTATTGCCTTATATATATTTTTTTTTTTGTCTATTTTTGCTACTATATTTTCTATTTTTTTTTCAATTTCCTTTGGATCCTCGTTATATATTGTTTTATTTGTTACTTTTTTTAATTTATCTATTTGCCCTTTTATTTCGTCAACATGGCTCTCTGAATTTTTTTTTATTTCCGTCAATGTCTCTATACTTTTATCGATTTTTTGGTCTAAGGTATCAATATCATTTTTAATTTTGTTAATTTCATCAGGATATTTAATATTTTCCTCTTTCCCAAAATCATGAAAATCATAATTTTTTAATTTTTCCTTTATTTCATTCAAATTGGTTACGTTTGCTTTTACCTTTTCAAGTACTTGAGTATTTAGTAATTCTATATTTTTTCCAATTTCATTTTCTGTTTCTTCATTAATATTATAAATGGATGTATAAATTGTTATTTCAATATTTGAAACAATTTTATTTATATCTACATTTTTTTTCTTAATATCATCAACAGCTTTTTCTTTTTCATTGAATTGTTTATATAACATGTTTTCTTTATTTTTTCCTAAATTTGCTTTTAAATCATTAAAATATGTTATCAATTCGTTGTTATTTGATTCGTGATTATTTAAAGACATTTCTGTGAACTTTTTTTCTAATTCTGTCTTTTTATCTGTTAATATATTTTCAAACTTGTCTGTATAAAATTTATCTATTGAATTAGTTTCTTTTATGGTTTTAATATTTTGATTTAATTTGTCTTTTAATATAGTTTGTTTATTACGAAAATTTGTTATTAATTCATTTGTATTCAGACATACTTTTATATACTCATCTACCTTTTTAAGTATATTAATGTTTTGACATTCCTCTTCAATGGATTTTTTTGTTTCATTAATTAAAGATTTACTATCATTAAATCTTTTTTCATATTTTTTTAATTCTTCATCCAAAACTTCTGTTTTTATTTTATTTGTTAATTCAGTAAATTTATTATGTTCTGAATCGACATTTTCATTATAAGTATTGTCAAACTTAACATATTTATCTACATTACTTAAGAATGCGTCTTTCATACTTTTTACCTCATTGATGGTTTTTGATATTTCATCTTCGTTAGATGATATTGTTTTCATATGTTCTTTGAATTGTTCATAGTTTTGTTTTGCTTCTCCTTCCTTTGTATTGTCTATATTAATTTGATCATTATAATGCTCTCTGATTTCTAATATGTTAGATTTATATACACTTAATTGGACATTTTCCTTAGTGTAGTTATTTATTTTATTTGATAGTCCTTTCTCTTTATTTTTAAAGTCTTCTAACGTTTTATTTAGCTCGTTAGTAATTTCCCCATATATATATTTTTTTATATCCAAAATTGTTTCTGATAGTTTGTTGTTAGTTTCTATATTCTTTATATGTGATTTAACTATTTCAGTTTCCATGTTTTTGATTTTATTATATACATTATCTATTTTCGATTTTAAAGTTTCAAGTTCTGTTTTGTTTTCTGTATTATCAATGGTATTCCCTTGAACTACAGAAGACATTTCATTGTAAAGTTGATTAATATCACCTATATAAATTTTGTCGAAATATGATTTTATTGTATTATACATTGTATTTTTTTTTTCTATATATTCCGTAATTTGACATGGTGATTGCTTAGATAATTCATTAATGTATGTATTATTTTTTTCTATTTCTTTCTTTAAGTCAACTGCTTTTTTAACATATTCAATTTTCTCAGTTATGTCTTTTATTTTTTTGTTTAATTCTAATTTTAAGTCTTCTACATATTTCTTTTCAGCCACCTCATCTAAATACTTTTTAAATAATTCTTTAATTTTTATTTCCAATTGAACAGTTTCTTCGTTTTCTTCGTTTAATTTCGTTAATATTTCGGTTTTTTTCGTTTCCCAAGTTTTTGCTAATTCGAGAGAAGTTTTAAACCCTTCTTTTCTTTCATCATAAGTTAATTTATCTAATTCTCGTTTTATTTGAGAAGTAATATTAAATTTTTCTAAACTGCCATTAGTTTTTAATTGTATCATAGACTTATTCAAATTTGTAAATTTATCCATATGTGGTAAAATTAATGATATTGTATTTTTCATTATATCTTTGGATTTATCAAGATTTTGGTTATTTTTATAAAATTCCCATTTGTTTTCAAATACTTTAAGGAATTCATCTTCTAGTGATTTGAATGTAGATTGGGGTTTCACCAAACTAAAATTATAAATATCATCGTTTTCTATTATATTTCCATCTGAATCTACTTTGTTTATTAATAATTCCCCTAGCGATTTAAAAAAGTATATTAAGGAATTATTATAAGTAATACGTATTGATTCTAAATTTTCTATAATTGTATAATTATAATCTAAAATACTATATGCCTCAGCCATTTTTTTTATTTCATTAAAATATTTAGCACAATTTTTATTATCAATAGTGGTGTTGGTACATTTGTTCACAAAAGCCTCTTCTTTTTTACATATTTTTATGTGTTTATCATGTTTATTTTTAATATCCTCGAATTGTTTTTTTATAAATTCTAGTTTTGTTACAAGAGTCTTTAGATTATTGTTTTGTTTTAATTCGTTTATTAGAAAATCTATAAATGGAATTATTTCTTTATCTTGGGGAACTTCCCAATTTTGTTTACGAAATGAATTGAGATGCATCACATTTTTACAAAATTCATAATTTTTCTGAGTATTATTATTGAGTTTGCTGCTGTTTTTACATTTCTCTTTATACACCTTTTCTTCATATGAAATAATATCATTTGGTTTATTTTTTACTTTTTCAAATCCATTTTTTAAACAATTTACAAAATTTGTTTTTGATAATGTATATAAATTATAGTCATCCTTCGAAGGGTCATTATAAAAATTATAAAAAGAATTGTGTATATTGCTCAATCTATTTATTAATTCCATTTTTTCAGTGTTGCATGATTTCTTTGTTTCTATGACGTCATTAAGAACCTCATCATTATCTTTATTTATTTTATTATAATCAATGGATTGACCTATATTTAAGTTATTTAACATTTTTTGAATATATTTAACAGAATATAGAGGTTTATAAAAAAACAACAATACGCTTTCATCATCATTTACACCATATATAGTATCGACCGCATTGAATACATATTTATTCATTTGAGATATATAGGTTATTTGTAAAAAAGACTTATTAATTTCAATTAGCCTGTTATTTGTTTTTTCATGTTCATGATTAAAATTTCTAAAATCACCAAGATTATTTGTCTTATTATATTCATTATATAATGTGAGTTTTGTATTGTTTATGTCTTTTTTATTTTGAAAGGCGTTATTATTTATTAAATATGTCTGTATATATTTTTCATTATTAATGGAATTATTTTTATTATTATATTGTTTTTCATTTGAAAAGTTTGAATTATTAAAATCACTTTCTTTTAAATTATGGTATAGGTTATAATTGTTTGAATTTGGGGCATGTTTGTTGTTATTTTTCTTAATTTGGATTCCACATATTATATCTGCATATTAATGGTGAAAAAAATTAAATAATAGTATAGGAATATACAAATTTGCATAATTAATACATACGCATATATTAAATAAAATATGTAAAACCACGAATTGAAATAATTTGTTAAAGATCTCTATTATTACCAAAGGAGATAAAAAATGTAGCCAAACTAATAATATAAATATATTTTTTCATGATTAAATATAATATATATTTTTGAGTTAAAAAAATGTATTATATATATGCGTTTTCTATATTTATGATGTTTTTATTTGATTTTATTTCTTAATATTAATGTTGTTCTACATTAATTGTTTTAATTTTCTAATTTTTGGTCATTTTATTTAAATATAATATTCTTCATGTTTATATATAAATAAAAAATATATGTTTAAGTATATAAAACAAATTATTTTCCACTAAATAAAAATTTTAAATTAAAAATTACAGTTATAACCAATAATTAAAAATTAACAACTTATTTGTTGGTGTGTAGATAAAAAAAGGGAATTAAATAATTATGCTTTCATTTTTTTTTTAATTTATATAAATAAAAAATTTAATAATTGCATTATAACTTTTTTTAAGATAAATGTGTGCTGACAAAAATTTAAAAGCCAAAAACATTTACATGAATTAAAAAAAGTTAGATGATATGCAAATAAAGGGGAATAGTAATTCGGAATAAAGACCTTTTTATTTCATTTTTTGCATGCAGAAATTCAATAGTGATTTTAATTAAAAAAAACTATATAATTCAAATAAAAACTCGCCATTTTTCGGTTTTAGAATAAATAATTAGTGCCATGTATATAAAACACAGATTAAGATGCTGCCCAGGTTTTGTGTAGAATTTCGTTTTAATAAAATTTGTAAAGTTTGTTAATATTTATTGATCTCATATTTATTAAACAATATATATAAATAATAAATTGTTTAAATATATAAGTAAAAAATATAAAAAAAATATCTTACAACCTGAATTTTTAATCTCTAGATAAGATAAAGACTAAATTTTGAACACAGAAAATATGTATAACCATTAATACAAAAATAACACTGTAAATATAAAATATATCATAAAATTTAATATTAAATTTGATGAACTCATAAATTAAACATTATTAATGTATAATATTTGTAATTATATTTTAATGGTAAGTTTTGGTTGATCATATATAACAGCTTTTATAAATTATCCCCAAATTGCTAATTATTATATTTTTGCCTACACCTAATTATATATCTTAATAATAAAAATGCATTATAAATATATGAATAATAAATAATGGAAATTTTAATTATATTAATACATTTTTTTTAATTTAATTATTTAAATTTTTTGTTAATTTTCGAATAATAAAGTAGAAATGGTTTATATAGTTTAATTTATTTTTCACAAAGGTATAATACTATATTGTTAAAATTATTTTTTTATTTTAATAGCCCCACATATATAGTTTGGGGAGTGTAAATTTATATAAAATTAATATATTTTAAAATAGGTATAATAAGAATATTTATAATTTTTCATAATATATTTTGCTTGTAATAATGAATAAAAATGAGCATATAAAATTAGAATTATTTTTCTCTATATATTTTTTAATTTATATTGATGATTAAATACTGAATATTATTTGATTCGGGTAACTTAATACATTTATATGTGAATGCATATTTTATAGAAAAATTGTATAGTAATTAATTTGTTTTTAACTATATTTTATAGTATTATAGATATAAGAATTCGTAAATATATGTTTTAAATATATCGTTTTTATTAGAATATATATATTATTATAAATACATTATTTTAAAAAAATTATAAATGGAATGTTATAAATTGGTTTAAAGTATTCTATTGTATTCATTAATTATATCACAGTAGTATACAATAATAAAATAGTAGTAATAATAAGTATATAAATAAAAATATTTTTCGTGCATGTGTAATTAGCGAATAAACTACTACTTGATAGGTGTGCATATTATTACATTTATATATTTTTTTTCTCTCCAAAGTTCGCGTATATTTTAAATTAAAAATGGAAACATTGAAAATATTAGCAAATTTACATACGTTTGCATGATATGACTACACTAGAAAATATTTTTATTTTATGGTTTATTATATTTTTCCATTTTGTTTTTTTGTGGTTTATCAAAAATTGTTAAATAAAATTATAAAAACACATTCGAAGGACAACAACAAAGATAAAATTATTTTTTTTATTAGTTTTAAGTTATCCCGTTTTAAAAGCTATAGCATTTCTTATATCCATTTACACACAGTAAATATTAAATATTTCTGATTGTTTTCGTATTATTAGTGCGTTACTTCTTTTTTTCTGTCTTTAGAAAAATAAATATAAATGATTAGCTTAATTTGAAACATGTCCTTATAACTAAAATAATACTTAAGATTATTAAAAAACAAATGTGCATACATATAATGTATTTATTATTTTCATATTCAAATAATGTTTAATTGTACTTTCTAAATTGAGGAGATAGATATAATCGCCGTCAATTATTAAAGTTTTTTTGAATTCATAAAATAAAGGTTAAAAATGAAAAATATTTTGTAGGTTATTTTATTCTAGCCCATTTAAACCTGATACTATTAGAAAATCGTAATGCAATAGTGAAAGCCCAAATACAAAATACAATGTTTAAGAAGCGTGTAGATAGAAACCTAAAAACAAACGACGATGATATTTTAAAAATAAATATATGATAATTGAAAGTTTTAGTTCCGCTATAAGAGAAGTTGATTCACAAAAATAAAAAGGCATAATGGAGAAGAACAATAATAAATAAAAGATGAAGTACAACAACAAATATAGATCGTTAACTGAAGAATATAAAAAACAAGATAGTTTTAATAAAAATGCATTAAATTAAGTTAAAAAATAGTTGATATTATTAATAAGTAGTATTGTTAATGTAAAACAATTTTTAAAATATGATATAAACTTTTTTATGCAAATATGCGTGCATGATAATTTTCCATTATTTATATTTATTTCACTTGTTAAAAAGTTTTAATATGAATCCTCCTAAGGAAGCTCAATAAAATTAATAAATTGCACCATTGTTTTTTTTGAAAATGCTTTATATTCATGCAACGAAAAAAAGAGAACACATGTTATGAGATAGTAATGTAATGTAAATAAATAAAAAAGTTAATGTTTTGCGAAACCATTTTTTTCAACAAAGTTTTCGTATTGTATCATATTATGAAGTATTAACTTAAATTTTTATTGTCAAAATAGGAGTTAGATATTTTTGTAGGAATCTCCCTAACTAATAGACTCAATTAAATGATGAATTAAATTATATATTATAAACTTTATATGATATTTTTAAACATATATCTATTATTATATATAGTGGTAGAAGCTTGTACCACGAGTTGTAGTTTTGTTATATGGAACTCATAATCGGGTTAGGGTTAAGTATTATCTTGTATTTAATTTTTTATAATTTGATAACATTTGTTGGTCTGTAAATGTTGATTAAATATATGTACTATTTCCGTATGCTTAATCTCGAGATGATGTCTAAATATGCAACTAAAAAAGGGAACATAACCATTAATATGAAAGGGGGCGCATAGCATTTTTTTATAAGTTATAATACACCCATATATTTGCTCATATATATTAAATGTGGCAATATTATCAATTCGCATTTTATATTTTATTGGTAATTTTTGGCTAACTATACATAAGAGCACTTATTATCTATTATATTAGACGTGTTAACCCAGAGCTATATTGAGTCATGAATAACCCAATATATTTTTTTATTTGATGAAACATTTTATTTAGTAAAACTTATTATTTGTGTCGTTATTATTTTGACATAGTTATAACTTTCCAACCAAACTATATAGTAATCTTATATATGAGGCTATAGCATATAATTAGATTCATTTGAAACAATTATCTACAATATAACATGTCTTCAGGTTAATATGCATATGTTTAATATTAATTAGACACACTACTTAAATATAATAGATAATCATCAAATATAGATTTATAAATACTGGTCGAGAATCGAAAATATAACATCGTCTATAAATATTATTATGCTTCTAACATTTTATGTAATACATAAAAATACACTATAGATATATATATAATAAATTTATAAATTATAAATATATATAATACTCATTTTTTTCATTTCAAAACTTTGCATATATGTTAATGTTATAATTTATATTGATATAAATAGTTCTATATAAATAAATTTATTTACTATAAAGGTATAATATTAGATTAATCACTATTCATTTTTTAACTTTATAGTTTTGAGGTACAAATAAATTATATTTTAAAATAGTTAAAATATAAGTATATTAATAAAATTTAATGTTATAGTTTGATATAATACTTATAAACAACTTGGTATATAAAATTAACGTTGTTGTTCTAATATATATAATATTGTATCAATGACTAAAACTGAAATATGTTAATTTGGGGAAATATATACAATTATATATTAATGTAAAGTATATAGAAAAGGCATTTAATAATTAATTTAATTTGAATTAATAATATTTTTATTAGGTTATTACATATATACAAATTCATAAATATATTGTTATTTCAAAATAATATATATGTTCTAAAATGTTATACTTTAAAACAATGAAACAAGTAAATTACTAATTGGCTTAAGTATCCCTCTTTACTGGATTAATTATCACATTGTACTATGCAGTGATATAGAAGTAGCAATAATAATAGTAATAACAATAGATAAAGTATTAAATGTGAAAAAATCATTAAATTCATTTGATTCAAATATGTTGATATATATTAATTATATATATTATTAAAGGTATGATAAGATTAAAATTGTATGCACAAAAAATCAAATGAAATATTATAGCCTTTAACTAAGTATACCTTTAATGTGATCATATTAAAACTAACATTACCAATCAAAATAATATTAATAATTCTATAGTTTACTTAATAATACAGTTTTTCATTATGAATCTGAATTAATTATTATAAAATATGTAGTACAATATTATTTATTAAAATTTAAAAGCAAACTATATATTTAGAAAAGTAATAATTATAAGTTATTTTTAATGTATACATTAATTGAAAGTTTTAATGGAGAAAATATAAAGCATAATTAAACTATGTAAAATAAGTAAATATTATATGGCTATATCATTGTCTTAAAAAACATACTTCCCTTATCTCTCCTCTCAAAGTGCAATATACCAACCTAATACACAGATTTCTATTATACTTTATAATATGCATCAATACTTATTTATGTGTTATATATTTAATATTTACTAAGTATTATTTTAAAAACAATATACATTCAAAGACTTATTTAAGCTTATAAATGGCATAATAAATGCGGTTCCAGTGCTAATTGACGGTTTAAACCGTGGGAAAGATGTGCAAAATATATTATAAAATCATCCAATAAGGTATATTTTTAAATTGAAGTACGTATGAATAAAAATAATGTTATTGAAAATGTTAAATATAATTGAAATGGATATATATTAAATAAAAACAATATTAAAATTATGTAATTTTCATAGAAAATGGAACATTCAACTTAATTTGTAAATGTTACAGTTTTAATAAAATATGGGTATATAGTATTAGAAACAACTATATAAATATTTAATATATTTTAAAAAATTACTATTTATATACTTTCAAGGATTATTGTAATAATAACTTTTTTATTTTTTTATATTTGTGCAGTATTTAAATTTCAGGACATTGTTTATGTTCTATATTAAAGCATATGTATAAGAAGATATATTTTAAATTCATTATAAAAGTATATTCATTTTTACAATAATGCTCATATGAATGCTATTAAGGATAGCAATTTATGCAAAATTTTATTATATATATACATGATAAAAATTTTATTAAACCCCCCCAAAACAAGATAATTTATCTAACTACCATAAAAGTATATATTGTTCCATATTAATTTTAAATTGATATTAAGAATAATAAAAATATTTTTGTTTACATATAATTGCTGTATATAGGATTAAATAATGTATTACCTATTTTAGTATATATATAAAACTAATATGATATCCCCTTAACCTAGAGATTATCAATTATATTGCATCATAATGGATAATGATATAGTATATACATTTTTTTATATTATATTTCCTCTAAACTTTATTAAGTTTTATTTTAATAAAATTTTCTTAATACATATTTTTATCATTTTTTTTAAATGGTTTCTTAGTGTTCAAACTTTGATATTTTGAGGGATTATATACCCGATGAATTAGGCGGTACACCAAAATCTGAACTTAAAAATATTAGTAATTACAAAAATTATTGCCCTAATGATAACTGCGATACTGAACTCGAAAAAATTACGATTGGATTTTTATGGTTACTTGAACAATGTTTTTCTACATTCATAAATAAAAATCATAATGAAAATAATACTAATGCATATTTTATATATATTATTTTATGGTTAAGCTACCAATTAAATCAAAGAACATATTACAAATCCACCCCAATAAACGATTTTTATAATGAACATGTAAAAAATAGTGATAAATATAAAAGTATTTTAACTGATTCCTATAGAATTGGAAATCTTAAGGAATTCATGGATGAACAATATTATTTACTGGATATTAATATTGAAGATCTGTCTAAATTTTATGGTGCATTTAAAGTATTATGTGAAATGTATACTGGATTTGAAGCAAACATGTCAAATTGCACACAATGTTCGGATAAAGCTAATCAATTTGTTGAAAAATGTAAAGATCTTATTAAAAATTCTGATATTACTAGTAATAGTTCCTATAATGAACTATTGTCTACTTTATCAACTGATTATGATAATTTTAAAATTTATTGTAATAACAAAGGTGTTAATTGTGAAAATTTTCCAACCCTTCCAACATATTCACGAAGATCAGTAATAAAAAAGATTATAATTTCAATTGCATTTATATTTGTTGCAGTAGCAATTTTCTTTGGAATTGCTTATAAGGTAAATAATAAGGAATTAAAAAATGATTTTCATTATATATATGCAAGCATTAACAAACAAATCGTATGTTTCTTAACATTTTATATTAGTATTCGTTATTTGGATTTCGGAAACGAGCTCTAAAACAATATTTAAGAGAAAAAATTAAAAATATAAAGAAGAGAATGAATTATTAATATATGATTTGAAGAGAGTGACTATTTCAAGAACGTAATAATGATTTATATATTTTAAGAAACTGTCTATTGGGGAATAAGTAATCTCTGCATAATTTTTATATAGTTTTTATGTTGTGGGGCAGGGTTGTGCTTGCGAAGCCCACATTGGGTTAGAGTTTTATTTGCATTCATTTTTTTATAATTTGAACACTAATTAAAATATACCACCCCGTATTTTTAATCACGATATGAAGTTCAAAAATTCAAATATGCAACCAAAAAAGGGGCATTGCCATTAATATGAAATAGGCTATATAACATATTTTATAAGTTGTAATAATTATGTCTAATTTGTTCATATATATTAAATGTGACAATATTATAACTTCATATTATATATTTTATTTCTAATTTTTGTCTAACTATACATAAGAGCACTTATTATATATTATATAAGACTTGTTAACCCAGAGTTATACTGAGTCATGAATAACCCAATATATTTTTTTTATTTGATGAAAATTTTATTTAGTAAAACTTATGATTTTTATCATATTTATTTTGATTCAAATCGTATTTTTATAACCGAACAATATAGTAATTTTATATATCAGAGTATAAATTATAATTCGATTCATATTGAATATTCCTCTATATTATAATATACCTTCAGGTTAATTAAACATATTACCAATATACAATATATAATCATAAAATATAGATTTACAAATATCGATAGAGAATCGACATTATAACATTGTTTATAGATATTAGTATGCTTTTAACATTTTAGTAATACATAAAAAATGCACTATATATATATTACAATAAATTTATAAATAATAAATATATATAATACTCATTTTTTTCATTTCAAAACTTTGCATATATGTTAATGTTATAATTTATATTGATATAAATAGTTCTATATACATTAATTTATTTACTATAAAGGTATAGCATTAGATTAATCACTATTCATTTTTAAGTTTTATAGTTTTGTGATATAAATAAATTACATTTAAAATAGTTAAAAAATAAAATATAAGTATATTAATAAATTTTCATATCATATTTTGTTCCAATAATTATAAATAATATAATAAATATAATATCGTTATCATTATATACCTATACATATAAACTAATAAAATATTATACCAATAACTAATATTGAAATATTGTTTTATTGTGAAGCCTTCATATAATTAAATATTAATATTAATTTTATCGAAAAAACGCATAATAATACATTATAAAGGTATCAATGTTATATATAGTTTAATATTCTAAAAAAATGGATAAATAGAGAAAAGATTAAAGACTCAATGTTAAATATCTTTTTATTATTCCATATTAAGATGTATTACATTGTCATTGTTTAATGAATCATCATTTTTAAATTTAAAATAGCACTGTTTTATCATAAAATTAATAAAATATCGAATTTTTAATAAATTGTTTGAATGGATATACATTGATAACTATAACAATAAAATATATAAGATAAAAATGAACAATTCAGAGCATTTAACGAATATTTATATAAATTGATATATTAAAAATGAAAATATATCTTATCTATCTCCTACTAAAGGGTAATATAATAACCTAATCAAACATAGTTTTATATTATACTTTAAAACTTGCATCAATAGTTATTTATGTGCTAATATTTACTATATATTATTTTAAAAGCAATCTACATTCAAAGGATTATTTAAACTTATAAATAGATTAATAAATGCGGTTCAGTGCTAATTTCCGTTTTAAACCGTGGAAAATATGTGCAAAATATATTATAAAATTACATAATAAGATATTTTTCTAAATTGAATTATATAGGAATAAAAATAGTTATATTATTCATTAAAAACAATATTAAAATTATGTACATGCAATTAAAAAAGGGAACAATGTAACTTATTTTATAAATGTTATAATTTTAGAAAAGTTTATATTATATATTACAAGAAATAAGTATATAAATATTTAATATATTTTAAAAAATTATATTTATATACCTTTAAGGATTATAGTATTAATACAATTTTTTATTTTTTAGATTTATACAGTATTTAAGTTTTAGAATTGAAATCATTAAAGCATAAAATATAAATGTATTCCTTTTCTATGTTCAAGCATACTTTAAATTCTTTATAAAAGTATATTCATTTTTATAATAAAGTTATACCAGATGTTAGTAAGAATAGCATTTTTTGTATAAAATTCATTATATATATATTTAATTAAAATGCATTAAGCAACCCTCTATTTAAGGTAATTTAGCTAATTATCATAAAAAGGAATTCGACTTTTCTTTAGTAATAATATTATTTTATTATGTATAATAATTTAATTATCGAAAAACATATAATATATTTAACTACAGACAGTTGTTATATATAGGGTTAAATTATTTGCGTCACATATTGGGGGCATCGTATATAAAAACAGCATGATTCTACTCAATTTACAAATTAAAAACAAAATTATATCACAATGAATAAGAAAGTGGTATATGCATTTTTTAATAATAATAAATTCCTTTACATTTTTTGATATTGTATTATATATAAATATCATTAAACTTTATTTTATAAGAATTTCATTAACGTATATTTTTATTATACTTTTTTAAACGTTTTCTTAGTGTGAAAGGTTCAAGAATGTTTGGACGAATTTTACATATGAATCGAGTAATAAAAACTATCAAATTAAAAATGATAATGATTTCAAACAGTATTGTAGTAATCAAAATTGTGTTAATGAGCTCGAAAAAATTAGTGCTGGATGTTTATATTTGTTTAATGAATTCTTTAAGGATTCTTCTGTCTTTAATTCTGTTGCAAAAAGTAACATCGATATTGTTGAATACATTATTATATGGTTAAGTTATATGTTAAACCTAAAACCACCAGGATCTAAGAGCAATTTAAAACATTTTTATGACACAAATATAAATAATGATAAGTATACAAAGTCTATAGACAATGTTGAAGGCTGTAGTAATTATAAGGAACTTATAGATAAAACAAATCTGATGAATATGGATATTAAAGATATATCTAAATTTTATGAAGTATTTAAATTATTATGTGAAATGTATACTGAATTTGATGAAAACACGTCAGATTGCGCGAAATATATAGCAAAATCTAATGATTTGTTTGCAAAATATGAAAAACTTAAGATCGATTCTAATATTACTAATAATAATCTTGGTTGTAAATTATTGTCTACGCTGTCAAATGATTATAATAATTTTAAAATGAAATGTAAAGATAGTTCATCCTTTCCAACAATAGAAAAAAAACAAACTTCTGCACAATTTTCTGAAGATACATCATCAAGTTCGTCGATAGTAAGCAAATCGGTTCTATTTTTATCGGTATTAGTTGCAATAGCTATTTTTTTAGGAATTTCTTATAAGGTAAATAATAAGGAATTAAAAATTTTTTTTCATTATATATATGCAAACATTAACAAAAATATCATACGCTTCTTAACGTTTATATTAGTATTCGTTATTTGGACGTCGGAAACGAGCTCAAAAACAATATTTAAGAGAAAAAATAAAAAATATAAAGAAGAGAATGAATCATTAATATATGATTCGAAGAGAATTACAATTTCAGGAATAGTAATAATGATTGATATATTTTAAGAAATTGTCTATTGGGAAGAATTTTTGCATAATTTTTATATAGTTTTTATGTTTTTGGTTAGGGTTAAGTATTATATTGTATTTAATTTTTTATAACTTGAACACTAATTAAATATATGTACCATCCCGTATTTTTAATTTTGAGATGAAATCTAAATATGCAACCAAAGTACTGTATTAATATGAAAAAGTAAACATCACCATTTTTCATAAATTATAATATATGTAATTTAGTGTTCATGCCGATTTAATATGATTAAAATAAAATGTCTATATTGTATATGTTAATATAGATATTGGCTATATATGAAACCGTATTATGGAATATCATAATTGCCATTATATAAGCCTTGATAACCCAGAGTTATATTGAATTATGCATATCAGAATGTTTCGATATTTTATGAAAATTTTATTTAATAAAACATATGATTTATATCATATTTATTTGATTTAAATAGTGTTATCCAACTGGACTGTAATAATATATATTCATAAAATATCGATCGAGAATCGACAACATAACGTTATCTATGAAAGGCATTTTATGCATCTAACATTTTTAATAATAAAATAAAAATATGCATATTAATAAAAAATTAAATCATAGATATATGTATATTATCCTTTTGATTTTCGACTATATATAGTTTCATTTTATGCTAAAGTTTTAAATTCAAATAATAGAGATCGTTTTATATATATTAATTTATTTACTATAAAGGTATAACATTAGATTAATTAATATTAATTTTTAAGCTTTATAGTTTTGAGGTATAAATATATTACATTTAAAATAGTTAAAAAATATAAGTATATTAATAAAATTATGTATCATATTTTGTTCTAACAATTATAAATAATATGGTAGATATAATTGATTGTTGTTATATGCCTTTATATATAATCTAATAAAATGCTCCACTAATAGCTAATATTAAATATTATTTTATTGTGAAACCTTTATATAATTAAATATTAATATTAAATTTATCGAGAAGGCAAATAATAATTAATTTCTTTTGAGCTAATAATATTTTTTATTAGGTTATAATATATATATTCACAAATATATAATTTAAATATATTGTTATTGCGAACTAATATTTATTTTAAAATACTTAATTTAAAAACAATGAAACAAGTAAATTACTAATTGGTTTAAAGTACCCCTCGTTACTGCATTAATTATCGCATTGTACTATACAGTGATATAGCAGTAACACTGATAATAGTAATAACAATAGATAACGTATTAAATGCGACAAAATCATTAAATTCATTTGATTCGAATATGTTGATATATATTAATTATATATATTATTAAAGGTATGATAAGATTAAAATTGTATGCATACAAGATCAAATGAAATATTATAACATTTATTTAAGTAAGCTTTAATGCAATAGCATTAGACTAAAATTACCAGGAAAAATAATATTAATAATTATAGTTTCCTTAAAATATAGTTTATTATAAAATATAAAAGTAAATTATATGTTTAGAAAAGTAATAATCCTAAGTTATTTTTAATGTATACATTAATTGAAAATTTTAATGGAGAAAATATAAAGCATAATTAAACTATGTAGAATATGTAAATCATATATAACTACAGCCTTGTCTTAAAAAAACATACTTCCCTTATCTCTCCTATCTAAAAGGAAAATATAACAACCTAATACACATAGTTTTCTATTATACTTTATAATATCCATCAATACCTATTTATGTGTTATATATTTAATATTTAATAAGTATTATTTTAAAAGCAATATACATTCAAAGACTTATTTAAGCTTATAAATGGCATAATAAGTGCGGTTTCAGTGCTAATTGACGGTTTAAACCGTGGGAAAGATGTGCAAAATATATTATAAAATCACCCAATAAGGTATATTTTTAAATTGAAGTACGTATGAATAAAAATAATGTTATTGGAATGTATATATATTAATTAAATGTAATATTAAAATTATGTAATTTGGATAGAAAATAGAGGATGCAACTTAATTTGTAAATGTTATAATTTTAATAAAATATTGGTATATATTATAAGAAATAACTATATAAACATTTAGTATATTTTTAAAAAATACTATTCATATACTTTTAAGGATTATAGTAATAATAGTATTTTTATTTTTTAGATTTATACAATATATTAGTTTGGGGGAATCATTTATTAAAACAAAAGATATGACTTCGTTTATTTTCTATATTAAAGCATATGCATAAGATGATATATTTTTAATTTATTACAATGTTACTTTAATTTTTATAATAATTTTCATATTAATGTTATTAAGGATAACAATTTATGATAATTGTATTATATATACATATGATAATAATTGTTTAAACAACCCCAAAATAAGGTAATTTATCTAATTATCATAAATGTATATATTGTTCCACATTATCTTTAAATTGATATTAAGAATAATAAAAATATTTTTTTTTACATATAATTGCTGTATATAGGATTAAATATTGTATTACTTATTTTAGTATATATATAAAACTAATATGCTATCCCATAACCTAGAGATTATAAATTATATTCCATCATAATGAATGATACTCTGGTATGTATACTTTTTGATATTATATTTCCTATAAAATTCATTAAGTTTTATTTTAAAAACATTTTCTTAATACATATTTTTATTTTTTTTTTAAATGGTTTCTTAGTGTTCAAACTTTGTTGTTTTGGGGTATTATTTACCCGACGAATTAAACGATACTGCAACATTCAATTTTGATGATAATTCGGATTTCAAAAAGTACTGTTCTAGTGAAAACTGCAATACTGATCTCGAAAAATTTTCGATTGGATTTTTATGGTTACTTGAGCAATGTTATTCTGCATTCAAAAATAAAAGTCATGATATAAATAGCATTAATGCATTTTTTATACATATGCTTTCATGGTTTGGTTACAAATTAAATCAAATAACAGGACAAGGTTCCACCAAAATAAACGATTTTTATACTAATAATATAATTAATAGTCATAAATATGATAATTTTACAAATACTGCCTATAAATTTACAGAAATTAAGGATTTCATGGATGAACGAAATTATTTGATGGATATTAATATTGAAGATATGTCTAAATTTTATGATGCATTCAAATTATTATGTAATATGTATGGTAATATTGCAAAGAATCAAACGGGCGGCATACTGTTAAATAATGCGAATGATTTTGTTAACAAATATACAGAGCTAAACAATAAATATAATAATGAAGTTGCCCCACATAGTCAAATATTGTCTGTTTTATCAACTGATTATGATAATATAAAAAAGAAATGTAACAATATTCCATCCCTTCTAGAGAAAAAAATAGAACAAACTACTGTAATAAAATCTGAAAATAATTTTGAACAAACTTCTGCACAAACATCTAGAGTTACATCAAGTTCGCCGATAGGAAACAAATTATTTACATTTTTATCGATATTTGGTGCAATGGCATTTTTTTTAGGAATCTCCTATAAGGTAAATAATAAGGAGTTTAATAATATAATATGTAAAATCTACTTTCATTAAATATATGCAAACACTAACAAGCAAATCATACGTTTCTTAACATTTTATATTAGTATTCGTTATTTGGATTTCGAAAACGATCTCGAAAACAACATTTAAGAGAAAAGCTAAAAAAATAAAAAAGAAACTGGATAATTAATATATGATTCGAAGAGTAGTGACTATTTCAGGAATAGTAATAATGATTTATATATTTTAAGAAACAACCTATTGGTAAATAAGTAATTTTTGCATAATTTTTATATAGTTTTTATGTTGTGGGTTAGGGTTAAATGTTATATTGTATTTAATTATTTATAATTTGAGCACTAATTAAATATATATATACTATACCCGTATGCTTAATATTGAGATGACGTTCAAGAGTCCAAATATGCAACCAAAAAAGGGACATTGTTATTAATATGAAAGGGGTTACATAACATATTTTATAAGTTATAATATATATAGTTGAGTGTTCATGCCGATTTAATATGATTAAAATAAAATGTCTATATTGTATATGTTAATATAGATATTGGCTATATATGAAACCGTATTATGGAATATCATAATTGCATATTACATAAGTCTTGATAACCCAGAGATATATTGAATTATGCATATCATAATATGTTTCTTTATTTGATGAAACTTTTATTTAATAAAACTTATGATTTATATCATATTTATTTTGATTTAAATTGCATTTTTATAACCGAATAGTATAATAATTTTATATATCAGAATATAATTATAATTTGATTCATTTGGAACAATTGCCTACATTATAATATACATTCATGTAATTATTATATTTTTAATATTAATTAAACACACTACTAATATATAATAGACATTCATAAAATATCGATCGATATTCGACAATGCAACGTTATCTATAAAATCTTGTTATGTTTCTAACATTTTTAGTAATACATAAAAAATACACTATATATATGTGTATAATAAATTCATAAATTATAAATATATATAATACTCACTTTTTTAATTTCAATAATTTACATTTATGTTAAAATTATAATTTATATTGATATAAATAGTTCTCTATATATTAATTTATTTACTATAAAGGTATAATAATATATTAATCACTATTAATTTATAAATTTGATAGTTTTGAGGTATAAATAAATTATATTTTAAAATAGTTAAAATATAAATATATAAATAAAATGTAATGTCATATTTTTCTATAATACTTATAAACAATTCGGTATATAAAATTAGCGTTATTGTACTAATATATATAATATTGTATCAATGACTAAAACTGAAATATGTTAATTTGGGTTTAGGGGTTTATGGTTCAGGGTTTAGGGTTCAGGTTTATGGTTCAGGGTTTAGGGTTCAGGTTTATGGTTCAGGGTTTAGGGTTTGTGGTTTAGGGGTTTATGGTCTATGGTTGTTCGAGCAAAATATTAATATTGATAGTTTAAAGAAAAATCTGAAGCATTTATTATATATATTATGATATGGTTAAGTTATATGTTAAAGCTAAAGAAAGATAGGAAAATCAAAAAGCTAAATGAATTTTATGAAGCGCATATAAAGAATAACAGTCATTATACTAATTGTAAAAAAATAATAATAATTATGATGATTGTAGTAATTGATTAAAAAATAAAACGGGATATAATAATTTTAAGGAGTTTATAAAAGGAAACGAATGTTTTATGAGTATTAATATTACAGACATGTCTAAATTTTATGGTGCATTTAAATAATTATGTAACATGTATAATGAAATTGATGCAAACAAACCAACATGCAAGAAATATTTAGAAAAAGCTAAGGAATTTGTTGCAAAATATAATGAACTTAATAACGTTTCTGATATTACTGAAGATAGTCCATATTATAAATTATTGTCTAGATTATCAAATGATTATAATAATTTTAAAAATTATTGTAATATAAAGTTGATTGTAGTGATATTCCATCCATTTCACCGATAAACACAATACAAAATCCTGCACAAAGTTCTGAACCGAGTTCTAACATCACATTATCAGGGTCAGCACTAGTAAATAAATTAATTATAGTTTTATCGATATTAGTTGCAATACCAATTTGTTTGGGAATTTCTTATAAGGTAAATAATAAGGGATTTGTAAATTATTTTCGTGATTACTTATATGTGATTATCAAAAAATATATAATATGTTTACCATTTTTATATTAGTATTCGTTATTTGGATTTCGAAAAAAATGTAAAAAAATAAAGAAGAAAATTAATATAAGACTCGAAGAGTAATGGCTATCTCAGGAATAGTAATAATGATTGATATATGTTAAGAAATTGTCTATTTGAAAATAAATAATTTTTTACCATAATTATTGGGTATATAAGAATAATTAAATAATATAATCAATAATATATAATTTTATATATGTATAGTTATAATATTTTTGTACTCCTTTTGTATAATTTTTAAACAGTTTTTATGTTGTGGGTCAGGGTTATGTTTGTGAAACTCACATTCGGGTTAGGGACAAGTATTATATTTAATTTTTAATAATTTTATAATATTTATTGGTCTATAAATGTTGATTAAATATATATACCATTTACGTATGGTTAATCTCTAGATGAAGTCTAAATGTGTAACCAAAAAAGGGGTACGGGAATTAATATGAAAACGACCACATCACATTTTTTCATAAATTATAGTATATATAATTGAGTGCTCATGCCGATTTAATATGGTTAAAGTAAAATATTTGTATTGTATATATTAATATATATATTGACTACATATGCATTCATATCATGCTATAATTCCTATTATATAAAATTTGTTAATATGTGGTTACATCGAATTATGCATAACGCAATATGTTTCTTTATTTGATGAAAATTCTATTTAGTAAAGCTTATAATTTGTCTACAGTTACTTTAATTTAAATTATATTATGTCAATTGAACTGTAATAATAGAATTATATATGAGGCTGGGTATGAATTATAAGATGATTCATTTTGAATATTCATCTACATTATAATATACCTTCAGCTTAATGGGAATATTTTTATTGTTAATTAAACATATTACCAATATAGAATAGGTAGTCATAAAATATAGATGCATGGAATACCGATCGAGAATCGACAATACAACATTATCTATAAAAGATGTTTTATACATCTAACATTTTTAGTAATACATAAAAAATACACTATATATATGTGTATAATAAATTCATAAATTATAAATATATATAATACTCACTTTTTTAATTTCAATAATTTACATTTATGTTAAAATTATAATTTATATTGATATAAATAGTTCTCTATATATTAATTTATTTACTATAAAGGTATAATAATATATTAATCACTATTAATTTATAAATTTGATAGTTTTGAGGTATAAATAAATTATATTTTAAAATAGTTAAAATATAAATATATAAATAAAATGTAATGTCATATTTTTCTATAATACTTATAAACAATTCGGTATATAAAATTAGCGTTATTGTACTAATATATATAATATTGTATCAATGACTAAAACTGAAATATGTTAATTTGGGTTTAGGGGTTTATGGTTCAGGGTTTAGGGTTTGTGGTTTAGGGTTCAGGTTTATGGTTCAGGGTTTAGGGTTCAGGTTTATGGTTCAGGGTTTAGGGTTTGTGGTTTAGGGGTTTATGGTTTAGGGTTCAGGGTTCAGGGTTCAGGGTTTAGGGTTCAGGGTTTAGGGTTCAGGGTTCAGGGTTCAGGGTTTAGGGTTCAGGGTTTAGGGTTCAGGGTTTAGGGTTCAGGGTTTAGGGTTCAGGGTTCAGGGTTCAGGGTTCAGGGTTCAGGGTTCAGGGTTTAGGGTTCAGGGTTTAGGGTTCAGGGTTTTAGGGTTC